>NC_135324.1:3213458-3585939 GCF_048772815.1 Callospermophilus lateralis
CTCAATGAATACAACCTTCAAAGAACAACTAACACCGCTATTCCTCAAATTATTCCATGAAATAAAAAAAGAGGGAACACTTTCAAACTCATTCTATGAGGTCAATATCACCTTGAATCTAAAATCGGACAAAGATACATCAAAGAAAGAAAAAGACAGATGCAAAAGTTCTGAATAAAATTCTGGCAAGTCAAATACAAAAACATATCAAAAAGATCATGCACCATGATCAAGTGGGGTCCATCCAGGGATATAAGGTTGGTTCAACATACGGAAATCAATAAGTGTAATTCATCACGTCAGGAGATTTAAAGATAAAAATCATATGATCATCTAAATAGATGCAGAAAAGCATTTGACAAAATCAAGCACCCCTTGATGTTCAAAATACTAAAAAAACTAGGGATAACAGGAACCTCTCTCAACATTGTAAAGGCTATGTATCCTAAGCCCCAGGTCAACATTATCCTAAATGCAGGAAGACTGAAGGCATCCATAGTTACACAGTTATGTGTAACTCTGATGCACTAATAAACAATCCAGCATGCTTTACTCTTAATGGAAGCCTCCAGTCCTAAAATTCACCCACAGTTAAATAGATGTAGACTTAACCATAAACTTTTCAATTATAAGAGACAATTGAAACATACCTAACACGTGCATTGGGAAGCTGCGCTGTTACAATTGCCATCAAGGAATCACGAGTCCACAGAGTCCACCCACGAACCCACGTGGGTGTGAAAATCATGCACTTAATTGCCATGGAAAAGTCATCACCAATCCAACCCTAACCAGGCCACCTCGGCAACTTAGCTAGACCAGGGGCAGAATAGAAACTAAAAACCACCAGGGACATGGCTGAGTGGAAAAGCACCTTCTGTAACTACAAAACCCCACAGAACAACACAAAAAGCAATAAACTCCACAAAACTAGCTCAGGAATAAGCGAGGTCCCTGTTCACCTCAGCTCCCTCCTGCAGGGAAACGGAGTTTGGAGATTGGATTTTTTTTGGGGGGGGGCAGGGGGTACCGGGCATTGAACTCAGGGGCCCTGGACCCCCGAGCCCCGGCCCCAGCCCTATTTTGCATTTCATTTAGAGGCAGGGTCTCCCCGAGTCTCTAAGGGGCTCGCCAACCTGCTGAGGCCATCAGGCCCCGCCCCAGCCTCTGGGAGCACAGGTGGGCGCCATCGCGCGGCCTGGAGACTGGACATTTCCAGGGGTCCCACCTGTCAATCACCACAGCCCGGAAGAGGCCGGCACCGCGCTCCCCTGCCCCGTGGGACCTGAGAGGGGCTGAGGCTGCCCAGGGAAGGGGAGGCTGCAGGGGTCTCCGCCACGGTCACGCTCCCCACCCGGCGGGCCAGGGGGACTGAGGGGCGCCGTCCCCGAGGGGCTCGGGCCTGCAGACGCAGAGAGCGCCCGGAGTCCGGTCGGCCAGCTCGGGTGGCTCCCGCCACAGCAGGTCCCGCCGGACGGCCTCCCCGCCCTCCCGGCCTCCCTGTCCAGGCACCAGGTGCCGCCGCTCACTCACCGTCTCCGGGTGCCCAGCAGCCAAGCCTGCCCTGGGGAGCTTCGGCCCCTGCATGGCAGGGCCACCCGGGGTCCTGGGCGTGGAGCGAAGCCTGGAGTCCGACAGCGGGAATCTGAGGGGAACCACGAACCGCGGAGAAATAAATCCCAAACGTGCGCGGAAGCCCGCCCCCTGCTCGCTGGCTGCACTCGGGATTGGTCAGCGCTCAGCACGGGGGCTTCTGATTGGACAGGGCGTCCGTCAGTCTCCGCTCTCCCCTGCCTGAGCCCAGGGAGCCTGCTTTCTGAGTGACAGGGGTGATATTGGCTCCAGGCAAGGAGGAGGCCAGAATGGCAGGGTTGGGCTGCAGGTTTCTTCTTTTACTTTTGGGGTCTGGGCACTGGGTTAGGGTTAGGGTGACCAGAATTCTGAATTCTGTTGGGTTTTGATGTTAGGAAATTGAAGTCATTTCTGGAAAGTTTCACCACCTGCGCCTCCTCCTATAATAAGACCTCCCAAAGCATCTTGGGGAGTCTGACTTGTCCTCTGTTCATCTGTGCAAAATTTTCCCAGCAGAACTGGCCCTTCGCCCCTTGGGAACTGCCCAGTGAGTCATGGCTCCCGCTGGGGGAGGCTCACAGGGACCTGGCAGGCGCCCTGGAGGAGGCTGCCATCCCATTGGCAGCATGAGAGCTGATGTTCCTGCAGCTGAGTTGAATCTGTATCTCCAGCCCACATTGAGCCTGAGCAGAATAAGGAGATCAGCACAGAAGAGACCCCCAGAGAGCAGACCTGGGTAAACCCCAGCTGCACCCGGGCTCCCTCACTCTCTGGCCACTGGGGGTTGAATTCAGAAGACCTCTGAGCCCCTTCCCCAGCCCTAGTTTGAATTTTATCTAGAGACAGGGTCTCACTGAGTTGCTTAGCACCTTGTTTTTGCTGAAGCTGCCTTTGAATTCGCCATCCTCCTGCCTCAGCCTCCCCAGCCACTGGAATGACAGGCGTGTGACACTTCTTTTCTTTCTGCCACCCTGGGTGCTCTCCCTGGTTCCCGCCAGTCCCCTGGACCCCAGGCAATGGGATCCTGCCTCCTCCACAAAACAGAGACCCCCTGCCCAGGTGTGCATCCTTAGTATCAGCTGAATACTCTGCACTTGACAAGGAAAAAGAAATAGAAAAAAGACAGACCCTACCTGCTTATCTTGATGCCAACAAAGACAATGTGTGTCCAAAGAGAGCTCTGGTCTTGTCCCTTCAATTCAGTGGTGCAAAAAGTCACATAATACTGAGAAGACTTCTTGTTAAGATGGGCTTAAGGGTCTCTCTCTTTAAGGAAAAACAATTTGCCTTTGATTGGGAGTCCAGGAAAGCCAATTCCAGGTTTTCCTAATTTGGTAAATAACTCCATAGACTCCAATGCACCCTGCTCCTCTCTGCCTTATTAACCCTGGAGGCCTCCAGATTACCTGCCCCCTAGGAGCCCTGCACCTGCAGATGAATCGGGGGGGGGGGTTCCTTTCTTCTCCATGCAGCACCCTGAACCCCCATCTTCCCACAGGCTCCAACACCTTTGGCAGCATCCAATGGGGGAGCCATTTAGAAAATTCTGGAATGTACCTAAAGACATTTCCTCCTCCGGCTAGGATGCTATCAATTTGGTCCCAAGGTCCTTTTCAATACTTTTTATCTTTTTTTTTCTGTTTTATTGGTTCTTGTTAGTTGTACATGACCATAGAGTCCATTTTGGTAAATTTATCCAAACATAAAATATACCTTATTCTCCTAGGACCCCATTCCTGTGGGTGGCCAGCTGTAGGAGTTTGCCTCTGGGGTGCATTCCTTGCATCTGAGAGGTTTTTCCACACCAATGAGATAAACAAAGTGGTGAGAAAACTGGCAAAACCCTCTGCAATATTCTAGCCAGGAAAATTCATGAGCACTTTAAAAGCATCTTAATGTCTACCCTCGGTTCAATGTGCCTCAATCAGATGCAACCATTTGACAATAGCTGTCAACATGAAAAGTTTCTGAAATCTGCTGCTTTGCGGACCACATTTGTGGGTGACTGCAAAAACCATATGAGTCCATGGCTAAATACATAAGTAAAACTAGAAACATAATAATGAGCATTCTCTTAAGACTTCTGTCCTGAAAACACTACCCTATTTGCTTTGATAACTAAATGATCATTTAATCGTTCCTCTAGCAACACTTGAGGTCCATAAAGAACTGTGGAACACGTCTAGTTGGGGCAGAAATGTTGGGATACCAAGAAGAAAGTCACGCGGAACCTCAAAGGAGAAGGTCATAAATCCTCAGAATGCAGGAATGCCCACAAAAAAATTTGAAATTAGAAACAAGGGACTGGGGTTGCGGCTCAGTGACAGAGCACCTGCCTGGCACCTGTGAGGCACTGGGTTGGGTCCTAAAAAGAAATATATAAAATAAAGGTATCCTGTCCAACTAAAAACTATTTTTAAAAATAAAGATCAGATTTAAAATTAAAAATTATAAAAGCAACTCCCTGCAATGCAGCATTTCTCCTAGACCATCTTTCTGGACCCCCAAATACTAGCATGATGTGAGCAAGCTTAGAAAAGTGGGTGAGAAATGACAGAAGTCTGCTCTGGCCCCATCTCTAGTCCACCCCACTTAAATGTCCCAAATAGCAACACTTCAGACCACGTATTTGCTGTCTCTCTCTTTAGAGCTTTCTCACATTTTCCCTTTCTTTCTTCTTGTGGTGCTGGGGATTGAACCTGGGACCTTGTGCATGCAAGGCAAGCACACTACCAACCTCACTGGATCCCTGGCCCCTCATGTTCTTTCCTGAACGTGCATCTGTTTTCTAAACAGGTCTGTCCACGTGCCTGACAATGATGAAGATCTTTTCTGCCTTGAAAACCAAGGAACCTACCTTTTTTTGAGCTGATGTCCCTCTCTCCCTGGAATCCCTTCCCATTACACAACCTCTCACAGCCAGAGTCGGACTTGAGCTTTGGAATTGTGTGGGTTTTTTATTGTTTGGGGTCTGATATCACATATATCACTGGAGGGTGGTCACCAGCAGCTCTGCACTTTTCTTTTTTAATAAGCAAAGGACAAGGTTTGGTAGCCCATGTCATTAAGGCCAGGGATTTGGGAGGCTGCTGCAGGAGGATCTCAAGTCGGAGGCCACAGTTGGCCTCTCAGCAAGACCCTGCCTCAAAATCAAATATTCAAAGCTCTGACACTGGGTGAGTCTTCATGAGCAACCGAGGGTCAGAGTCCCTGCTTCCACGGTGTCCCTGATCATGTCACCTTGACACATATCAGCAGGTTCTCGGGGATAGTTCAGAACACGGTTCACAAAGCACCTGGACAAGGAGCAGAAGCGTGATCTGGGCCATTTTCTCGGGCCTGGCAACAGCTAAACTGTGGAGCCAACCTGGATGCCTTTTAGTGGATGCACAGAGGAAAAAATATGCATTATATATACATAATGGAATTTTAATCAGCAAAAAAAGAATGAAATCATGGCATTTGTGGGTAAATGATGGCGTTGGAGAAGATGATGCTAAGGGAAGTTAGCCAATCCCCAAAACAAATGCTGAATATTTTCTCTGATATAAGGAGGCTGACTCATAGTGGGGTAGGCAGGGGGGCATGGGAGGAAGAGAGGAACTCTAGATGGGAAATAGGGGAGGGAGGGAAAGGGAGGGGACAGGAGATTAGCAAGGAGGTGGAATGTGATGGACATCCTCATCCTGAATACATGTATGAAGACTTGAATTGGGTGTCAGCATATGTTATATACAGAGATATGAAAAATTGTGCTTTATATGGGTAATAAGAATTGAAATGCATTCTGCTGCCATTTAGTTTTTTTTAAAAAAACTTATTATGAAAAGTTTAACATGATATTCTAAATATATAAATGCAACACTTAATTCACTTTGGTCTGCCCTGACGGGTTCTAATTGGAACTTTTCTGGGACCAGTAGGAAATAGGGGCACAACATATTATCAGAGAGGACACTCCCTCTTGAGAGTGTCTCTATTTACCTTCCCTATGTCTTTAAATAAACTAATACCTGATAGAAATAGTAGTCAGCAGGTGCACACTAGTGACAGGAACAGGAGTTGACATGGCAAAGATCCAGGACAACTCTAGGTCCCTTTGGCCCACGCTGGTCTGGAACGGTTCTTTCTTACTTTTGATGGTCAGGAGCAATCATCCTATCTCCTTAAGTTCTGGAATCCAGTCTGTGAAAGTGTCCCAGAACTTGTCCCCTCCAGGGGGAGAAGACCCATACTGCTCACAGAAGCCACAGGTTGTTGGCTGAGGGACGGAATATAGCACATTGACGTGGCCCAGGCAGGGTTCATAGAATGACTGTCTGACCTGCATGATCCCGTCATTGGTGCTGATAACGCCAAGGTCGCGGGTTTGTTCCCCATACGGGCCACCAAATGCCACAGTCTGGCTGGGCACAATTCAGGAGCCACCACTATCAATATACAGCTCAGTGATAGATCCACCAGGAACACTGAAGATAGATAGATAGATAGATAGATATAGATCAAGGCAGGGATGAGCTGCATCTTTGAGAACCAATTATGTATCACCCCATAGAGTTCCCTAATAATTTTGCATTTTAAAAACACGATCACTGGCTTATAAATTTAGTATCCACTGGTAGGCCAGGTGTTCGATATTCATCGAAAATGGAAAAAAGTAGAGACCAATACTGTGTGACCAGAAACTCGAGAAAACCTTATTCGTGGGCCAAAAATCATTTTCAAAACCAGTGAACACTTTACCAGTTTTCTAAAAATCACAAAAACAAAAACAAAAAACCCCACTGTGGGTTCTGCTCAGAAAGGGGAATGGAATCTTCTGGAATGGAGGAGGACTTTGAAGGTCAAGGCTTCCTGAGCTTCTAAATCTATCCTGTCCCCATTTATTATTTTACTAACGGTGGCGACTTTTGTCTCCGTCTGCTTCCCCAAGCATTCAGAGTTTCCCCGTCTCAACATCTGCCCACTGCTCCTGGGTCCCCCGAGGTCCTCTTTGCCACCCCACCACTCACGGCTCCACCTGTCACCCCCTGCCTTCCCAGGTGCCATCGCTGACCCTCTACCTGCCTCTCTCTCTGGTCCAGATGTTATTGGAATCCCTACAACATATTTCTAAGCCTTTTCTAGACCACCTGCCCATCCACACCTGGGGCCACATGCCTGGATTCTGCCCCCAAGGTCTCAAACCCTGGTGGCTGGGAAGGATTGGAACATGATTTGCTCGTGTACCAAGTAAATGTACAGACTGTCTCCCAAGTAATGACAATGGCATAATGGCTACTTACAAAGTGGTTACTCTGTACCAGTTTTTTTTTAAAAATATTTTCAGTTGTAGATGGACAGAATGACTTTTTTCTATTTATTTATTTCCAGGTGTTGCTGAGGATCAAACCCAGGGCCTCACAAGTGCTAGGGGAGTGCTCTGCCACTGAGCCCCAGCCCCAGCCCCAGGCCTGTATCAAATGGTACTAGTGACCCAGAGATCATTTAAATCATAGGAGGAGGTGAGCAGGCCGTCTGCAAACTGTATACATAAATTGATGCACTTGGCAATGCTTTGGGGATTGCTGGCCTGGAACAAGTCACCCACCTATGATCGATGACAACTGCAAGACATCTCCACTGCTGGACTCAGTCTTCAGTTTTCTCCTCCCACAAATTTTTTTTTTTTTAATCTGGATTCTCACATTTTGTCACCAAGAACTTTGAAGTGGCCTTTGACTCGTTGTCCTTGGTCAGCTATCCATTCTATTACTTGCAATCATTCACATGGAAGTTTTCCTGCAACTCTCTTCTCATCCAGCACTGGCACGGACCCTTACAGGCTCTTGCTTAAACTGGTGGGGACCAAAAGACAAATCAAAAACAACTTCTCTCTGACTACTTGACTTCAACCATTATCATTGAAACAATCATTACTTTTATCATTAAGGAAAATTAACTGAGCCAGGCAGAGCTTTGCATGCCCATGATCCCAGCAAC
The DNA here is from genome assembly GCF_048772815.1 of Callospermophilus lateralis. Lineage (NCBI taxonomy): Eukaryota > Metazoa > Chordata > Mammalia > Rodentia > Sciuridae > Callospermophilus > Callospermophilus lateralis. Next base: position 3,221,013 of record NC_135324.1, read on the forward strand.
TTGGGAGGCTGAGGTAGGAGGATCGTGAGTTCAAAGTCAGCCTCAGAAACTTAGTCAGGACTAAGCAACCCAGGGAGACCCTGTCTCTAAATAAAGTATATATTTTTTAAAAGGGGGGGGCTGGGGCTCAGTGGTTAAGCAGCCCTGGGTTCAATCCCTGGTGCCAAAAATAATTAAATGAATAATGAGTGGAATTGACCACTGAAATTCCTTCTAACAAGCTTTCAAACTCCCTCAGCCTACTATTCAGTACAGATTGTGAAATGTTAGCCCAGGATCACGAGAAATATGTGCGTCTGCATGTATTATATTGTATGAGGATGAGGCTTAAATTCTCCCATGGATGACGACTGTAGCATTTTCCTTTTGGAGAGAACCATGGCCTCCACTGGCTGATACCTCATCCCTCAGATCATGGCATTGTGGCGGGGGTGGAGGGTTACCTTGCGTTGTCAGATGAGATCAGGTTCCATCCTGGGCGTTAAGCATGCTCCAGACTCCCTGGGTTACACAGGAGCCATTCTTAAGCACACTCTGGCATACAACCATACACTATGGAAACAGGTTCAACTTCCTTCCTGGTGGACATTTTAGCATTACAACGAAGTAGAACTGACTTCTCAGTCACTGGTACTTTCTCTTGAGGTTATTTGTGAAAGAGGTTTGTCCTAAACTTATGAAACACATCTCAACTTCGTGGGTCATACTCTCATGGGAAATCATGATTTCCATTAGCAGAGGGTCAAGGTGTGTCTTCTATTCTTAGGCTCCAAGTGCTAACGATGCAACACGGGCACAAACAGAATGTGGTGCATGAGTAATTGGAGAGATGTCCTCTTCTACACAGTGGAGCACTATCACGACAGTCAGTCTCTCAACAAAGATGGCAACTGGACACTAACAGGAAGGTATTCCAGAACAGTATGTCCACTGGGAAGCACTGCTCCTGTAGGGGTATGAACAGTGGGAAATGTTAATCAACATACAGGCTCTTGTGGATTAATTCTAGTAAGCTGTGAGTGTTCATGGCAGATTCGACCTTTGTTATGGCAATCCTTTCTTCTGTCGTAAGTTGATGAGGGCTGGGGATGTGGCTCAAGCGGTAGCGCGCTCGCCTGGCATGCGTGCGGCCCGTGTTCCATCCTCAGCACCACATACAGACAAAGATGTTGTGTCCGCCGAGAACTAAAAAATAAATATTAAAAAATTCTCTCTCTCTCTCCTCCCTCACTCTCTCTTTAAAAAAAACAATAAGTCGTACAATCTGAAACAAAGGACTCAAATCTACACGGGGTAGTTTTAAACTTGATCAAGGCCAATGAGTATCACCTAGTAACCTTTAGAGGCCATGTGCCTTGGGCAATCTAATGTGCTCCAGGGTGCCTCCATAGTTTCCAAGGTGAAATCTAAACCCCCACGGCCCCATACTGAGAAGACCCCCAAGTAAATCACGGGCGGCTCCTTGCAGCATAGTGAGGCCTACCTCAAAATAAAACATAAAAATGGCTGGGGACAGGTCTCAGTAGTGAAGTGCTCCTGGGTAAAAGCCCCTGTATAAGAAAAAACCAAAAAACACCTAAGAAAACAGCTGGAGGGCCATGCACATGTCAGACAGAATCAGCTGTGACAGAAACGGTCATATAGAGGCAAGACCTTATATATACTTGTAATTACATGTATTAAATTATATATTAAATATATATGCATATTTATGATCAAACTAAAATATATATTACATATCAATAGAGTGGGCAGTCTCACAAGCTAAGTTATAAATGTATACATGTCCAAAAACAGATGGAAGGAAAACTATCAGGATTAAAGGAAGAAACATTTCTACAAAAAGGGGAGGATAATTTGTGATTTCCCACTTTCAAGAAAGAATGAAATAACTAGCAAAAAGTCCATGTAAAACAAAATGATTTGAACAATAATATAACCTACACTGGGTCTAGAGGACTATAAAGAATATCCTGCCCAAAAGGTGAAATACACATTTTACGCCAGTGTGTAGGAAACATTGTGCAGAACTTGCCATTTTAAAGCCATAAAAATGTCAATAAATTTAAAAGCACTGAAATCAGGACAAGTATCTTTTGTAACTACAATGAAATTAAGTTAAAAAAAACAGAAAATTTAAAAATTTGCAAACATGTAGCAATTAGACAGTATGCTCTGTAGGAAGAAGAAAAAGAAAAAAATAGAAAATAGTTTAGGTAGATAAAAATGAAAGCAAACATGCCAAAACTTATGCGGTGCAGCTAAAGTAGCCCCCAGAAGAAAATTCTTAACTACAAAAGTCTACATTATAAAAGAAAAACTACCCAAACAGAAACCAAAATTTACACAGTATCTAGACAAAGAGAAGCAATCTGTAATCAAACTGCACAAATGATGGACTACAAGATTCTTAGCAGAAAACATGTAAAATCTCATGACCCTGCATTGGACAATAGATTCCTAGAAATCACTATTTTTCTTTTTTCTTTTTGGTACCAGGGATTGAACCCAGGGGAGCTTAACCACTGAGCAACATTCCCAGCCCTTCTAACAATTTTATTTAGAGGCCAATTACTAAGGCTGGCTTTGAACATGTGATCCTCCTGCCTCAGCCTCCCAAACTGCTGGGATTATAGGCGTGTGCCAGAAGATACGTCTTATAATGCCATATATTTGGAAAATATCTACAGGAATTTAGATATGAGGTTCATGATGTGGCATAATAAATTTTTTGAAGGGTAAAGATAAATATATTTACTATTTAGGCACTATGATTTTTTAAGCTATAGACTTCATCTAGGCTTCTCTATATGCTATTTGAAACTTCACTGTCCCCCAACAGGGACTTCTATCTGAAAAACTCCTACCACATTTATCTTGTATAAGTCAAACCTGGACATCCATTTTTCTTAATCTATAGACTTAAATAAAATTGAAATTTCTCAAAAGTAAAGATTACTCCTCTGGAGCCAAATGATCCCTAGCATTGTGTGGAGTCATATCAGCTGAAGGGCTGTCTAACAAATAACATTAACTAATTAACTTCTGACCCCAAACTAACATCTGTATACTTGTTGCTTTTTCATATAGTCATGAATATATTGTTGAGTCACAAAAAAGAGAAATCTTATAATTTTTTAACAAATCATGAATTATCATGGAAATGGTTCTCATTTTCACCAAAACCACAGAAGTGTCAACAGAGTCAAGATTAAGCCTATCACAGTCAGAAATGTCCTTGTTCCTTTAATAATTATTTGTTGGTACTGAAAATTGAACACAAGGGTTCTTTACCCCTGAGCTACATCTCCATTGCCTTTGTTCATATTTAAATGTTATTTTTTATTAGTGAATTTCAGTTACACGTAACATTAAGGTTTATTTTGACATGAAACCATACCACTATTAAACAGGGATTATTCTAACTGATTAAAATAAACACAAATATTAAATAGCCATCAGCACATCCAAAGTAACCAAACTTTCCTCAACTGGTTTTTATGAGTTTTATGCTTCTAGCTATTACACATAGGACTTTGATCCTTTTTAAAAAAATGTCACTATTAGACATGATGTGAGGTACATATCCTAATACTTTATTTCTTCTTGTGGATATCTAGTCATCCCAGGGCCATTTTTGCTTTTGCTTTTACTCTTGAAAAATATAAGGGGTGTGTGTGTGTGTGTGTGTGTGTGTGTGTGTGTGTGTGTGTGATCCCTCTGAACACCAGTTACAAACTGCTGCCCACGCAGGTCAGGCAAATTGCCACCCCCGACCTGCACAGTCAGCTGAACTTAAGGACACTCATGGGAATTTCCAGGGACACCAAATAAAACACTGACACACTTTACCTTTACGCAAGCTTCAGGGTGGCTTCTCTGCTCTTGGCCTCAGGCTCCCCAAAAGGGAGGGCAAGAGAAAGTCACGAGAGGCTGGTGAGAAAGTGACCACCTTCAGAAGAGAGCTTTTATTGGAGGACTCTTGTTCTTAGAAAGTTCTATTCAAAAAAGACCAGAGGAGCAGGGTTACAAGGACCATGAGGGTAAGTCAACCCTCATGGGTTACGCCTACATCTGAAGACCCGCCTCTCCATCTGAGCTGGGACAACCCCCAAGTCACCACAAATGTAGTGACTGGTCAGAGCCTCCTGCTTCAGGACTGGAAGGCATGGGTCATTCAGAGGGGCATCCCACATAGCCGTCCTTCTTTCTTTGAAAAAGCAGGTAATGGGTCATTATTTCCAGTCCCTAAATTCTTGTTGTGGGGGCATGACATCCTACAATTACAACACAAGAGAGAATTAGTAGCAAGAGAACAATACAAGGATATACCATACAGAGTGATTAAGAATGTTTCCAGGGTTAAAGCTGTTTAAGTATTTGATCAGCTAAAGACGTACGATCTGAAAAATCGATCTTACTTTTCCGTGTACCTTGAATTTGATGATGCAGCTCCAAAAGATCTAAGCTGTTATCATTCTTCTGCCAAATATCCAACAAATGGTTTTGAACCTTCTCCCAACACCATTAAGAAGCACTGCATTCGGCAGCAGTAACATACACATACTCATAGCTAGCATGACATTTAAGTCTTTCCTTGAATTTCAAAGTGGAAAGCTCATTATCTATATTCATGACAGCAGCCTCTGAGGCATTTAGTGTGGTCTCATTCCTTTCATCAACATTTATTTGATTGTGAAGAGCCTTGGAAGTATTCTGAGCCAAATTATTAAGAAAATTTGCATGTTGAATATTTGAGATATGGCCACCAAAGATGTCACCATGGAAGCAATAAAAGAAACCAAGGCAACAACTCCCACTATTGTGAGCCCAAGAGCACATTTAGGTCTCACTAGCTGGGCGTGTATTTGTTGTAAGACTTGAAGCGTCAGCCTACCGTGGCTCTGAAATATTTACTGGTACTAAGACAAAAGGGGGCTGATGAAGTATCATTGTTCCTTTTTCTCTGTTATTTCTGGTGATACAATTAGTTAAATTACATTTACCACATGTAACAAGATGTCTATCGTCTTCCCTTTTAACTTTTACATTTCCAGTAATTAAAGCATAAGGAGATTGAACACAGGCCCATAAGCCATAGCTGGAACCTTCCTTCTAGTTCTTGCTTACAAAGTCTGGTAAAGGTTTCTCAGTAAGATGTAAGAATTCTGAGGCAGCAATTAAGTGCCAAACATGTTTCTGAATGCCACCTTCGCTGAAGGTCAGGATGTCAATAAGTATGGACACTCCTTGCAAAACCAGCATGGAACCACCATTTGACCCAGCTATCCCTCTCCTCGGACTATACCCAGAGGATTTAAAAACAGCATACTACAGCGACACAGCCACACCAAGGTTTATAGCAGCACAAATCACAACAGCTAAACCATAGAAGCAACCTAGGTGTCCTTCCAACAGATGAATGGATCAATAAGATGAATGAAACTACGGCATTCGGTGGTAAATGGATGGAGTTGGAGAATATCATGCTAAGTGTATTAAGCCCCCCCTACACACACACACACACACACACACACACACACACACAGAGGAACACAGAGGCCAAATGTTCTCTCTGGTAAGTGGATGCTAACTCACAAAGGGGTGGGGAAGAATAGAGACTTTAGATTAAGTAGAGAGGAGTGCAGGTAGGGGAGGGGATATGGGGATAGGAAGGATAGTAGAATGAAACAGACATTACATATAATACATAATATACATGGATGCTAAACCACTCAACAAGGGTGGAGGAGAGAATAGAACTTCAGTGGATTAGACAAAGTTGGAATGAAGGGAAGAAAAGGGAAATAGGAATACTGATGAAAGTAGGATCAACCAGACACAACTTTTCTGTGTTCATCTATAAATACACCACCAGGGAAGGTCCACACCATGTACACCTCAAGAATGGAATGCTAACTAAAATGAGTTTTACTCCATGTATGTGTAATGTGTCAAAATTTGCTCTACTAAATATATACCTAAAAAGAGTAAGAAATTTTAAAAATGATAAGGGCAAATTTGTATACAGAGAAGGTTTGTGAGTGAAAATCTCTTCAATAAATGCTAATGTCATTAAGGGTAAATACAATTATAAAAGAGTACCTTGAGCCCATACTAAATAATAAACAATGGTAAATAGAGTTGCCCAAGTCAATCTGTGCGACTATCTGTTATCACAAAATTTTTGGTTTACAACTCTGTTCTATTTGTTTCAAAAGCAGCACAAGAGCGATACTTACAATTTGAGCAGAGAGGAAACATTACACAGCAGTGTTAGGAATACTATTAGTAGAGCTGTGTGCACGCAAGAAAGCATTCTCAATTTCCTCCCGCATGCAATAAAAAAAAAATCATGCAGTTGAAAGATACCCTAGTTACTGATTAGATAACACATACATGTGTTTGTAACATTCAGTATGTGGGCAGCTGCTCAACTTGGCAGGTCAGGTCCAATAGATAAGGACGACACTCTCTTCACACCAGACAGTGTTTCCTTGAGTAATACTATGAAAGCAAGAGAGAAAGCAAAAGGAACAGACACAGGCAACTGTATAGCCAGACTAGGAAAACCCCCACACTGAACCTATGTACTGGGGAGTCCCAAAGAGCTTTTCAGGGTCCTGACTGGGAAGTGCTGGGCAGAGCATCCTCTCCACAGGTGAGAGTCTGGAGTCTTGTTGTAACTTGGATTTAAAGTGGGGCTGAATCAATACAAGTTAGAATGAAGCTTTCTTTGTTCTAACAGCTTGCATGATCTAGTGATCCCCTGAAGAACACTACGTCCTCCTTCAACAGGTCAGATCCCAGAGGAGGGAGGGACAGCCTTGAGATGAGAAATGAAGTTGGGGTTCCAATGACTGAGCCACCGAGCCGGATGCATTGAGATATTGGCGTTCTTTAGCTGTATCATCAAGGATAAGCAGACATCATGTAGGTACATGAAAAGGGAAGATCTTGAGTATTTTCCTTCAACCTCTAGTACTGATTCTTTCCTCCAGTCCCTATAGTTAAAACTCTCATATGTAAAATGAAGCCAGTTTTCTGTGTAAAACAACATGGCGTGGAGATAAACATGAAACCTAGAGAGTTACCCTTTGGAATAAAGAATGGTGTGAATATTATTCTCCTAGAATTTATCATTTCAATATTTATTTTCCCAAATAAAGTTAAATGAAATGTTGGTGGGTGGTGTTTTGTTGCCCCTAAGGGCTCACATATGAGAGAATATTGTGAGTTTACTTTTTGAACAGGACTTGTAGATGAGAGTCTAGGGGTTTATTTCAATCAGATTGTGTTTCTCTCTGTACAGTGTCATGGGCTCCTGGAGCTGTAAGATCTGATGAGGGACAGGGTTAGTTTACAGTATCTTATAATTACTGGTTGCAGAGGGGTCTGGGAGACCATGACACATGCTTCTATCATATAATCCAATAAGTATAGCAAACCTTATATTGTAAGTTATTAAGTAGACAAAAGGTCTACAAAGTGAAAATATATAATGAAATAAAACTGTGGGGGCATAAATGCTCCTATAGTGTGTCTTTTTCTTTTTACAGTCATCATTTTACATGTATCTGGTTACACTTTTCTGCTGGGTATCCAAGACTAAAGAGGTGGTCCTATATTGGGATGTTCTTCCTACAATTGAGGTGAGTCTACTCTCCTCAGTGATGAACGTCATGGATTCATGAGGAACTGCATGGTTTCTTCAGTCCAAGAGTCAGGATGGGCCTGTGGACCACGTGGTTTCCCCAGGAAACCTTGAGACTATTTCCCCTCCTTTTACCTGAATATGCACATTGGCTCCTGGTCTCTTGGGTCCTTCTCCTCTCCCTGATTGGGAGCTTGTGCAACTCTCCGGAGTTGTAGATCCCTTAGGGAGTACTGCAACTGTACAAGGTGAAATGTTAAAGTCGTAATTCAAACTAGGGATATCTGGGCATTATTTTAGTATTCCTAGGTCCTTCCTGTAACTTAATTTTTCCATAATTACAAACAAAAGAGTATATAATTCACATGAATAATATTCCCCAAATAAAACTTGATTAAATATATGAAATAATTAATGGAGACGTTATAGCATTATTTACCCGATAGAATGTTTTGCTATATTTGATGCATTAGCAAAGTGAATAGTGGGAGATGTGTGACCTAATAACATCATTAAATGCATGACAAGGTTAACATTAAGAAATTTACACTTTATTTTGTAACAAATTGCATCCGTAATGCAAATATAAGTAAAAATGCTCTGTAACATGGGCATGGTGGACCATGCCGTGACCCTAGGCACGTGAGAAGCTTTGCAAGTTCAAAACCAGGCTCCATAACTTGGTGAAGCCCTAAACAACTTAGCAGACTGTATCTCTAAGTAAAAATAAAAAAAAAAATCTGAGGATGCAGTTTACTGATTAAGTGTCCCTAAGTTTAAGTAGAAAAATAAGAAAAATAAAAACTAAAAATTAAAAATTTCATATAAACCTTAAAAGACTTCTGAAATAATCAACTATGAGAATTATGTTTTCTCCAGTTGTGAAAAAATGAGAACATTTAGTAATTTTTGATTTATAGTAAAATTATATCCTTTTAGGGATGCACTATTCTATACTTGTATTTCCTTATTTCTACAATATCAGCTAAACATGTTAAGAAAATTTTCAGCAAATGTCAAAAGCAATTACCCATTTACTACATTTAAATGATTTTTTCCCTCCTAGGTCCCAAATACTTCAAAGGATGAACTATAGATAAGAAATTTACTACGAATTTTTATATTTGTCAAGGTGTTTTTGTAAATAGTTTGCTGTTATCTAAGGTACATACGTTGGACAAATGCTATTCCACATTTGCTTACAGGTATGAGGTAAATTGAAAAATGTGTGAAATTTGAATACAGTCCTGGACACATTCTTTGGGTTTCTATATGCTGTAAATCCTCCAGTGTTTTAAAAATGTTTGATCAATGGCCAAAAGCTTTGCAAAAATTTTTCCACATGTCTCTCACTCGTATGAATTCTGAGGTGCTGAGTAGGTGTGAACAACTTTTGGAGACTCTGTCACCTATTTTACACTTGTATAATTAATGTGCTATCATCTCTCTGGTGTGAAATAGTGTTGAACTACTGTGAAATAAGGGTTGGTTCATCCTTAAAGACACTGATGCAGTGTTTTCATTGTAAAACTTCTCTGTAGTAAAAAATCGATAATGTTCACTAAGATGTGATCTTCAGTTTGAAAAGGTTTGCCATTCTTCACATTTATAGGACTTCTCTCTAGGATGGGTTTTCCGGTGTCGAGTAAGTGATGATTTTCGATTAAAATCCCTGCCACATTCTTCACATTTGTAGGGCTTCTCTCCAGTATGAATCTTCTTGTGGCAACTAATCTGTGAGATGCTATTAAAATCTTTGTCACATTCGCTACATTTGTAGGGCTTCTCTCCAGTATGATTCCTTTTGTGATAATTACGGTGTGAGATGTTATTAAAAGCTTTGCCACATTCTTCACATTTGTAGGGCTTCTCTCCAGTATGAATCCTCTTGTGGCGACTAAGATGTGAGGCAGTATTAAAAGCTTTGCCACATTCTCTGCATTTGTAGGGCTTCTCTCCAGTATGAATCCTTTTGTGACGATCAAGATGTGAGATGCTATTAAAAGCTTTTCCACATTCTTTACATTTGTAGGGCTTCTCTCCAGTGTGGATTCTCTGGTGCTGAGTAAGTGACGATCTTTGCCTAAAAGTTTTGCCACATTCTTCACATTTGTAGGGCTTCTCTCCAGTGTGGATTCGCTGGTGCTGAGTAAGTGATGTTTTTTGACTAAAACTCTTGCCACACCCTTTACATTTGTAGGGCTTCTCTCCAGTATGACTCCTGTGGTGGCAATCGAGCAGTGAGTTTGTGTTAAAACTTTTGCCACATACTTTACATTTGTAGGGCTTCTCTCCGGTATGAATCCTGTTGTGTCGATTAAGCTGTGTGTTTGTGTTAAAACTTTGGCCACACACGTTACATTTGTAGGACTTCTCTCCAATATGAATCCTGTGGTGATTTTTTAGGCTTGGTTTTTGACTAAAAGCCTTGCAAACTTGTTTACATATGTGGGGCATCTCTCCAGGGTGTGTCCACTGGTGACAAATAAGATTGGAGCTTTTATTAGAAGTTTTGTCACATTCTTTGCATGGCATATCTCCTGTATGAACACTGTGATGTTGAGTAAAGTTTTTGAGTGTGTTGAATTCTGCACATTGGTAGGTCTTCCCTGCAGAATAAATGTTTTGGTGTTGAGTAAGAGTTGAACAATCTTTTGAGGCTTTGCTACACTTTTTACATGTCTTTACTTCAGTATAAATCCCCTGATGCTTAGCAAGTTGTAACCTTTCACTAAAGGTTGTTTTTGCTTTTTTTTTTTTTTTTAATAAATTTGTAGGGTTTATCATTGTCATAGTATCTACTTTGTTTAAAGAATATATGAAAGTATCGGCTTGCTCAACATCTTCTAAACTTATAGGGCTCTCCTTCTCTATAAATTCTCTTGTATTGAGCAAGCTCTGCACTGTCATTAAGAGCCCTTTCACTTGCACGTTTTGTCTTAACTATGAATATTTGGATTCGTAATAGCTTCTAAGCACTGAAGCACGACTTTCCCACATTTTTCATTTTGGTAAATTTCCTTTATAAAATGAGTAGGAGTTTCTCTATATTCATAATTTTATCACCAATATAAATATCCTGGTGATTACTCAGGGTAGAGACATGGCTAATGGTGTTACTTTATAGCATTATGAATATAGTGCACTTTCCAGAAATCTGTATCAGAATTGTCACTGAGCAATAGTTGGGAAGTAGAAACCTTTCTACAATTTTTAATATTGTCTACTTGGGCACAAGGCTGTTTTGTTGCAGAAAAATGGACATTTTGTAAAGAAACTCTCCAAAGGATCACTTTAAGAAATTTGTCTTAAATATCTTCTCTGTTAAATGTTTGACTGGAAGTTTAACTCAGTGCTACATTTATAATTGGCCAAGTTAAAAACTGATGCATGGACCATATTTCTTTTCAAAATTTCCACATTTCATTTCAGAGGAAATATAGTCTTTAAGAATATATCCACAGTCATTTTAAAGACATATAAAGCTCTTCAAAAGTAAGTGGAATAAATTGATTTTTTTTAGATATTAATTGTTCCTGGTGTCTTTTCACCATATAATTTTTATCATAAATAGGGACTGCAAATTGGTTTTGTCTATTATAATACGATTTTTGAACTTTACTCTCACCTATATTTTCCCATTGTTTTCTTCGTTGTAAATAGTCAAGGTCACACTTTCCGTATCTTCCCTCTCTCTCTTTTATTCCCTGCTCTGGTAAAATTTCTCGAGGATGATGAGAAGTCATGGCTGAAATAAATAAAAATAACAATCATGTTTACTTACTGTACTGGGATGAGTACATTTTGCAAACATAGGAAACTACAGCAATAAAGGAACATTAGCAGGGGAGTGGATTATTATATCCAAGTCCATCATTACTGCAGAAATACATAAATATTCAAATAAAACTGTACACAGAAAATTACCTTGAGAACTTTCCAAACCATCTTAGTGTTCACAGTAGCCAAGATGAATATCTTACTATGGAGAGTAATATAGTAGAGGAAGATAAATTGTGTTTCACAGCGTTTTCTCCTTCACAATATATCTCAAAAATCTACCAACTTTCTTCAGTTTCATAAAAAAAAAAAGAAAAATGTGAAACATGCAAATATTCGGGGACTGTTCAAAAAGGGGTTCCTGCTTACCAACAGAAACAAACATGGCTAAATCAACTTTAAGAAAAGTTATGAATTACTCAAAGGGAATAGTAAATTATCATTTAAAAGAAGTTGACTGAACTAAACCAACACACACAAAAAAAGTAGAATAAAATTTAGTCAAGAATTGTTAATAGTAATGAGCAGAAAATGTGTGTTTAAAGTCTTTCTTTAGAAAATGTCTGAAAGGGTCAGGGGTGGTTGTACACAGCAACATAGGAGGTTGAGCCAGAGGATCCAAATTTCAAGGCCAAAGTAAAAAATGCAAAGTGCAGTTCTCTTTCTGGTACTAGTAAACACATTGCAGAAAACAAGAAAAATAAAACATCCAAGTAGCTCAATTATCTCCAAGTTGCAGGTTTTAATCCAAGTTTTAAAACTCAGACTATTGAGAGCATCCAAGAGAAAAAGATGGGTCACCGAGGAATGTGTAACTATATAATTGTGAAATCCTTAGTCGAAACTTCACAACACACAAAGGAATTCAGGGCTATTTTCAAGGGATGAAAGAATAAAATTTTCAACCAAGACATAATAATCACAGCTACTATCTTTCATAAGAGAAGGAAAATGAAGACTTTAGAGATATAAAAATGCACACACTACTCATCAACACTAGATCTGTTCTCCACAAAGTATGAAAGGTAATCCTTCACACTAAAATGTAAGTGTGCACAGCAGCACAAGTCATATGAAATTCTAAACATTTCTTGGCACAAAAAATTCTATTTTATTGTAATGATGGGTCTCAAAACATGTAATCTTGAATAGAATTTGAAAGACAAAATCATAAAAACAAATCTGTAACAATAATATAATTTTTAAAGGACACATAAATATATTCAATTTTTTAATAAAATGAAGTCAAGTTAATACTCATACTGAGTAGGAGATTCTTCATTTATATACTTTTTTGGTTGGCAAATGCAAGATTACAAAATCTGATCAAAACAAACCTTGGCTATCTGAACCAACTCTAAGTCTAAGGACACACACATGCTGAAAGCAAAGGGTTATTAGAACAACACATACAAAAGTGACTGAACAAAACCTGGGCTGTCTAAATTATACTACACAAAACATAGTTTAAGTCAGTTACAGGACATGGAAGATGTTTTAAATTAAAAAAAAAAAAACCTTTAAGAGGCAAAATAGGGAAAAGGAACCTTTCCCTAGGTTCTGAATTAAGAGTAAATACACTCACAATGAACATCCTACTCCCAAACACAAAGAAAACACTGAGAGAGTTGAATGAAAACCAAGAATCACTGTCATCCTAGGAGACATCAATCCCCACTTACTGAAAGGGAAATACAGTGAAGCAAATTGGTAATTGCAAAGCATAAGACTTTGAAAATATTTTGAAACAATTGTAGACTAATAGAATCCCTGTTCTTAATCACAAATGGGATATTATGCTGAATAGACCAATTTTATGTATTAAAACAAAGCTTAATAAATATTTAACTGATAGTTATTTTGTAACTAACATGGAGTAAAAATTTGAAGTCAAAAGTGATAGGGGGGCTGGGGATGTGGCTCAAGCGGTGGTGCGCTCGCCTGGCATGCGTGCGGCCCAGGTTCGATCCTCAGCACCACGTACAAACAAAGATGTTGTGTCCGCCGAGAACTAAAAAATAAACATTAAAAAATTCTGTCTCTCTCTTTCTCCCTCCCCCACTCTCTCTCTCCCACTCTCTCTTAAAAAAAAGAAAAAGTGATAAGGATGTTCAAAAATCCCTAAATATGTGTCAGTTGATTGAACACTCTTAGGCATGCTGTTGTTCAAGAATTGAAAGATAACTTTAAGTAGTATAAACATCTTTTAATTTTAGAGGCTCCAGGTAATATTCAAACTCCCATTATTAATTTTTTTTGCAAAGAAATCTATCCTTTCAACTGTATTAATATCCCCCAAAATACAAATAAAATCAGAAGAATATTTTCCTTCTAAAAAATATACTAAAAGTTACAGCATTCAATTGTAAATGCAGACATGGAGTCAGGTAGACGGAGTTCTGAGTGTCGTAATAAGCCCTCGCATCAATAGCAAATTAAAAACATTGAACACCAGTGTTGTTACACTATTATTCAACAGAGCCATCGTGGGGGATGCAAACCAAATATCCCTTGAAAACAACGGATGAGCCAATGTAGAATACAAAACTGTAGAACTTTGAAGTGAAAGAATCTATTCTAATTATATATCTTACAAAATGTATGTACAGTAGGTTAACTGAAAAATGTCACAGAAAGAATACTGCAGAATTATACAAATAGGACATCTCTAAACTAAAGAAGCAGCTTTCTGAACAAAAGAGAATAGTTTTGTGATGGGGAGACAGAAATGAGCCCTGGCTTCCTAGGCATTGATTTTTTTAATTTTTTTTGAGATGTAAACTTTTTAGAGATACATTGCATAACAATTTGAATTAATGTTACCAAATATTTAAAATTCTGGAGACAGTAAGTTTTATTTTGTGGTTTTGATTACAATGAAAGTTAAAAGATAAAGAGATCTGCAACATTTCTCAAGCTACATTTAAAATAATGTGGTCTTTATCCTATAAATAAGAACAAGCTCATCCATATACAAATGATGGGCATGCATGGAATCTCAGCTACTAGGAAGTCTAGTCTAGATCCCAAAAGATCTACTTCAAGGGAAGAAAATTGAATAATGATAAATAGGAATTTTGAGGGAAAGTTATGCTCACCCACAAAGAGCAGGTTGCTGTGGGTCTCCAGAATCACTTCTCTATATAAATTCTGCTGGGCAGGATCCAGGCATTCCCATTCGTCCTCAGAGAAGTCAATGGCCACATCCCCGAATGTCAATGGCTCCTGAAATACAAATTGGTACATCAATAGCACACGGACCAAACCATCATTTAGTTTTTATTTTGAATTCAGAGTTAGTAGAACGGACTGTCATGTAGGAGAGTGACTTTAATCATGTAATAAGATACTTTCCATGACCTAATTCAGAGGAAAATACATAAGTCCAAAAACAGTATATATACTCCATATCAGAGTGAAGTGCAGGATGTATACCATAATCCAAGCACTGAATAAAAGCCCAACTCCTAACTCTTTTTTTTTTTAATTTTTTTTAAAGAGAGAGAATTTTTAATATTTATTTTATTTTTTTTTTTAGTATTTGGCGGACACAACATCTTTGTCTGTACGTGGTGCTGAGGATCGAACCCGGGCCACACGCATACCAGGCGAGCGCACCACCGCTTGAGCCACATCCCCAGCCCCCAACTCCTAACTTTTCTGCCATCAGTGAATGCAATTTAGGGGACAGTCCAGATGCTTATCTCACAGAGATATTCTCATAAGGTGATTGTGCCCAAGGGAGAAAAAGAGTGGTAAAAAAGCTTTTGAAATCAGTCTGGTAGTTATTCTCTCTGTTTTGTATCCATGAGATAGATTGAGCTCCCTGATACAAGTAGTTTCAAGCATCATCCATGACATAGTCCCTATGTGTAAAATATTCATAAAATATTAACGTTTGGAGACATGTAAAGTGACACTTTCACTTCACAAAAAGACAGACTTGAAATATTTCAAGGGCTGGGGATGTGGCTCAAGCGGTAGCGCGCTCGCCTGGCATGCGTGCAGCCCGGGTTCGATCCTCAGCACCACATACAAACAAAGATGTTGTGTCCGCCAAAAACTGAAAAATATCAAAAAAGTTCTCTCTCTCTCTCTCTCTCTCTCTCTCTCTCTCACCTCTCTCTTTAAAAAAAAAAAAAAGAAAGAAATATTTCAAGTTCTACAAGCAGTTCAATGAGTGAATCAATTTGGTACAATGGAGGACCAGACAGCAGCACGTATGTGTTCAAAAGACTGAGATAAAGAAATGGTTAATAAAAAAGACCTTTTAATGTGATTGTAATGGAAAAATAATGGTAACAATAGGTTACTTAAAACTCATACAACCAAGGAAATATAACCCAGGAAAATGATGGCTTTGAGAAATACATAATAAAATTATTAGTGATATAAGGGGCACAGGACTGTCATCATCTCTGTGTGCAAAAGGAAGATGAGATCAGTAAGACACACCAGAAGTGTCCACACAGGTTTTCCATGTGGGACCTCCACGTGTGGATGGACCCTAATTTCTTAAACACAGCTACTTTACTGCAAGAATTACCTTGACATCAGAGCATAATCACCCCATCTACACAAATAACCAATTAAAAATCTTCAATAGCAAAGTATTTAAATACTTGAGCCAATTGGAATTGTATGGTATCAAGATTTCATGGAAGGAACAACAACAACAAGACAAATCAGGTTAGTAGATGATTATAGTCACTGTTCACAAAATGCAAAAAAATAAAAGTCCTGACATGTTGGAAAAAATATATTTTCCACACTGTGACCTTCTGTGACTCATTCCTAAGCAGTGAGTGAGGCAATTCTGGGCAGCTAGAAGTAAAGTCCACACATCTCAGATCCCTTTTGCAAAAAAAGGAAATGGTTAGTCTTCCAGAGTCACAATTCTCACCAGTTAAAAGACACATAGCTGGAGTCAGTTTAAGGTCCTCACCTACAATGCCCTTTAAAAGTTATTTTTCTAAAAGAAAATGTGTGAATTTGCCGAAAATCAAATTGGGGCTGTGGCTCAGTGGCAGAGCACTTGCCTAGCATGTGTGAGGCACCAGGTCTGATCCTCAGCACCACATATAAATAAAGAATAAAAGTACATCAACATCTAAGAAGTATTTTTTAAAAAGAACATATTTTTGACACTGGTTGGCACAAATGTCACTAGTTCAGGTCTCAAACTTCCAGTCTTTCACGTAATTCTGATGCCACTTATAAGTCCCAGAATGTCATCTACGCTGCTGATCAACTTCCTGTAAATTGGGGCACCCTACAATTACCAAACATAGAAAGGAACAGTCAATATTAAGATATTAGTTACCTACAACTCTAATAAATGAATTAAACACAACCATGATGAAATCCTATCAACCTGTTGCACAAATATTAAAAAAAAATTGCTTCCAAAGGCTATATGGAGAAGGCAAGCATACAGAGTGGTCAACAATTCTGTAGAATAAGTTTACAGGACTGAAATATATGATGCTGAGATTTAGAATGAACTTATAGTAACTCAAAAGGTGAGATGTGGCAAGGAGTATACAAACAGATTAGTGGAATAGAACTGAAACGTAGAAATAAACTCAAAAAACACACAAGAGATGGCAGGACTTCACTGGAGATGATACAATCTTTTTTAATGAATTATGAACACCTTGGCATCTGTAATCAAAGAACTGAATTAGACACAGAAATTACAAATAAGATATCATCTCACTCCAGTCACAATGGCAACTATTATGAAGGCAAACAACAATAAGTGTTGGTGAGGATGTGGGGAAACATGCACACTCATACGCTGCTGGGGGGAGTGCAAATTGGTGCAGGCAATATGGAAAGCAGTAAGATTCCTTGGAAAGTTAGGAATGGAACAACCATTTGACCCAGCAGTCCCTCTCCTAGGACTTTACCTAAAGGACCTAAAAACAGCACACTACAGGGACCACAGCCACATCAGTGTTTACAGCAGCACAAGTCACAATAGCTAAACAAATGACCTAAAATTACATCTCAAAGCCCTAGGGGGAAAAATGAATCAACACCAAAAGCAGTAAAGGACACAAAATAATTAAAAACAGAGCTGAAATCAATGGAACTAAAACAAGGGAACCAATTTAAACATTGACAAAATGACTGGTAATGGAACCACCATTTGACCCAACCATCCCACTACTCAGACTATACCCAAAGGACATAAAAAAAAACAGCATACTACAGGGACACAGCCACATCAATGTTTTACCAGCATTATTCACAATAGCTAAACTGCGGAGCCAACCTAGATGCCCTTGAATAGATGAATGGATAAAAAAAAATGTGGCATTTGTACACAATGGAATTTTACTCAGCAATAAAAGAGAATAAAATCATGGCATTTGCAGGTAAATGGATGGCACTGGAGAAGATACTGCTAAGTGAAGTTAGTCAATCCCCCAAAAAACAAATGCTGAATGTCTTCTCTGATATAAGGAGGGTGACTCATAGTGGGGTAGGGAGGGGGGCATGGGAGGAAGAGACGAATTATAGAGTGGGGTAGAGGGGTGGGAGGGGAAGGGAGGGGGCAGGGAATTATCAAGGATGGTGGAATGTAATAGGCATCGTAATCCAAAGTACACGTATGAAGACATGAATCGGTGTCAACCTACTTTATATACAGATATGAAAAATCGTGCTGTACATGTGTAGTAACAAGTGTAATACATTCTGCTGCCACTTATTTTTCAAATTAACATTTTTTTCAAAAAACTTGCAAAAAAAGTTAGCTCTTTGAAAAAATACATTTGATAAACCTTTATCCATGCTAATGTAGAGAAGGAGAGAAAAACTCAAATGACTAAAATCCACGATGAAGAAGGAATATCACCATGAACACTACAGAAATACAGAATAGAACTTATTTTGAAAATTTGTACTCCAATAAAACAGAAAATATTGAAGACATCAACAAATGTTTAGGATCATATAAAATTACCCAAACGGAGTCAGGATGATATACACAAGTTACACAGATCAATTTCAAGCAATGAAATAGAAGATACCATCAAAAGCCTACCAACCAAAAAAAGCCCAGGACTCAATGGATACAAGACCTTCGAAGAAGAACTCACACCAACACTCCTTAAATTATTTCATAAAATAGAAAAAAAGGGGGAGCACTTCCAAACTCACTCTATGAGGCCACAATCAGCCTGATTCTAAAATCAGACAAAGACACATCAAAGAAAGATCATGGTGGCAGATCACCTTGCGTTGTCAAATGAAATCATGTTCCATCCTGGGAGTTAGGCATGCTCCAGACTGCCTGGGTTACACAGGAGCCATTCTTAAGGACACTTTGGCATACAACCATACACTATGGAAACGAGGTTTGAATTTAAAGAAATAAATGAGTGCTAAAATAACACTTAGAACCAAACAAACATTGACACTGAATGACTACAAGACTCCATTTTTCATTGCTATCAGGACGTACCTAAGGCTGAGTAGTTTGTGATTAGAAAGTCATTTAGGTCAGAATTTTAGGGTCTGAGAGTCCAAGATAAAGGGATGCCATCCACTTGGCTTCTGGGGAGAACCCACTTTGCTCTTTTCTACCATGGTGGCTGTCATCAGAGTGGGGACAAGTGGAAGAGGAAAACTCATATGGACCAATTTGAGCCACAGAGCAGAGAGGGGCAGTCTTGGTTTTTCATAACAACTCATTTTCTCAAAAACTCATTCCAAGAGACTAATATCCATTCCTCCTGAGGGTGGTGTCCCTAGTGACTGAATTAACACCCAGTAGACAGCACATTTGTAAGGTTCCCCTGCCTCAGTGCTACCAAAATGAGGACAAAGTGTCCAGAACATAAGCTTGTTTGGGGACAAATGCTATCCAAGCCATAGAAGACACATGATGCATGAAGTTATAGTCTATGACAAAGACAAAAACCAGGACTGAGGGACAAATCTGTAAGATTAGCAAAATTTTTCTATACAATTGAAACTAATTTGGCATGAATAAAAACTGATTGTCATAAACTTAAGATGTTAGAGCTCCCAGAACAATCACTAAGGGAAAACTAAAACATGTGCCAAAAGAAGAAAATAAAATAAAAATGGTACACAAGAAAAATGAATAATGGGAAATATGAGTGAATAAGCAATAGTGGGAAAATTGATGAACCAAAAACATATAGGTAGAAAACAAGTGGCAACATAGAAGCATTGTGTTCATTACTATTACTTTTTTCATGACTATTACTGCATATAGATCCAATTAGTTCCAATTTTAGAAAATATATTGATCAACTTGGGCATGCAACACACCTCTGTGACTCTAGAAACTCAGGAGGCTGAGGTAAGAGGATTGTAAGTTTGAGGGCAAGCCCGGGGACTTATGGAGAGCCTGTCTAAGTCATCATCATCTGGGCACAGTGGCACAACGCTGTCACTATGCTACTTGTGAGACTGAGGCTAGGGGATCACAAGTTTGATGCTGACATCAGCAACTCAGCGTAACACTGTCTAAAAATAAAATATAATAATATTAAAAAGTGGCTGGGGATGTAGCCCAGTGTTAAGGCACCCTTGGGTATAAGACCTAGAAACCAACCAAATTATTCTGCTGTCTACATCAGATTCACTTTAGTTTCCAAAACAAAGATGGGATGAGAATAAAAAGTGCTAAATAAAAATAGCAATCAATTGCCCACCACAGTGATTCAGGTCTATAACCCCAGTGAGTCAGGAGGCTGAAGCAAGAGGATCATGAATTCAAAATTACAGGTGGTAAAAATAGAGTTCCTCTTGGTGGAATGGTTTGGCTGCAAAATAAAAGCTAAGAAAAGTAAAGCACACACAAAAAAAACCCCACAGCATACAGAAAGTAACTTTAAAATCAGGGGTGGGATGGGCTAGCTGATCTTAGGGATGAAGCTTCCACACTCAAAAGAGCAAAATGGAGCCCATGTTTCCTTAATTTATATCACGGAATATCAAAGATTTTCCATGGAATGTTCTTTGCCAAGTAAGGTAGAAGGTGGGCTTTGCAGTTCCCAATGGGTTATGCCCAACTCCAGAGCTACAAGAGGGTCATGTGCCTTGGGCAATCTAGTGCACTCTGGGGGGATGTGGATAGTTCCCCGGGTAAGACCTAAATCTCCATGGCTCCATACCCAGAGAAGACCCTCAAGTAATTCATGGGTGGCACCCTGCATATCCCCCTTTTTTACTTTGCAAAAGAAAATGATGAGCTGTTATTTCAAGTTCCTGGATTCTTGTTCTGAAAGTGTGACAACCTATTATCACAATACGAAAAAGAACTAGTAGTAAACATCACATTCCAATAATAGACCAGGCAGAGTGTTTCAGCGAGTTTCCAGGGTCAAAGCCATTCCATTCTTGAAGTATTTCCAGTTAGAGAAGTAGGATCCAAAGGATCGATTTTGTTTTTTTGAATATCCTGAATGTAGTGATGTAACACCATAAGACCAGGCTATTATTATTTGCTATGCCAAATGCCCATTAGATAATTTAACCTTCTCCAAATCCCATTGGTAAGGCTTTTATTTGGCTTCAGTGCCTTTGTTCATATTTAAATTTTATTTTTTATTAGTGAATTTCAGTTACACGTAACATTAAGGTTTATTTTGACATGAAACCATACCACTATTAAACAGGGATTATTCTAACTGATTAAAATAAATACAAATATTAAATAGCCATCAGCACATCCAAAGTAACCAAAATTTCCTCAACTGGTTTTTATGAGTTTTATGCTTCTAGCTATTATACAAAGAACTTTGATCCTTTTTTAAAAATTTTACTTTTGTACATGATGTGAGGTACATATCCAAATACTTTATTTTCTTCTTGTGGATATCTAGTCATCCCAGGGCCATTTTTGCTTTTGTTTTTACTCTTGAAAAATATAAGGGGTGTGTGTGTGTGTGTGTGTGTGTGTGTGTGTGTGTGTGTGTGTGATCCCTCTGAACACCAGTTACAAACTGCTGCCCACGCAGGTCAGGCAAATTGCCACCCCCGACCTGCACAGTCAGCTGACCTTAAGGACACTCATGGGAATTTCCAGGGACACCAAATAAAACACTGACACACTTTACCTTTACGCAAGCTTCAGGGTGGCTTCTCTGCTCTTGGCCTCAGGCTCCCCAAAAGGGAGGGCAAGAGAACGTCACGAGAGGCTGGTGAGGAAGTGACCACCTTCAGAAGAGAGCTTTTATTGGGGGACTCTTGTTCTTAGAAAGTTCTATTCAAAAAAGGCCAGAGGGGGCAGGGTTACAAGGGACACGTGAGGATAACTCAACCCTCATGGGTAAGGCCTACATCTGAAGACCCCCCTCTCTATCTGAGCTGGGACAATGCCCAAGTCACCACAAATGTAGTGACTGGTCAGAGCCTCCTGCTTCAGGACTGGAAGGCGTGGGTCACTCAGGGGGGCTTCCACATAGCCGTCCTTCTTTCTTTGAAAAAGCAGGTGATGGGTCATTGTTTCGAGTCCCTAAATTCTTCTTCTGGGGGTACGACATCCTACAATTACAACATAAGAGAGAATAAGTAGCAACGAGAACAATGCAAGGATATACCATGCAGAGTGTTTAAGAATGTTTCCAGGGTTAAAGCTGTTTAATTCTTTAAGTATTTGATCAGCTAAAGAAGTAGGAATCTTCCCTCCTGGCCTTATAGAGTTAAAACTCATATGTAAAATGAAGCCAGTTTTCTGTGTAGAATAACATGGAGTGGAGATGAGCATGAAACCTAGAGATTTACCCTTTGGAAAAAAAATTGTGTGAATATTATTCTCCTAGAACTTATCATTATATTTCAATATGTATTTTCCCAAATAAAGTTAAATGAAATGTTGGTGGGTGGTGTTTTGTTGCCCCCAAGGGCTCACATATGAAGAGAATAGTGTGTTTTTACTTTTTGAACACGACTTGTAGATGAGAGTCTAGGGGTTTATTTCAATCAGAATTGTGTTTTTCTCTCTCTGTGGTGTCATGGGCTCCTGGAGCTGTAAGATCTGAGGAGGGACAGGGTTAGTTTATAGTATCTTATAATTACTGGTTGCAGAGGGGTCTGGGAGACCATGACACATGCTTCTATCACATAATCCAATAAGTATAACAAACCTTATATTGTAAGTTATTAAGTAGAACGAAAAAGGTCTACAAAATCAAAATATATAATGAAATAAAACTGTGGGGGCATAAATGCTCCTATAGTGTGTCTTTTTCTTTTTTTTTTTTTAAAGAAAGAGTGAGAGAGAGTGAGAAAGAGGGAGAGAGAGAATTTTAATATTTATTTTTTAGTATTTGGCGGACACAACATCCTTGTTTGTATGTGGTGCTGAGGATCGAACCCGGGTCGCACGCATGCCAGGCGAGCGCGCTACCGCTTGAGCCACATCTCCAGCCCCCATGTCTTTCTCTTTTTACAGTCATCATTTTACATGTATCTGGTTACACTTTTCTGCTGGGTATCCAAGACTAAAGAGGTGGTCCTATATTGGGATGTTCTTCCTACAATTGAGGTGAGTCTAGTCTCCTCAGTGATGAACGTCATGGATTCATGAGGAACTGCATGATTTCTTCAGTCCAAGAGTCAGGATAGGCCTGTGGACCACGTGGTTTTCCCAGGAAACCTTGAGACTATTTCCCCTCCTTTTACCTGAATATGCACATTGGCTCCTGGTCTCTTGGGTCCTTCTCCTCTCCCTGATTGGGAGCTTGTGCAACTCTCCGGAGTTGTAGATCCCTTAGGGAGTACTGCAACTGTACAAGGTGAAATGTTAAAGTCGTAATTCAAACTAGGGATATCTGGGCATTATTTTAATATTCCTAGGTCCTTCCCGTAACTTAATTTTTCCATAATTACAAACAAACGAGTATATAATTCACATAAATAATATTCCCCAAATAAAACTTGATTAAATATATGAAATAATTAATGGAGACGTTATAGCATTATTTACCCGATAGAATGTTTTGCTATATTCGATCCATTAGCAAAGTGAATAGTGGGAGATGTGTGACCTAATAACATCATTAAATGCATGACAAGGTTAACATTAAGAAATTCACACTTTATTTAGTAACAAATTGCATCCATAATGCAAATATAAGTAAAAATCCTCTGTAACATGGGCATGGTGGTCCATGCCTGTGACCCTAGGCACGTGAGAAGCTTTGCAAGTTCAAAGCCAGGCTCCATAACTTGGTGAGGCCCTAAACAACTTAGCAGACTGTATCTCTAAGTAAAAATAAAAAAAAAAAATCTGAGATGCAGTTTACTGATTAAGTGTCCCTAAGTTTAAGTACAAACATAAAAATCAAAAATTTAAAATTTCATATAAACCTTAAGAGACTTCTGTAATAATCAACTATGAGAATTATGTTTTCTCCAGTTGTGAAAAATGAGAACATTTAGTAACTGTTGATTTATAGTAAAATTATATCCTTTTAGGGATGCACTATTCTATATTTGTATTTCTTTATTTCTACAATATCAGCTAAAGAAAATTTTCAGCAAATGTCAAAAGCAATTACCCATTTTCTACATTTAAATGATTTTTTCCCTCCTAGGTCCCAAATACTTCAAGGGATGGGCTATAGATAAGAAACTTACAAATTTGTATACTCGTCAAGTTGTTTTTTTAATATTTTGTTGTTATCTAAGGAACATACTTTGGACAAATGCTACTCCACATTTGCTACAGGTATGAGGTCAGAAATTGAAAAATGTGTGAAATTTGAATACAGTCTTGGACACATTCTTTGGGTTTCTATATGCTGTAAATCCTCCAGTGCTTCAAAAATGTTTGATCAATGGCCAAAAGCTTTGCAAAAATTTTTCCACATGTCCTCTCACTCGTATGAATTCTGAGGTGCTGAGTAGGGTGTGAACAACTGTTGGAGACTCTGACACCTATTTTACACTTGTATAATTAATGTGCTATCATCTCTCTGGTGTGAAATAGTGTTGAACTACTGTGAAATAAGGGTTGACTCATCCTTAAAAACACTGATGCAATGTTTTCACTTGTAAAGCTTCTCTCCAGTATAAAATCTATAATGTTTAGTAAGATGTGATCTTCAATTTGAAAAGCTTTGCCATTCTTCACATTTATAGGACTTCTCTCTAGTATGGGTTTTCTGGTGTTAAGTATTGATTTTTGATTAAAATCCCTGCCACATTCTCTACATTGGTAGGGCTTCTCTCCAGTATGAATCCTCTTGTGGCGACTATGCTGAGAGACGGTATTAAAAGCTTTGCCACATTCTTTGCAGGTGTAGGGCTTCTCTCCAGTGTGGATTCTCTGGTGGTCAGTAAGTGACGATCTTAGCCTAAAAGCTTTGCCACATTCTTTGCAGGTGTAGGGCTTCTCTCCAGTGTGGACTCTCTGGTGGTCAGTAAGTGATGATTTTTTAATGAAACTCTTGCCACATTCTTTACATTTGTAGGGCTTCTCTCCAGTGTGGATTCTCTGGTGGTCAGTAAGTGACGATCTTAGCCTAAAAGCTTTGCCACATTCTTTGCAGGTGTAGGGCTTCTCTCCAGTGTGGACTCCCTGGTGGTTAGTAAGTGATGATTTTTTAATGAAACTCTTGCCACATACTTTACATTTGTAGGGCTTCTCTCCAGTATGAATCTTCTTGTGGCAACTAAGATGTGAGATGCGATTAAAAGCTTTGCCACATTCTCTACATTTGTAGGGCTTCTCTCCAGTGTGGATTCGCTGGTGCTGAGTAAGTGATGGTTTTTTATTAAAACTCTTGTCACACACTTTACATTTGTAGGGCTTCTCTCCAGCATGAATCCTTTTGTGATAATTACGCTGTGAGATGCTATTAAAAGCTTTGCCACATTCTCTACACTTGTAGGGCTTCTCTCCAGTATGAATCCTTTTGTGATAATTACGCTGTGAGATGCTATTAAAAGCTTTGCCACATTCTCTACACTTGTAGGGCTTCTCTCCAGCATGAATCCTTTTGTGATAATTACACTGTGAAATGCGAGTAAAACCTTTGCCACACTCTTCACATTTGTAGGGCTTCTCTCCAGTGTGGATTCGCTGGTGGTGAGTAAGTGATGATGTTCGACTAAAACTCTTGCCACACACATTACATTTGTAGGGCTTCTCTCCAGTGTGGATTCGCTGGTGGTGAGTAAGTGATGATGTTTGACTAAAACTCTTGCCACACACATTACATTTGTAGGGCTTCTCTCCAGTATGAATCCTGTTGTGATAATTACGCTGTGAGATACTATTAAAAGCTTTGCCACATTCTCTACACTTGTAGGGCTTCTCTCCAGCATGAATCCTTTTGTGATAATTACACTGTGAAATGTGAGTAAAAGCTTTGCCACACTCTTCACATTTGTGGGGCTTCTCTCCAGTGTGGATTCGCTGGTGGTGAGTAAGTGATGATGTTTGACTAAAACTCTTGCCACACACATTACATTTGTAGGGCTTCTCTCCAGTGTGGATCCTGTTGTGGCAATCAAGATGCGACTTTCTATGAAAACTTTTGCCACACACTTTACATTTGTAGGGCTTCTCTCCAGTATAAATTCTCTGGTGACTTTTTAGGCTTGGTTTTTGATTAAAAGCTTCGCAAACTTGTTTACATATGTGGGGCATCTCTCCAGGGTGTGTCCACTGGTGACAAATAAGATTGGAGCTTTTATTAGAAGTTTTGTCACATTCTTTGCATGGCATATCTCCTGTATGAACACTGTGATGTTGAGTAAAATTCTTGAGTGTGTCGCATTCTTCACATTGGTAGGTCTTCTCTGCAGAAAAAAATTTTTGGTGTTGAGTAAGAGTTGAACAATCTTTTAAGGCTTTGCTAGACTTTTTACATTACAGGCCTTTTCTTCAGTATAAATCCCTTGATTCTTAACAAGTTGTACCTTTCACTAAATGTTTTTCTGCTTTCTTTTAAATTTGTAGGGTTTATCATTGTCATAGTATCTGCTGTGTTTAAAGACTATATTGGCTTGCTCAACATCTTCTAAACTTGTAGTGCTCTCTTTCTCCATACATTCTCTTGTATTCAGCAAGCTCTGCACTGTGATTAAGAGACCTTTCACACGCCTTACACTTGCACGTTTTGTCTTGAATATGAATATTTGGATGAGTAATAGCTTCTGAGCACTGAAGCAAGACTTTCCCACATTTTTCATTTTGGTAAACCCCATTACATTTACATATAGAAGATTTCAATTTCTACATACATGGGCAGAATAAAAGGCCAATCAAGGTAAAATACAAAAGTCACAGACAAAAGAGGCTTAATATTTATCCAAGCAAAAGCACATATAACATTATTGGCAATACAAACAACAGTCATGCATATCTTAATTTGTGAAGGAATTAACTGATATGAGGAAACCCAGTCCATAACATGGATCCTACTGTACAGAATGAAAAAAAGAAAAAGAAAAAACCAACCAACCAATATGTAAATATCCACAGATGTATTATTTTACAAATCCTCTTATTCAACTACAACTTACACCATCTCTCAAAAGAGCAGTCTTTGTCCATCTGACATTCATTCCACGGCAAATAATTTCAGAAAGAACACTGATAAGAAAATTTTAGTGAAAAAAAAATGTACAAATAAGATTAGAGAAACTGACTTATGATAGTAATATATTACAATGGGTGGACCTAGAGGTCTCCAGAAATGTGCAGAAATTTCCTGTAAATAATGAAGAGGGGCTGGAGTTGTAGATTAGTGGTAGAGGGCTTGCCTAGCATGTGTGAGGCCCTGGGTTCGATCCTCAGCACCACATATGAATAAATGGGAAATTCATTAACAAGTAAAAATATTTTTAAAAATGATGGAAGAGCCGTCAGATAATATTGACACTCACAAGGCAAAGGGAGAGTTTTGTTGTTAATTTGAGTGTACAGAGACATTACTGGAGGAAAAGCAGGAGACTAGATAATTTCAAAGCACAAAACACAGGACAGGTTCTTCTATGATGAGAAGAGAAAAAAATCAAAGCTTCTCAAAAATGTTTTCTGCTGGATAACGTCTCAATCAACCTTTGAATTTAGGCTTCCTCCTCTACCTCAACTATGTCCTCTGCTATATGTGGGACATAGTATTTGACATCACTGCATTTCTCTAAGTCAACCATATGTCAAGTGAAGGATGTATATCATGCCAATGAAGGAAAACATTAAGGACGAAAAGAAAGATCATTAACATTTTCTCGTCAGCACCAAGAACTACCCCATCTTTTTTATTGAATGCAAAAATCTGAAACTCATTCTTATGGTGAAGTTCCCAAAAGATCTACTTCAAGGGAAGAAAATTGAATAATGATAAATAGGAATTTTGAGGGAAAGTTATGCTCACCCACAAAGAGCAGGTTGCTGTAGGTCTCCAGAATCACTTCTCTATATAAATTCTGCTGGGCAGGATCCAGGCATTCCCATTCGTCCTCAGAGAAGTCAATGGCCACATCCCCGAATGTCAATGGCTCCTGAAATACAAATTGGTAGATCAACAGCACACGGACCAAACCGTTATTCAGTTTTTATTTTGAATTCAGAGTTAGTAGAACAGACTGTCATGTAGGAGAGTGACTTTAATTATGTAATAAGATACTTTCCATGATCTAATTCAGAGGAAAATACATAAGTCCAAAAAAAGTATATATACTCCATATCAGAGTGAAGTGCAGGATGTATACCATCATCCAAGCACTGAATAAAAGCCCAACTCCTAACTCTTCTACCATCAGTGAATGTGAAATCTGGGGGACATTCCAGATGCAAATCAGACTTGTCAGAGATATTCTCATAAGGTGATTGTGCCCAAGGGAGACAAAAAGAGTGGTAAAAAAGCTTTTGAAGACAGTCTGGTTGCTGTTCTCTCTGCTTTGTGTCCATGAGATAGAATGAGCTCCCCGATACAAGTAGTTTCAAGTATCATCCATGACACATTCCCAATGTGCAAAATATTCATAAAATATTAATGTTTGCAGACATGTAAAGTGACACTTCCACCAACTTGAAATATCTCAAGTTCTATAAGCAGTTCAACGAGTGAATCAATTTGGTGCAATAGAATGAACAATGGGTCACAGAAGACTTCAAGGAGGAGATTAAAAAATTCTTAGAGGAAAACAAGAATACAGACACAACATATCGAAATCTCTTGGACACTATGGAAGCAGTACTAAGAGGAAACTTCATTGCATAGAGTTCATTCATTAAAAGAAGAGAAAGTCAATCATTGATCTCATACTTCATCTCAAAGCCCTAGAAGAACAAATCAACAGCAAAAGCAATAGAAGGCAAGAAATAATTAAAATCGGAACTGAAATTTAATTAAAAGAAACTATTAAACCTTTACAAAAAGTTGGTTCTCTGACAGACCCTTAGCTAATGAAGAGAAGGAGAAGGAAAATTCAAACTACCAGCATACATGATGAAAAAGGCAATATGCCAACAGACACTACAGAAATAGAGAGGATAATTAGAAATCATCTTAAAAATGTATACCCTAATAAAATAGAAGACATTGAAGGCATCAACAAATTTCTTAATTCCTATGATATGCCCAGATTGAATCAGGAAATATACACAATTTAAAGAGACCAATATTAAATGATGAAATAGAAGATGCCATCAGAAGCTCACCAACCAAGAAAAGCCAGGACCAGCTGGATACACAGCCGAGTTCAACAAGACCTTTAAAGAAGAACCTCAAAAACAGCAACACTCTTCAATTTATTTCAGGAAATAGAGAAAGAAGCAGCACTTCCAAACTCATTCTATGAGGCCAATATCACCCTGATCCCAAACCAGGCAGGGTCAAATGAGAAAAAGAAAACTTCAGGCCAATATCTCTAATGAACACAGATGCAAAATTTCTGAATAAAATTCTGGCAAATCGAATTCAAAAACATAGTAAAAAGGTCGTGCACCAAGATCAAGTGGGGTTTGTCCAGGGATACAGGGTTGGTTCAACATATTTAAATCAATAAAGGTAATTCATCACATCAAGAGACTTAAAAATAAGAATCATATGATCATCTCAAGAGACACAGAAAAACCATTTGACAAAATACAGCACCCTTTCATGTTCAAAACATTAGAAAGCCTAGAGATAATAGGAACATACCTCAACATCATAAAGGTTCTCTACACTAAGCCTCAGGCCAACATCATTCTAAATGAGAAAAACTAAAGGCATTCCCTCTAAAAACTGGAACAAGACAGGGATGCTCTCTCTCACCATTTCTATTCAACATAGTTCTTGAAACACTGGCCAGAGCAATTAGACAGACGAAAGAAGTTAAAGGAGTAACTACAGGAAAAGAACTTAAATTAGCACTATTTGCCAACAATACGATTCTATACCTAGAAGACCCCCAAAGCACCACCAGAAAACTTCTAGAACTAAAAAGTGAATTCAGCAAAGCAGCAGGATATAAGATCAACACCCATTAAATAAAGGCATTTCTGTATATCAGTGACAAAGCGTCGAGAAGGAAATGAGAAAAACTACCCCATTTACAGTAACTTCAAAAAAAGAAAACATAAGATACTTGGGAACCAACTTAACAAAAGAGGCGAGAGATCTATACAACAAAACCTACAGAACCCTAAAGAAAGAAATCAAATTCTGCATAGGCAGAATTAATATTATCAAAATGACCACAGTACCAAAAGCACTATACAGATTTAATGCAATTCTGATCAAAATCCCAATGACATTTCTCATAGAAAAAGAAAAAGCAATAATAAAATTCATCTGGAAAAATAAGAGATCCAGAAAAGCTGAAGCAATTCTAAGCAGGAAGAGTGAAGCAGGTGGTATCACTATACCAGACCGTAAACTATACTACAGAGTAATAGTAATAAAAACAGCATGGTATTGGCACCAAAACAGGCTGGTAGATTGACCAATGATACAGAAGAGGGGACCCAGAGACTAACCCACAAAATCACAACTATCTTATATGAGATAAAGGTGCCAAGAACATGCATTACAAATGATGCTGGGAAAACTGGAAATTCATTTGCAAAAAAATGAAATTAAACCCCTATCTCTCATCATGCACAAAACTCAACTCAAAGTGGATCAAGGACCTAGAATTTAAACCAGAGACTCTGCATCTAATAGAAGAAAAAGTAGGCCCTAATCTTCATCACGTGGCTAGGCCCCAACTTTGTTAATAAGATGCCTATAGCACAAGAATTAAAACCAAGAATCAACAAATGTGACGGATTCAAACTAAAAATTTTCTTCTCAGAAAAAAAAAAAAAAAACAATCTGAGGTGAACAGAGTGCCTACATTCTGGGAGTAAATTTTTATCCCTCACACATCAGATAGAGAACTAATGTCGAGGGTATATAAAGAACTCAAAATGCTAAGCACCAAAAAAGCAAATAACCCAATCAAGAAATGGGCCAAGGACCTGAACACACACTTCTCAGAAAAGGACATAGAATCAATCAACAAATATATGGAAAAATGTTCATCATCTCTTGCAATTAGAGAAATGCAAATCAAAACCACTCTAAGATATCATCCCACTCCAGTCAGAATGGCAGCTGTTATGAAGACAAACAACAAGTGTTGCTGAGGATGTGGGCGGTAAGGCACACTCACACACTGCTGGTGGGATTGCAAGTTGGTGCAGCCAATATGGAAAGCAGTATGGAGATTCTTTGGAAATCTGGGAATGGAACCACCATTTGACCCAGCTGTTCCTCATCTCGGACTATTCTCAAAGGACTTGAAAACAGCACACTACAGGGTCACAGCCACGCCAATGTTTATAGCAACACAATTCAGAAGAGCAAACTTTGGAGCCAACCCAGATGCCCTTCAGTGGATGAATGGATAAAAAATATGTGGTCTATATACACAGTGGAATATTACTCAGCAATAATAAAATCATGGCAATTGCAGGTAAATGGATGGTACTGGAGAAGTGAAGTTAGTCAATCCCAAAAAACAAATGCTGAATGGTTTCTCTTACATGAGGAGGCTGACTATAGTGGGGTAGGGAGGGGGAGCATGGGAGGAATAGATGAATTCTCCATCTATTAGAGGGGTGGGCGGGGAGGGGAGGAGGCAGGGGATTAGCAGTGATGGTGGAATGTGATGACATCATTATCCAAAGTACATGTATGAAGACACGAATTGGTGCCAACATCCCTTATGTACAACCAGAGATATGAAAAATGGGGCTGTATACATGTAATAAGAATTGTAATGCATTCCACTGTCATTGTTTTAAATCAAAAAATAAAAATAACAAACACACTTAAGCCTGTGTGAGGATCAAGGAGGAATCCTTTCCACCACTCACCAAGACACTGAATTGCATTGTTGTTCGAGTGCTCAGCTGCAGGAAGAGTGGGAATATATGTGAATTTCAATACCTGATACCCACTGGGATATATCTGGGTGAAATACAAGAGACAGAACATCGATGGTAGGAAAGGGGCAGAAGATCTGGGAGGAAGAAAAAAGTTGTCATGAAAGCAATCGACATCCTCAAGCTCAGCAGGCAGTGCCTGTGATGACAAATGTCAACCCCAGGCTACTTCTTGCCTGCATTAACACAGACCCTCACTTCATGCACGGGGAATACTGGTCATCAGCAATTTAAGAGGTATTTAACCAAATTTAATATCCTACACAACGTATTTTTGCAATGCACATTTTCAATAAAAGTCACACAATTTTTACTTCAATATTGAGTTATTTCATTTCTTTTGCATTTGTTATGATTTTAGAGTCAGCTGGGTAATTTTTACAAAATGACTATTGGATTTTTGGCCTCATCATACTGAACCTGCAGACCCACTGTGGAATATTGTGGTTTTAACAAAATCAAACTTTTCATCATTGAATATTAGCTGTTTTCCCACTTTGTTTCCATTTTGTTTTTCATTTTACTTTCCCCTTTATTTTTACTTTGCAGTGAACAGTTCTTTTGTTATAACTTTCTTTTTTTTTTAAAGAGAGAGATGTGAGAGAGAGAGAGAGAGAGAGAGAGAGAGAGAGAGACAGACAGAATTTTTTTAAAATATTTATTCATTTTTTTTAGTTTCCGGCGGACACAACATCTTTGTTTGTATGTGGTGCTGAGGATCGAACCCGGGCCACACGCATGCCAGGTGAGCACGCTACCGCTTGAGTCACATCCCCAGCCCATAACTTTAATTTTAAATTATTTTTCCTATATTTGTGAATGGATTTATACCTCAATTTTAACACTGCCCATTGCTAATGTGTATAAATTACATGACTTAATGTTGAACATTTAACCCATGACATTACTGAACTAATTTAGGTCTTATGTTTCTTTAGTGCATGGAAATTGCTTAGAAATATTATAGAAATAAGAATATCATCTGCATGTGCTATTTGACTTTTGATGTATAAAATGCTGTTCAATATTCTCAGAACAATATTTAGAAGTCAGGAAATCATACTTTTTCCTTTTTCTAAAACTAAATTGTGAAACACTTAGGTTCTCACCATTAAATATGAAAACAGTTCATAGCTGCCCTTTAGTGGATTGAAAAAGAATTGTCCTCTGGTCTTCATTGGCCATAGGTTGTACAATAAATGACATAGGTATGTAATCTGCCAAAAGCTTTTCTCTGTCAAAATGATTTTTTGGAAACTGACCATATTGTCCCTCTTGGTCATGAAGTCCATTCTTTTTGTTGTTACTCTCAGTTTGCTAGGGGTTTGAATATCTGGGTCAACATCTACAGGAAGATGGTCTGCCATTTCTATTCTGATGCTGTGTTGTCTGGTAATTCTGGCCTCACAGGAAGAATTAGTCCATTTTCTTCTATTTTTAGATGTAATCATGAATTACTGGTACTGATTCCTTATTACATGTTTGGTAGAAATGAACTGTGAAGGCGTCTTTTTAAAATATGATTGCTGTTTGGATTTTTGGTGGGTTGATTTTTAGAGCTGGGTTTTTGCCAGATTGGCCTCACATCCCTTAGCCCAAATCCTCCTCCCATTGTAGCCTCACAGGTAGCTGGGACTAGGGGCGTGTGCTCCCAAGATCAGCTTTTCAGCTGCTCATAAAAATATCTGCAATTAAGTGAAATGTTAATTTGTAGGTCTACTTTATATTTCTTCACATCTGGGTCTACTAATGTTTTCTATTGATTCCTGAGGTAATTTTCAAAGTTGATGATTATCTTGCAATTTATCCATATGTTGTTGTTTTCCAGGTTTGAAACTTTCTTGGCAATTAAGATGGAACAATGAGGAAGCATAATGTGGGGAAATGAGAACCTGGCATTTTCTGAATTGAACAATGTCTCAGGATGCCCTGAGCAGGATGCAGAGTGTGCACACATAATCCTCTGAGATAAATGAAGAAAAAAAGCTAAAGCAAATTATAATTTTAGTTAGCCTAATTAACAATCTTGAGTAGCTTTTATAAGTCTTCACACACTTGTTTACTTTTTAGGGGAGAATCTAAGTATTTTACCATATTTAAATTAGATTATTAAAGGTTTATTTTTTATTTTTTGGTGAGTTGTGTAAGTTTCATATATTTTGGATGTTGAGCTTTTACCAGACATGTGGCTAGCAAAGATTTTCTTTTACCCACAGTCTAGTTTTACATTTCATTGATTGATTCCTTTGCTGCATAGAAGCATTTTTAGTTTTACATAGTCTCACCTATCTCTTTGTTTTTCCTTGCACATTCTCAACATATTCTATTTAAAACCATTGCTGACATGAATGGTAAAGAATTCTTCTCGTTTTCTTCTGGAATTTTTATGACTTCAGGTTATATCACAATGAGCTATAACCACATGCTTGTGGGCTATTCTCAAAATGTAGGTAGGTAGCACATACTCAGAGGATATGCAGAAAAGGAAACACGTGGACATCCTTGCCAGGAATATAAATTTGAATCGATATTTTAAAAAACTATAAGGGTTATTTTTCAAAAAATTAAAACTAGAGATGCCATATGACCCAGACATTTTGTTGAGAATATGCCTGTATTTTTCAGGGTTCTTCAGAAAATGAGAATAAAATACATAAAAATGGATGTGTGTATAGAAGGGAGCTTATTATATTTACTCACATAATCATGGGAGGAATAGTCACCAAATGTTTGCCTGCAGGATGGCAACACTGGGAAACTGGTAACCGCTTGGTCCAAGATGCTGGAGGCTTCATAATGTGAGGAATCAAATGAAGCAGCTGTGGTCCAGGACGGAGGCCTTAAAAGACCCTGGTAGATGAAAAAACAAATAACCCAATCAACAAATGGGCCAAGGACCTGAACAGACACTTCTCAGAAGATATACAATCAGTAAATATATGGAAAGATGCTCATCATCTCTAGCAATCAGAGAAATGCAAAAAAAAAAAAAAACCTAAGATATCATCTCACTGCAGTTAGAATGGCAGCTATTATTAAGACAAAGAACAATAAGTGTTGGAGAGGATGTGGGGAACAGGGACACGCATACACTACTGGTGGGACTGCAAATTGGTGCAGCCAATATGGAAAGTAGTATGGAGATTCCTTGGAAATCTGGGAATGGAACCACCACGTGACCCAGCTATTCCTCTTCTTGGAATTTACCCAAAGGACCTAAAAACAGCACACTACAGGGACACAGCCACAGCAATGCTTACAGCAGCACAACTCACAATAGCTAAACTGTGGAGCCAACCTAGATGCCTGTCAGTGGATGAATGCATAAAAACAAATTTGGCATTTATGCACAATGGAATATTACTCAGCACTAAAAGAGAGTAAAAACATGGCATTTGCCAGTAAATGGATGGAGTTGGAGAATATTATGTTAAGTGAAGTTGGCCAATTCCAAAAAAACAAATGCCAAATATTTTCTCTGATATATGGGGGTGACTCACAGTGGGGTAGGGAGGAAGAGCATGGGAGGATTAGATTAATTGTAGATAGGGCAGAGGGGTAGGAGGGAAATGGAGGGGGAAGGGGATTAGCAAGCATGGTGGAATGTGATGGTTATCATTATACAATGATCTGGTCGCCATCATTATTCAAAATACACGTATGAAGACTTGAATTGGGTGTCAACATACCTTACATACAAAGAGAGATGAAAAAATGTTGTATTTATGTGTATTAAGAATTGTAATGCAGAGCTGGGGATGTGGCTCAAGCGGTAGCGCGCTCGCCTGGCATGCGTGCGGCCGGGGTTCGATCCTCAGCACCACATACAAACAAAGATGTTGTGTCCACCGAAAGCTAAAAAATAGATATTAAAAATATTCTCTCTCTCTCTCTCACTCTCTCTTTAAAAAAAAAAAAAAGAATTGTAATGCAGAAAAATGAGTACATGTATAATGGCATAAGTTGACATGAATATTCTTTATATACAGAGATATGAAAAATTGTGCTCTATGTGTCATAAGGATCATAATCCATTCCACTGTTATCATGTATTTAAAAAAATGATAAAAACAATATATAAAATTAAATCATGACCTAAAAAACATCGTTAAAAAAAAAGAAAGAAATTGTGAGATAGGATGCAAGGGGATCACAATTGTGAAGCTGACCCCAGCAACGGAGTGACACCCTGCCTAAATCAAAATAATAATAATAATAATAATAATAATAATAGGCAGTAGTAATTTTTAAAAATTAAATTAAGAAACAAATTAAAAATTTAAATTTTTAAGTAAAAATTTAAAAAGGGCTGAGGATATAGTTCAGTAGGACACCCTGGAAATTCCATCCACAAATAACCATTTCTGGCACCTTTTTTTTTGCCCTATTGCATACAGTTTGGCCAATACTACGAAACACCGTGTCAGTGTTCGGTGGATGTCACATAAATGTCCCATTTCACATATAGGCATATTTTTAAAGGGACACCTGCAGAGTTTGAAAAAAAAAATGCAAACACAGATCAGCACATAAGAGACTGAATGATGAAACCCTCCTCGTCCGGACGGCCGCTCCCCCAGGTTCACCTAGGACCACCCCATCAACGTGTCACCACGGTCCCTCCCGGGAAGAGGCGGGCACCGCGCTCCCCGCCACAGAGGACCCGAGCAGGGGCTGAGGCTGCCCAGGGGTGGGGAGGCCGCGAGGGGTGTCCGCCACCGTCACGCTCCCCACCCGGCTGGCCCGGGGGACTGAGGGGCGCTGTCCCCGAGGGGCTCAGCCCGCGGCCGCAGAGAGCGCCCGGAGTCGGGTCGGCAGCTCGGGCTCCCGCCACAGCCGTCCCGCGGGTCGGCCTCCCCGCCCGGCCACCTCCCGAGCCTCCCTGTCCAGGCACCAGGGGCCGCCGCACACTCACCATCTCCGGGTGCCCAGCCGCTAAGCCTGCCCTGGGGAGCTTCGGCCCCTGAATGGCAGGGCCACGCGGGGTCCTGGGCAGAGAGAAGCCCGGAGTCCGACTGCAGGAATCTGAGGCGCAGCGGGGACGGCGGAGAAATAAATCTCTTCCGGATCGCGGAGGCCCGCCCCCTGCTCGCTGGCTGCGCTCAGGATTGGTCAGCGCTCAGGATTGCACAGCGCTCAGGATGGCACAGCGCTCAGGATTGGTCAGCGCTCAGGATGGCACAGCGCTCAGGATTGGACAGCGCTCAGCACGGGGGCTTCTGATTGGACAGGGCGTCCGTCAGTCTCCGCCCTCCCCAGCCTGAGCTCCTAGAGCCTTCTTTCTGAGTGACAGGCGGCTGATATCAGCTCCGGGGTTAAAATGCCTACATTTTTAAGATCAGTTACAAATGGGCCCATGGTAACAGCTGGCAGGGGGAGGAAAGAAAGGGGAGAAGAAGCTCTCCCCTTCTCAGGTGTTGTCCTTGAAGGGTTAACTTGCCCAGAACAGTGAAAGCAAAAGCTGCTTTTCTGTGAACTGCTGCAGACTGGGAACTTCTGGGCCCCTCCCCTTGCATGCTGGGTATAAAACTCTGAAACTCCCTGAACTCGGGGTTCAGGGGGATTGATGGATGACAGCAAAAGCTGTGCCCTCTGAACCTGGCTGCAGCCCAGTAAAAGCGTTTCCTGCTGTCTGCGGTGCCTGGCCTCATTTGTCCCTACAACATTTTGGAGGGGCACATACAAACGTAGCAGCCGCAGTGCTGGTTTGTCAGAGAAGAAACGCACAGGCTCAAGCAACAGGTGATCACTGCAGCCTTTGTGGGACAGGCTCAAAGAGCCCTTTGCCAAAATTTACCATCCTAGAGGGCTTCACTGAGAAGTGTGCTGGTGAGCTGGTGAAGGTGGCCACCACAGTTTTCATCGATCGAGATCCAGAGACTCAAAGACAGGCAGCCCAAAAAGATGAAGTGGAGGATGGATCTTCTTACAGCGGCCCTCACCACAAACCCAGAGGTCACTCCAAGGTGGGGGGGCAGGTCTCACTAGAACAAAGCCAATGGTCCAAATGTTCATAAGGAAAAAAAGTGTGGCCAGACAAAAGGGGAAGCCCCCAATGGCCCCGGCGAGCAACAACCCCCTGCCATGTTCAAATGCTAAGCCTTGAACAGAGAGGGAGTGAATGTTTGGGCCCCAGCCCCTCCTTTCAGTTTCTTCCACTTGCTCAGAAGTGGATGATTGACAAATATGGCAGGGTCCCAGAGACACAGAACTGCATCTGATGCACAGGACCCAGTGCCTCAGGAGGGCTCAGCTGCTGCAAGCCCCCAAATGAACCAGAAATATGTTCATGTTAACAGCCAATAACTGTGGGCCATAGGGTACTCACTCCAAAAGGACATGCCTCCCTGGCTGCACGCCACACGCTGTGAGCCACTAGCAGGAAGGGCCACAGCGCCCCCTGCACCCAGGCATACTGAACAAAAGCACAAATGTGGTAGCTACTATGGACAGTTAGAGCTGGCTCCCGCCTGGCAGGAGGAGAAAGCCACGCAGTCAAGGAGCAACACCTAGGTGGGCACAATGTGGCTGCCACACTGGGACCTGCACGGAACCGCACTGCTGCCCTCCAGCCTTGGCAGACGGCCCCCTGTGAGATTGACATAGGTGCCTTTTACACAAATGATTGCTGAGAGCCATAGCCAAGTAAGAATGACGCATGGCTGCCGCAGTCTGGCTGGGCACAATTCAGGAGCCGCTTGTCAAAAGAAACGGACTTTATTTTTAGAACCACACACTCCAAACAAAACAGCTCCTCAGGAAAACCCCCAGAGCCCAACTGCCACCACCGGCTTCCCACAAGCCACTCCACCCACCACCAGCCTCCACACCTCCCACCATCCTCCTGCTCTTGAGGCCGATTGGCTGGGTCGCATGGGCGGAGCCAAAAAAGTCCCCCAATGAGCAGCTCCATGGCCTGAAAGGGCAGGGAAACAGCCCAATGAGCATCACTGCCGAGGAGCCAATCAGCTAGATGTTGCTGGGGCCTGTGAGCCAATCATCAGCTGGCAGTCTGAAAGTTTGCTGGGGCCCCTTCGGCTGTGGCTCTCAACACATGGCAATTTCCTCGTCAGCCTACCCCATGTTGCTTAGAGGGAGGACTCTCCATTGTGGAAATGGGCTGGCCTTGGACCCAGGTCATTTGCAGTGACATTGCATGAATGTTTGAGTAAGGTGACCCTGCTCAAGGACCAGGGTGGATCCGGGTTTAGGGTGTATCCTGCTGGGAATAGGGAGTATCCCGCTCCTTGGGTTTAGAGCCATTCCAGGTTTAAGGTGGACCCTGCTGGGAATAGGGCGTATCCTGCTGCCTCAGGCGCCCACCCGCTCCTTGAGTTCCCCTTGAGTTCTCCCCAGGATTCAGAGAGTATTTTGGGATGCAGAGCCCAGTTGGAAGTGTGGAATCTCCCAGAACGGGCATGTAGAGTGCTGGTGAGAGATCGGGAATGAAGAATTGCTGTTTGAATCTACAAAGCTGTGAGTGGCTCCTGATTTTGTGCCCAGCCAGACTGCGGCAAATGATGTCCCATGTCATCAGCCTCTGCTGAGATCTACATTAGATTGAAGAGTTGGAGAATCCCAGCAGCCAAGATCCTGCACCAGGAGACAACAAAAAAAAATTCCTGCATCTTAAAGCAGCAGACGCTCTATGTAGGCCTCCCTTCCCTAAATGACAGTTCCTCCCGGGGGCTGGAGCACACCATCCTTGTCACAGCACTGGACTCTGACTTAAAAGCCCATGTCTACCAAGAAAAAGGCCAAATGCTTGGTTACCATCTGACCGGGCAACAGGACCGACAATAGCAACTGGGCCTCAACAGAAACAGGAGCTCTGCTCACTTCCAGTCCCTCCAACCTGCCATCAGACTAGAGAATTCTTGGGGGCTACTGGGTTCAGCCATATATGGATCCCCAACTTTTCAGTCATGGCAAACCCTTCTATGAAGCCACAAAGGGGGGAGAATGAGACCCTCTGATGTGGGGGACAACTGAGCCAAAGGTCTTTGAGGACATTATATAAGCACTCACCAGTGCACCTGGATCAGGGCTCCCTGACCTCACGAAGCCTTTCTTTCTGCATGCCCATGATGGGTCTGGAGTACCTATGGGAGTTTTGACTCAGATGCTGGGGACATGGCACTGTCCAGTGGCCTATTTGTCCAAACAGCTGGACTCTGTAGCCCAGGGCTGGCCACCTTGTTTATGGGCCCTTGCAGGCACAGCTCTTCTGGTGTTGGAAGCTGATAAACTGGCCGTGGGACAAGAACTGGCTGTCAGAGCTCCTCATTCAATTTTGACATTGTGAAAATATAAAGGACACTATTGGTTGACTAATGAAGGAATGGTCAAATAGCAGGGCATGCTATGTGAAAACCCACGTATCCGCGTTGAGGTTGTCAGAACTCTAAACCCAGCAACTGCGCTGCCCCTTGGACCTGGAAACCTGATCACTAATGTGTTGGGGTCATGGGTGAAGTGTTGTCCAGCAGGCCAGACCTGGCAGACCAGCCCTCGGGGACGCTGATGCAGAGGACTTCACAGATGGAAGCAGTTTTATAAAAGATGAGGTATGTTTGGCTGGATATGCAGTGGTCACTCTGGACTCCACTGTCGAGGCAGAATGTCTGCCTCAGGGAACTTCAGCACAAAAGTAAAACTTATTGCTTTGACTCGAGCACCTGAGTTGACAGCAGGAGTCTCTGTGGATATTTACAGACTCAAAATATGTGTTTGCTACCTTCATGTCCATAGGGCCTTATGTAAGGAAAAGGGGCTCATTAACTCAGGAGAGAAAAAGTGGGGGTCATGATGGATGGGCAAGGAATTCTTGAACTTTTGGATGCACTGTGGGCTCCCAGGAAGGGTGTGATTATACATTGCCAAGGTCATGGAAAGGGGAACACTGTGGTTCTCAGGGCAACCGGAGAGCTGACAGAGAGGCCAGGTGAGCTGTCTGCAAGAAACGGGAAGAAAATCCAGTCCCAGGTCTAAAGGCCGCCCTTCTGCCTGGCCGACTAGCTAACAGAACGGGAGCCCACACACTCCCAACATGAAAGTAAGCGATTTAAGACTGAAAAAGGAAATTTTCTCCCAAGTGGATGGTGGAGATTTTCTGATGGCCGGAATAGCCATCCTGGAGTTTCTAGCCCCAGCCTTTATCAGTTTTGCAGGAAGACATGTTGGACACACAGCACTTGAGACAGTTCTGAGTCCACATTTCTATGCCCCCCGGCTCAGAAGCATCACCTGGATGGTCTGCAAACCGTGTGAGGTTTGTGCTCACAACGATCCTTGTTAGGGCCAGAGCTCCCACCAGGAATCCAAACTATAGGAGACTTTTGAAGACTTGGAAGTAAACTTCACTGAACTACCACACTCACGGGGCTGTAAGTAACTTTTGGTTTTTGTGTGTTCCCACTCTGACGGCTGGAAGCCTTTCCCACCCACACTGAAAAGGCTAGGGAGATACTAGGATGCTTCTCTGGGCAATGATTCCCAGATTTGGTGTCCCAATAACTAACTATTGGCTCAGACAATGGGCCAGCTTTGGGGCAGAAGTGATAGGATCACTCACCCAGAGTTTAAACGTCAGATGGAAGTGACCTACTGCCTACAGGCTGCAGGGTTCTGGTAAAGTTCAAAGGATGAACAGGACTTTGAGGCTCCATTGGGTGAGCTGTGTCAGGAGACTCACATTGTGATGGACTTCTCCCTATCCCACCGCTGAGGATTAGATCCACTCCCACTAGGAGGACTGGATTCTTTTCTTTTGAGATATATGGGATGTCCCTTCCCCTTATTAGGGGACTACAGGGAGACTTAAGAGAGACAGGAAAATTAACCCTGAGTCGACAGCTTCCGGTCTTAGGGAAAACTTTACAGGTTCTCCACCACTGGGTTAGAGAAAGACTGTCATAAGTTTGACCCAGGTGCACACTCCTTCAAGCCTGGAGATGGAGTCTGGGCCCAAGAATGGAATACTCAGCCCCTGAACTTGTTTGGAAGGGCCCTTTCCCTGTGATTTATCCACCCAGCTGCAGTCAAGTCTGCAGAGAGAGGTCCCTGGATTCACCACACCAGACTCACGCCTGCAGCTGCGGCCTGGTTTTAGCTACTGGTTTGATGACAGTGACTCTTACTGACTGGACTCTGGGTAACAAAATTTCACTTACAGTTTTTTTTTTATCTTGCTTATATAAGCTTTCTAGGGTTTGTTTGGGGTTATGAGTTTGGCTCTGTTGATCCATGCTGTTTAACCCATGCTAACCAAAATGCTAGTCTGTTATCTAGTTTGGTTTCCTTTGATAACCATAAGGGATTCTGCCCTACTCCTATTCCAACCAGGGAGATCACGTGAACCATGTGTCAAGACAATCCACTATATATAAGAGGTGGTAAAACATATATTTAGGAATGCTATAGATGGATGACTGTTTGGAGGAAAAAAAAGAGGTCCATTGGAAAGAAACTTGATTTAGGAAGTCACCAATCTTGGGGTGAAGGTACCTGGCCACCCCAGAGGATCATTGCCACTTATGTATGCTCCAGCTACCTGGGCACACAATGGCAGTTGGAGCTATAGGACTCCTATTTACGTGTTAAACAGAATCGTTCACGTACAAGCTGTACTAGAAATTATCATCACCAGACTCCTTAGACCTCCTGGCCACACAACAGACCAGATGCGAGTGGCTAACTGTCAAAACCGCTTGGCATTCGATTTCTTCCTGGTGGAGGAAAAAGTATATGTGGAGAGTTCAACAGCTCAGATTGTTGCATCCAAATGGATGACCACAGACAAACAGTTAAGAACATACTCACGACCCAAGAGAACCGGCACGTGTCCTAGTGCATACTAGAAGGGCATTAAAGTTTGGGTCCCAATCATACTTTTGGGAGATGGTTTTCAACTCTTGGCAGATTTTAAAGCTTAACGGGTGTAGTGGGCGTTCCGCGGTCAACCTGCTCATTGCCCCCACGTTTGGCTCCACTGTGCATTAAAACTACTGGGTCCACGGTAGAAGCTGCTGTTGAAAGGATGACAACAACTAAGGTTTTGGCATTGTATAGGGCTTTAAGCCAAGATGATGGTGATGATGCTCTCAAATTTAAAGGATTAAATTATGGGGAGCAAGAACAGGCACACACACACACACACACACGCCCTACTTCAATTTATGATCTTGGTTCCTATTTAATAGGAAAACTTTATTTATTTTAATAAAGTTAAGCTAACCTGACCTGGATCCCTGTCGGCTTCCTTTCTGGGTGCCCTCACTTGCGGAGGATCATGTACAACTCCCCCTCAAGCCTTTGAGATCTGTGGATCAAAAAGCAACCCGAGGAACCCTCAGAGTGCTGGCAGCCACAGGA
This sequence comes from Callospermophilus lateralis, assembly GCF_048772815.1. Lineage (NCBI taxonomy): Eukaryota > Metazoa > Chordata > Mammalia > Rodentia > Sciuridae > Callospermophilus > Callospermophilus lateralis. The sequence continues at coordinate 3,264,239 of NC_135324.1, forward strand.
GGAGATGTCTGTTCAGAGCAAACAGGAAGTGAGTGGCCACTGGTGGCCAAACCAAACCAAACCGTAAATAACACTAGCTGGGTGGCTGAGGGGACATCTAGGTGGTCACAGGGGCCTCACAGGGAGGTGCCCCATGGGAGGACTGGGCAGCCTAGAGCTGTGGCAGTTCCCTGTGGGCCTCTGCCAGGGTCCTGGGGGGGGACCAAGTGCTCCAAGCCACACCTGCCTGGGACATTTACCAGCCTGAGTCCCCAGAGCTGCAAATGCTCCTGAGCAGGTCTCTGCAGGCTCGGATCCAACCCTGCAGGGGATTCCTAAGATGGTGTCACCCTGGCCATCCCCTGCATGCCACTTGCCTAAAGTCCAGCACCCTTGGGACCCTACTGTCCTTCGAAACTAGTGGGTTCTGTGGCTGAACATCTCCCGGAAGCTGAAAGATGGGTTCCTGTGTCTCCATGGACCCCAGGGTTCGGGCATATGGGGCTCTGTCTACAGTTCTGTCTCTGTGTCTGGGTGGTCTTGGTGGCACCAGCCGACTTGGACGTCAGTGAGCCCCATGGTTTAAATAACCAACCCAGAGGCTCCCTCAGCTCCAGGTGACACCTCCATCACCGGGTCAGTGTAGGTGGCGGATGATAAAACACCTACTTAACCTCAGGGTCACGTTTGGTGGTCACAGTAATGAGCAAAACTGGGCTGGGGCTGGGGCTCAGTGGTCGAGCGCTTGCCCACCACGTGTGACACATACAAATGAACAAAATGAAGGTCCACTGACAACTAAAAATTATATGTGTTAATAAAAGACTTCCAGAACCTTTTCAAGTAATTATACCCCCAAGAGTTTTTCTAAGTTAAATTAGATGTTACTCACGGACTGCCCAGGTCATTTCTAAATGCAGCGACATTATCAGTACTCAACACAGTTGTTTAAGCTTATTTACCTTTGGTTTCTTAAATTTCATGTAGAAATAAAACATTTGGATCCTCAGTAAGTATGTCCTGTGTATCTCTGAAAAGACTCTCCTATGAGTAAGCATACATTTTTAGAAATTACAGTGTATATTTATAAACCGGACTGGTTCAAAGTGCTTACCTCCTAGGTTTTAACTAGAACTTATAGCTATTAAATTTAGAAATCCTACTTAATAGAATTAAAATTGCTAACAATAAAAGAATTCTATATGCAAAGTGTACAAAGAAAGCAGGAAGTATTTTTGATGAAAACCCATTAAAAACAAGATGTATTTTTTTTGAAAGAGAATGATAAGAGTGAATAAAAAATTAGGTAAGATTGATGGGTCTTTAAAAAGGTTTTTATGAAATTATGAAAATCTCTTGAGTGGTCAAAGCCAACGCTGATGGATTCATTTATAAGGTTTTATTAAAATTAACTTTTGTGCCGGGCACGGTGGTGCACACCCATAATCCCAGTAGCTCAGGAGGCTGAGGCATGAGGATTACAAGTTCAAGGCCAGCCTCAGCAACTTATCAAGGTCTTAAGCAACTTAGCAGGTCCCTGTTTAAAAAAAAAAGGCTGGGGATGTGGCTCAGTGGTTAAGTGTCTCTGGTTCAATTCCCAATACCAAAAAAATTCACTTTTTTATCAACTATACACTGATACCTGTGATCCTATTTCAATAAAGCATTTAAATTTTTTTTTGAACCACAAACTAACGTTTGAACACTTCAGAAGGCTAATTTGATATGCTAAAATTATGTGGGAAACATCATCGAATAAGAAATGATATTCAAATTTGAGTTCCATTTGTAAGGTTAGTAATGTACATTATAAAACTGTATGTTATCCGTCGATCATAAAGGCAAATTGTTGTTTGCCACAGAAATGACCAAAATTTCCAGTCATCGTTATTATTCAAACTCTCATCAGACCTTTATATCATGGTTATTTGAGGGTTTTTCTGTTAGGTTCTCTTTTCAAGACAGTCTATGTTGCCAAGCTGGCCTCCAGCGGTCGGTCCTCTGCCTCAGCCTCCCCTCTGCCTCAGTCTCCCGTGCCCAGTTCTGAAATCTTCTTGCTTTCACTAAAGTGCTCTTTGCAAACAACATGACCCTAGAGTGTCATGTCTCTAAGGAAGAAGTTTCATGGAAAAGTTGCACAACTCTCATCCAACAGGCTTCTGATAACTTGAAACCCTCCGAATGGCATGGACCGAAATTTCCAGAACCTTAATGGGAAAGCTGGACTCATAAAATCGCAACATTGACGTCAAGCAAGACAGGAATTAATGACACAGGACCCGGCTGATGACAGGTGATGGTTTGGGACTTCTGTTCGAAGCACTGGTGAAGGCAAGGCCCAAGTGGCAAAGAACTGAGGCCTCTGGCCATCAGCCAGTGGGGAACACAGACCCTCGATCTAATGACCTACAAAGACAACCCACTGAATCCTACTCCCACAATCCCTTGGGTGATTCTGAAAGGCCTGGCGAGCCGGAGTCACCCACAAGGATGACCACTTCATCTGACCCGGCCAGGGAGGCCAGGAAGTCCAGGAGGCCAGGGAGGCCGGGGAGGCCAAGGAGGCCGGGAGGCCGGGGAGGCCAGGGTCTTCGGTTTCCTCTTCCCCGATGGGAGAGAGCCTCACCCCCGTCAGGGGCTACTGCAATGTCTGCAGGAAGACCAGGAGCTGGCTTTGAACTCACGGTAGAAAATTTTTAACAGACTCAACCCGGTTTGTCGGGATCTTTAAAAGAGAAGTTTCAACTGCAATTTTCCAAAATTCCCATTTCCTTATATCCAAAGTATGCCCAACTTGTGAAAATAAGAGACACGCTCAGACGCAGGTCGGAATCACATTTCCTTTAATTGAGCACTCCATTCACACCACGTCCTCTCTTGGCCACAGTTAGGTCCCGAGCTGTCAAGAAGACCGCAGCGGACCAGAGTGAGAGCCAGTGTGAGCAGGCCCGGCCAGGGCTCCGGACAGCACAACCAGCAAATGCTGGGAACCCAACGATCCAAGTCTGCGCCTTCTAACTGTGGGAAACCCGGAGCTCAATGCAAACACAGGAACCAAAATTCATAGGAATGAAGTCCCTCCTCACACACCCAAAGGCAAGACGGTTTGAGAGATCCAGCCCTGACCATCTGGCCTCTTGGGGACAGCCCCACACCCACATTTTTATACAGTTTTTTTGGTTTTTATTTCATTTCCCAAAGAGGAGTAAGAGCTACTAACAGGGACAGGATGGATCAGATCACATCAGCTCACTCACAGGAACATTCCGGGGTGGTGACCTGGGGTTGCTGAAGAGGTTCAGCACAGTGTGTGACAGTGGTAAAGCTCAGGGCAACCTGACAGAGAAGTCAGAGGGGCGGCCACCCTCGGGGACGGCCGTGTGTGGGACGCACCTACCTGGGACCCCATGGTGTCAGGGGGCCAGGTCACCCCGGTCATCGACAGGAGTCATTCTGTACATTACAGTGCACACAGCAGGACAGGAAAGACACTTTCTGAGGGTGGGTGACTCAAAGGCTCTCTGCAGAAGGTCCACGTCACTCTGCAGACGAAAAGCTAGAACCCAGGGTCTCAGGGCCTGCATTAGCTGGAGTCCACCCCATCTTTGGTCACAGTGGCCTCGGGGGGAGCCGCTGGCTCTCCGTGTTGCGCAGCCTTCTTCTCCTCCTCCTCTTCCTCCTCGTCCTCCTGGGGATAGAGGTCCGGGTACTTCTGCATGCATTCCTGCATGGCCCGGAACTGGTCCACACAGTCTGACCCCTTGATGTCCTCTGTGCTATAGTGGAAGCAGGAAAAGGCCGATTTGAACTGTTCCCCACAGGGGCCGCTGGCCATGCCCCCCAGGCACGGGCAGTTCCAGTTAATGTCTCCGTTTGGCAGTATCAAGCCTGCAACAGGAAGACGGCAGGAAGACGTGAGAGGTCCTTAGGGTCTCAGAAAGTGCCAAGTCAGCCACCCCCCAGGCCTGGCAGGCGCTCCCCTGGGCACCTACCTTTGGATCTGGAGCAAGTTCAAATGCCTAGCACGAGTCCAGAGTTCCCTGGCTCAGCTGGACAGAGTGGCCGTGGATCCCTCTCCACGGAAAACGCTCATCTCTATTCTAAAACACCTTCCTGCGCAGGAGGCCACGCTCCAACAATTACATATTGCAAACTGTTTCATCCAAAGCAGTGAGCACTTGGGTGGTGAATGAGGTCACTGGAAGGGCGCGGTGGTGCACACCTGCCATCCCAGCAACTGGGGAGGCTGAGGCAGGAGGATCACAAGGTTGAGGCCAGCCTCCGCAACTTAGTGGGGCCCTGAGCGATTTAGCAAGACCCTGTCTCAAAGTAACAGGAGCTGGGGACGTGGCTCCGTGGCAGAGCACCCCCTGGTGCTGATACTGAGGACTGAACCCAGAGGCACTCAACAACTAGGCTACCTCCCCAGCCCTTTTGAAATTTTATTTTGAGACCCTACGTGGCCCAGGCTCGCTTCAACCTTGGGACCTTCCAGCCTCAGGCTCCGAGTCCTGGGATGACAGGCCCGCATCGCCGTGCCCCTAACTTAGCTCACCTGTGGCATCTTTTCTTGTCTCTGAACCTTGCTGACATCTGAACAGTACTTCCTGGTTTCTAAAGACACTTTCAAAATGATGGCCTCATTTCCGGCTCTGTGGTGGACAGAGGATGGCCATGCTCACAGAAGCTGCTCCCCCGAGTCTTCTACGGACAGCACTCTTCAAGAGCCTCTAAAACGCCACCGAGATTCCAAGGGACCCTTCACTCCAGGACATGTCCCAGCTGTGCCCTGGTGTCTGGGGTCCGCGGCTGAACCCCCCTCTTAATCCTCACCTGGGAAGCTTCACGGATGAGTGGACCTGTTACTGTTCCTCGTTCATAAAGTGGGGTGACGATGGGCGCACCCCAAACCCACAAAAGCAAAGCCAGCCCTTGTGCACTGAGCCACGCCTGGTGACCACGGGGTCCTCTGGGGGTCTCCTGCAGCGCCCTGCCTACGCCACCTGACACCATTTCTGGGTTTCATGGGATCCAAGTCAGGACTGCGGCCAGAGCCCCAGCGTGACCCCCATCTCCCCGCTTTTCCCCACCTCTCCCCACTTCTCCGGGACCTGGGGGCTGAACAGGTACAAATGCTGCCCCCTGGAGGCTCAGTCTGGTAAGACACCTGCGCCCAGTCCCTGAGAGCGAGCTTGGTGACATTAAGGATCACAGCCAGGCCTGCAGACACTCCTGCTGTTAGGGGGGCGGAGCAGGACAGGGCAGGGGCTCACAGCTGGGGTACATGTTTAAACCCCCCCAGGAGAGCCCAACAAAGCCTGGCCGGTGGCCTCCCGAGTCTTCATGGATCAACAAAATCTGCTCAACTCGTTTGGAACTAAAGGCAGAGACAGCACTGGAGGTGACGGAGCTCCGACTCAAGATACCCCTGTGGCTGTCCTCCCCCCTCAGGACACGGACACTTTGCGTGAGAACTGTTCCTGCCACATACACATCCTGAGCTTTAATCTGGGAAACGGAGTTTCCCGCTCACCACTATCTACACTTGCGACAGCATCTGAATACCTCCCACCAGGACCCCCCACTCCAGGGTCAGCTGCCAGCTCTTGGGTCCTATTTGTCACCAGTTCACACCACAAGTCCTGTTAGTGCTCAGCGTGAATGTCAGAAGGAGTTTGGGCTTTTTATTGTTGCTATTTTTAGAAGTGGGTTTTGGTGGGCCAACTGGGCACTACTGACTCGTCCAACACCCAGAGCCTTGGAGTGGACCCAGCTGGCACCTGCCTGTCATCCCCGCAGCTGGGGAGGCTGAGGCAGGAGGATAGCAAGTTGGAGGCCAGCCTCAGCAATGGCAAGGCATTAAGCAGCTCAGTGAGACCCTGTCTCTAAATAAAATACAAAATAGGGCTGGGGACGGGGCTCAGGGGTCAAGTGCCCCTGAGTTCAATTCCTGGTACCAAATTAAAAAAAAGAGTGACATCCTAGGCCCAGTCATCACGGTCAACGGCTCTGACAGGTGAGCTGAATCCTGCTGCTGGAAGCTGCCCGTCTGTAAGTGATCCTTCCACGCCAGGTGCTTGCTGGAGCACTTCACAGGGGGACAGAGGGGACTGCAGCAGCCTCACAGGACGATTCCCACAACTGCTTGCTGATAAGGTTGGCAGAGTGCAATGTGGTCACTTGACAGAGTACACAGATCCCTGTCACTTCTCCCTACCTGCAACTGCTGGATGTCCACCCCTGAAACGTCATCCATCGGCCACCTAGGCCAGAGCCAAACCCCAGGAGGGCAGAGGCAGGACGCGCTGCCTGCAAAGCCGACCCGGGGCCCAGACGGCACCTCCACCCCAGCCTCGGCTCCGACCAGGTGGGAAAGGAAGTGTCCGCTGAGCTTCACCCCCGGAGGCGCCTGTGGGTGGCCGAAGTACCCGTCACTCACCGTGTTCCTCGTATGGATCATTGGGGTCATCGGCCACCAACTCTGCGTTGCTGGGAGTTTCATGGTCTTCTTTGGTCACAAATATGATGCGATCTTTCCCTGGTGTTTGGACACAAGAGGAGGAAAATGTCTCACTCAAGAGCAGCGACTCCACTGGGTGCCCCAAACAGCCACTCAGAACCCCGCCGGGGGGACCTTCAACCTGGAGCGCATCACCCACTCTGGGGAAGATCCAGCAGCCACTCGAACCAAGACCAGGAGCGCGACACAATCCCACTGGGAGACACAGCCCACCTCGCAAAGCCAGGGGACACAGGCTCCAAACCCAGGCAGATGTGACAGCGCGAGTCTCCAACTGTGCCAACAGCAAACAGCACAAGAGGGAGCGCAGCCCAGGACCCCCAGGAACCCAGGCAGGACAGCGCCCGTGAACTCCAGGACTCCGCCCAGTGTTGGGGACAGGAGGGATCCGGAGGGCTGGTGTGTTTGACGTCAGTGGCCAGCACAGGAGCCAGGCTTCAACCCTCGTTCAGGGTCAGAGTCCCGGCCTGGCTCTGATGCCGGGGTCCCCAGGCCTCCAGCCAAGCCAGGGCCACACGGTGAGCTCCTCCTAACGGAGGGCGGTGACCACAGAGAGGGGCAGGGACGCACCAGACAGAGACGGAGACAGCCAGCCTTCAGTGACCGTGACACAGCACAGCGTCATCAGCACCCGACCCGATGAGGACAGGAGAAATCCCAGGCCCGGAGGGCGGTGACGGCTCCAGATAAGCAGGGGACACCCAGCTCCCTGCTGCGCCAACAGCACCCCACCCTCCCCAAACCTCTAGCCACTGGTGACCCCAGCAGGGACGGCAGCCATTTCCCCTGTGCATGGGAGCGCCTTGTCCCCAGCGCTGCCTGGTGGGTCATCCATTGTCCCGCGGTCCCCGAGGGCAGGCCGGCTTGGTCCATTTCTGGTCCTGGGCGTCAGCTGGTCTGTCCACCCACCCCACCCTGAGGGGGACAGCAGCACCTTGTCCCGCCCTGGTCTTGCTTGTCTTGGAGGACAGGAGGCCTCTTCAGGTGGGCTGGCTGGACCTGGCCAGGCCGAGATGGCTGCCAGTGAGGCCGGACGACCTCCAGCTTTATTATAATACATGAACACCCCTGTTAACCTGGGCCCCCTCACTCCTTTAGCCGTGTATCTGTAACCTCCTCCCACAGGGTGCTACCACATTGGAGGGTTTACTTCCCACTTCTCCTACTTCACCAAGAATAAAAGTCTCCTTTGGCTGGAGCAGTGCGCACACCTGTCATCCCAGCAGCTTGGGAGGCTGAGGCAGGAGGATCGTGAGTTCCAAGCCAGCCTCAACAACAGCAAGGCCCTAAGCAACTCAGGGAGACCCTGTCTCTAAATAAAGCACAACATAGGGCTGGGGAGTCAAGGGCCCCTGAGTTCAATCCCTGGTACCAAAAGAAAAAAAAGTCCCCTTTGCTCCCCAACTGGAGCTCAGTCTTCTTACTGGTTCCCCAGTTCTGAAAGAGAACCCTGCTTTCAGGCTTAAAGACTGTACAACTTTATGGGGCTGACCTGAGGCTCTGGGTCTCCTGCCCAGGCTCCCAGGGCTGGGAGCTCCAAAGTCCAGCAGATCCTGCCCAGGCACGGTCCCCTCCCCCAGCAAGCCCAGTCCTGAGGGCTGACTGTGGCCTGGCACCACTGGGCACTGCCTGCCCGGGCTAGGAAGCCCAGCCCCTGCCGAGAATGCAGTGAAAAGCTTGCTGAGTGAACAAGGAGGATCCTTCTAGAAACTTCCAGAAAAAGTACAAGGCCAAATTTTGCAGCCCTACTGACTAACTACCCACCAGATCCCAGGACAGCTGGGCTGAGGGGACCCTCAGCTGGGGCCATAGGAGGTACATAGTGCTTTAAAAGCCTTCTCCAGGCTGGCGCAGCGGTGCTCACTGTCAACCCAGCTGCTCGGGAGGCGGAGGCCAGGTGGAGGCCAGGTGGAGGCCAGGTGGAGGCCAGCCTGAGCAGCTCAGACCCCGTCATAAAACAGAATCAAATAAAAAAAAGTAGCTGGGGCCTCCTTCAGCCAGGCGTGGTGGCACAGGTCTGTGATCCCCGTGACTCAGGAACCTAAGGAAGGACAATCACAACTGGAGGCCAGCCTGAGCCACTTAGCAAGACACTGTCACAGAATAAATAGGGCCAGGGCGTAGCTCAGCAGGACAGCACCCGGGGTCAATCCCAGTGCAGGGCAGGGGAATGCGTCTTCAGGCTACGTCCAAAAGTGCCCCTGGACTGGGCCTGAGTAGGTCAGCCTCTGTGGGGACACAGGTCTGCCCAGCCTGCAGACAGGGGGCTCTCTGGAGGGTGAAAGCCAAAGTCTGAGTGATACCTGTATGAGGACATTTCAGGGGACACAAGGACAGCCCACTGTGCTCTCCTCCCCCACTCAACCTGCGCAGGGTCCCCAGGACCAGGTGAGCAGTGCCCGTGAGCCTCCCTGTGACACGGGCTGGGACCTGCACCCACCTGGGTTTTGCCCGCAGAGGCCGTCTGGGCCTCAACACCTCGTGTGTCCCTCTGTCCTGGGGCCCGGGGAGGATGTGCACCTGGCCAGGCCATGTCAGCTGCACAGGAGAGCGGGTGCACACTTCTCAGCTGGGCTGTGGCAATTTTGTTGACCGAGACCTGATGCAGAGGCCCAAAAGGTCCAAACGCGGTCACGTTCTGGAAGCATCTGTGGAGTCTGGTCTCCCCCAACAGAGCCGAGTCAAGCTGCCTGGCATGTCCGTGCTTCTCAGGGGACAGGGACACACAGCGGGTGAGGGCTCACCAGCCCAGCACAATGCACGGAGGACCCCATCCCTCCCCAGGGGCGAGGCTTCCTGCGCACCTGACACCCCCTCGCTCAGACTGTCGGGGCACAGCAGTGACAGCTGATCCCTACAGGCCTGCAGCGTATGCAGAGTGCTCCTCATCCAGGATGTCCCCTGTCCTTCTACCAACGGGGCAGATCACCTTCGCCCAGAGCTCAGCTAGCACGTGCCCAGGCCCAGGGACAGCGCTCGCCCAGCAGTGCCAGGCCCGAGGGGCAGCCTCAGCACCATCAAGAAGAGCAAAACTAAATGCTGCAAAGTCAGCGCCAACGACTCTTCAACGGACCTGCCTGAGGACGGAGCTAGAGTCACAGATGGTCACAGTCAGGTAGCCAGCCAGGCCAGGGCTCCCCGAGCTCTCCCGGCACCTCCCTGGAGAAATACAATATTCAAAGGCTCGAGTTCATTTCCAAGGTGAGACGACCACACCGAACCAAAGAGGGATCCGTGACTCCAGGACGTGGCTAAGCACGGGACACCCTGCGGCGCACAGTGACATCGGGACCCGAGCACCCGAGGGGTGCAGCGCCCATCAGCTCCAGCCCTGCCGGCCTCCTTGTCTCAGGAACATTCTGGGTCTCAGAGAACAGTGCCACCAGCAGTCCTGCCTCCTGGCCGCCCTCCCTCCCCAGCTCAGCGAGAATCAAGGGTTAGAGAGGGAGCGAAGGGCCCCTTGCCCTCACCAGAAATGCCACTCAGGGGACAATGGCATCAACTGGCAAGGACACAGGAGACCAGGAGAGTCCCGGGCAAACCAAAGGCCTCAGGAAAGTTCTGGAAGTGGGAGCCGTCCTCCCTCCACCCTGCGCCAATCCCCGAAGCCGAAATGCGCTGCCATTCAAGAAGGAGGCCCGGGGTGGGATCCCACCAGGGCAAGGTCCCCGAACAAGACCTCAGGGGAGGATGGCAGGGACAAGGCCTTCCAGAAAGAAATGTCCCAAGGCACCAGGTGGCTGGAAGAGGCCACAACCCTCATCTGCACACGGTCAGGACTCAAAGTGTTGACCAAGCCCCTGCCCAGCCTCTCACAGCACTGTCTCCACGTCAGCTACCAGGGTTTGTGACCGCCCTCACCTGGCAATGTGGTCACGCCGACCTTTTCCACGTGCCACCCAAGGACGCACAGACAGAGTTACTTTCTTCACTACCTGTGCCCAGTGGCTGGCACACCACAGGCGCTCAATAAATGTTTGTACACTGAACAGGAGAAGGCAGGTTCTGCGTTACCAGGAGTGGGCAGCCCAAGGCCAGGGAGCCCACGCTAGGTGGCCTTCAACGCCAAGCCGTGGCCTTCAATCTGAAGGCTGAGGAGCCTCCTTATAATTGTGCACAAGCAACGGCTCACTGAGGAAAGAGGGCAGGCACAGGTCATCGCACCAAGATCTGAGCGCGGTGGCACACGGGAGGTGGCACACACCTGTAACCCCCAGGGCTTGGAGGCTGAGTGTGAGGACGGCCTGAGCCTAGGCAACTCCATTGTAAAACTCCAGTGGGAAACCTGCAGGGTCCCCAGGCACCCACAGAGCCCCCTGTGTGGCCTCAGACAGTCACCTCCCCTCTGCTGATAAACAGGGTGAAGCCCTGGCGGGCTGTCCTGGCCTGGTAAGAGGGAAAGGCCAGAAGACCAGGGCGGAGACACCAGGCCAGGTGATCTGACCAGGGTGAATGATCTAATAGAAAACCCGGTGGGAGCTGGTAAGGACTGAAACGGGGGTCAAAAGCCCCCAAATTTAGTATGAACCATAGAAGCCAATGAGCAGCCGGAACAAGGATGCACGCAGCTGGAGGGCCCTGAGGACCTGACGTCCCATCACTTGTCATCAGCGGTCCTCTGCGTGATCCTCACCACTCTCAAACTCTACAGCCTCGTCTGGACCCTGGTGAGAGCTGCAACACCTCCCTAGGACCCCTCCCTCAACGGGTCGTCCACTCCGCGCCAGGAAAAGCCTGCCTTGGTCTGGACCTGGTCACTGAGGCCTGGGTGGGTGTGCATCTGCTGGACTTAAAGCCTAAGGCTGAGACTTCTGAACTCAGCATGCAGAGGAGCGGTCTGTCACCAGCCTGTCACGGTGAAGTGGGCTTTGCAGTGCTGGAATTGATCCAGAATTGCTGGCTGTGAATGCATTATGTCTATGGCAGTGCCCAGCATTAAGGAGGGCTGTTTTCCTGATTAAGGACCTGCAGAGTGAAACTGATTGGAGTAATTTGAGCAAATAAAGCATTGAAAGGGGCAGAAGCACGTGGCCATTCTTTATTTCTCCCCTCGATTGCACACATTGCAATTTTGCTGCCTCAAGACACTGAGGCAGGAGGATCGCGAGTTCCAAGCCAGCCTCAGCAACAGCTAGACCCTAAGCAGCTCAGGGAGACCCTGTCTCTAAATAAAACACAACATAGGGCTGAGGACGGGGCTCAGTGCTTGAGTGCCCCCGAGTTCAATTCCTGGTGTCCCCCACCCCTACCCCCCAAAAAAGATCTGAGCACCTATTATAAGGCGGTAGCTCTCAGGTTGGCGGGAGAAACACACACAAGACAAAAAATAAGGTAATTGCAGAAAATTTAGAATGTGAAAGTCACAAAGGGTCAAGGAAGGCCCCTGTTTCAATCCTTACCAGCTACCCCCGGATTTCTCCACGACATCATTTACCCTGGGGTCAGGTCACCCCATCTTCTGGTCTCCCCCGTGGGAGCTGATCTTACAGGACAAGGAGTCAGCAACAGGGGGTGGGAGGAAGGGGACAGAAGAGACTGGAGGGACACGCAGCAGGTGGGAAAGGAAGGCTTTAAGATAGGAAGGGGTTTAGATCATTTTCCTAAACCCCAGAATCAATGGATTTTTTAAGGGACAGAGAAACGGGTGTCTCAGGCACCCCCCAACCCCCTTCCCTGGCCCCCAGAATGTGCCTGGTGACCTCTGCGGAATGAATGAATGAAGCCCAGCCTCTCCACCTCCCGGGCTGGACTCAGGACTGGAGGAGGGGTTAGGTGGCAGCTCAGGTGACCACAGGCCTTACCAGAGAGGGGGCTTCTTCTGAGCCACCGGGTACAGGTGAAACCAGAGAGGAAGTGAGGGACCAGGGGACACTCCGAGGACCCTCCAAGGGATAGTTCCTCCCAACAGAGAGGTCCAAACCGCGCACCGGGTTGAACAATGCGGCTCTGGAACCAGATGGCCAGGTCTGGGACTCCTCCAGCTCTGTGGTTCTGCTCAAGCCACCTGTTTCACTTTTACTGCTCCATAAAATATGGACGGTCACCGCGCCTGAACTATCAAGGTCGCTGAGAGGTCAATGAGATCAGACGTACAAAACGTAAATGGCGCCTGGTATGCAGCTGGAGCTCAATAAATGCTCCCACTGGTGCCACTACCCCAGCCCTGCACGGTCTAGCCCTCGAGGCAACTTTCCAGGACAGTTTAAAAAAAAAAAAAAAAAGCGCCTGCGGCCCAGCGCAGTGGCAAGGCGGCTGGGGAGGCTGAGGCAGGAGGACCGCGAGTTGGAGGCCAGCCTCAGCAATTTTTTAGTGAGCAACTAAGCAGCTCGGGGAGACCCTGTCTCTAAATAAGACAGAAAAGGGGCTGGGGTCGGGGCCCAGGGGTGAGCACCCCCGGGTTCAGTCCCCGAACCGTACGAACGGGGCCACGTGGGTGCCCGCAGGGGCGGCCACCACGCGTCCCCGGCAGGTCCCGTCACCGGAAGCGACCGCCCCGCCGCCCGAGTGGGGACCTCCCACGTGCAGGCCCCTCTGGGGTCCGGGTTCGAGTTTCACCGTGACCTTGGGCCACCCCGGGTCCCCCTCGGGGCTCCATTTGGTCGACTTTACTCCGGGGTTGGACCACCCCGCCGCCCCGCCCGCCCCCGAGGGTCCCACGGAGGGCACGTGCGCGTCGCCTCGGTGGCCCGCGCCGGGGCCTGCGGGGACTGCGTGGCCCGCGCGTCGCCCCCGGGCCTCCCGGGCGGTCTCCGCGGCAGCGCGCCCTGCCTACCTTCCTGCCGGCAGTAGGCCATGGCGGCGGGCCTGGCGCCTCGGCCCCTCGCGAGCGGCGGCGGCGGCGGCGGCGGCTCCTGCCCCTTCACGCCGTGACCTCGCTCTCCTCGGGCAGGGCGGGCGGCTCTGAGGCCCGCGCGGACCCGCCCCCTCCAGGCCTGCCCGCCGCGCGCCTGCCTCCGCGCCTTCCCAGCCGCAGCCCGGCCGCCTCAGCCGGGAACTACACTTCCCGGCAGGCCGCGCTCCCCCTCGGCAGCGGGAACTACATTTCCCAGAAATCTTGCAGCGCGCAGGCGCACCGCTGAGGCACGGCGCGCGGGGCGAAAGTTTTGTGGCCAAAGCGCCTGACGCTGGACTACAGTTTCCAGAAGGCCTTGCGGCGCGCAAGCGCAGGGAGGTTGGGTCCCCGCGGGGCGGTAACTCCGTAGCAAGTTCATCCTGATCTGGGACTCCGTGCGGGCGTCTTTTTTTTGCAGCTCTGGGACAGGCGGGAGGCCACCAGATCCCGCGCTCCGGTGGTCAGTCCAGCTGAGCAGAGCGAGGCGGCGGCGGAGAGCCGGCTCCCACCATGGCCGCGAACGTGAGTGTCTCCGGGCCGGCCACACCCAGGCTGCCCATCCCCGGGGCCGCCGCAGGTCCCCTCCGCGATCCGACTCCCGCTGTCCCTCTGCTCGCCCGTGTCGGCGACCCCCGTGCAGCGCCTCCGGCTCCTCGGTCCGCGCTGCCCGGTCCGCAGTCCTCGGCCGACCCCTTCCCCACTCGGAGCCCCTCGGGAGGCCTGGCCCCCGCATGCCCAGCTCCTGGACCTTGGGTCCTGAATGTCGTGGGATCTGGGACCTGGGGGCTGAGCCCGTCCATCGCGAGCGCGGGGAGGCCGGTCCCCCCGGCGGAGCTGTCCAGCGTGGGCGACGGGGCCGTCCGCGCCCTCGGGGGTCTGTGCGCCGAGCCCGCCGGCTGCAGAGGAGCCCGGCCTGGGGCGGTGAGCTGCCCGCTGGGCCCGTCCTCCTGGATGACCGTGCCTCCTGGCTCCCTGGGCCCGTCCTCCTGGATGGCCGTGCCTCCTGGGTCCCTGGAGGGGACCGTCCTCCTGGATGGCCGTGCCTCCTGGGTCCCCTCCTCCCGTGCCCCGTCCTCCTGGGGAACTCTCTCTCCACTGGGCTCCGGGCAGCACCGCCCACGGTGCGGGGTGAGGAGCCGTGACTCAGCCGGGAGCCAGGCTGGGAGCCCCGCCAGCCCCAGGCACGCCCTCCCCCGCCGTTAGGCTCCCTTTCCAGGTCCCTCCTCTGTCCCCAAGCCTCTCAGCTGCCTCCCTCCTCTCCTGAGAGGCCAGGGCTTGTGTCACCCTCTGCCCTGGCACGCTCTGCCTGGTGTCCCCCGGGGAAGAGGGGTCTTGAAAGTCCCCAGAGGTGGTCCACGAGGAGTAGGGTGGGGTGGCCTCCAAGCCACCTCGTGGTCACAGCCTCCCTGTTTTACAGATGGGCGTTTCCCTGGCAGAAGGCACCTGCAGCATGGGAAGGTGTCAAAAGGGACAGAGGGGATCAAGAGGCCTGGGTGGGGAGGAATTCAGACCCTTCCGCTGCACCGCTGTCCCTGGGATCCCTAACTGTGACATTGAGGGAGGGCTGTTGGCCCTGGTGGGCAGAGAGCATCCTGGGTATGCTGGGATCTGACCCCTCAGTGAGCAGCATTGGCCATCTGAGCACCCTCTGCTGCCCAGCCCTGTCAGCTCATCCAGCAGCTGAGGACACGTTTATGGGGCCACCAGGCCTCACCAGGTGAGGGAGAGACCCGAATTCAGCAGGGTGGAGCAGGCAGGCAACTCAGTTCCACCTAACAACTGTCCTGGGATGAGTGCATTCTTTCCATCGAGTGAGCAAACAGGATCAGAGAGGCACAGCAACTTACCTGGGGTTGTACAGCAATTGATTGGCAAAGATGGAATTCTTTTTTTTTCCTAATATATTTTTAATTTATTTTAAATATACTAAATGTATATTTTAATGGATCAAAGGGAAAATATGTGTACAACTTCCAAGCTATTTGACAAAGAGATTGTTAGAAATGTTTTTTTTTTGTTGTTTGTTTGTTTTGGGTACCAGGGACTGAACCCAGCCGTGCTTAACCACTAAGCCACACCCTCAGCCCTTTTGATTTTTTTCTTTTTTTTTTGAGACAGGGTCTTGCTAAGTCGCTGAGGCTGGCCTCAACTTTATGATCCTCCTGCCTGGGCCTCCTGAGTCGCTGGGATGACAGGCGTGCGCCACCATGTGGGGCTAGAAGTGCATTTTTAATTAAATTCAGTAACTAAGGAGGAGCTGGGCTTTTGGAGGGGCGTGCTGACCCCTCTGGGGTCTGGAGAGGGGTAGACAGCCTGTTGGTGGCCGTCAGGTCGCAGCCACCAACAATACTCGGAGGTCAAGTGAGAGAGGGTGGTCCAGGGCTGGAGTCCACCTTCCCCTGGGGTACCCAGGCGGGCTCCCTGGAGGAGGGGATGGGGGAGCAGCGTCAGGGATGTGGAGGCTGGGAGTGGTTTTGGGGAGCAGCTGCCGTCTGCTGGGGCTGGGCTGTGGACGCCTGTGGGGAGAGGAGGGGCCGGGCATGTCTGAGCAGGATCCAGGCTCCCTCTCCAGGGCCAGGGGATCAGGCCTGGCCCAGCCAATCACAGCACAGGGTCTGGGTGAGTTCCCACTCCGTCACCCAGGGCCAGGGTCCTTGGCCAAATGATCTGAACCCTCCGTGCCCCCCGTCTTCACTGGTTATGGGGGTCAGAGTCCACTGTGCAGGACGGGGCTGAGAGCCCCAGGGTACAGTACCAGTGGCTTGGTGCCTTGGCGGGGTAAAGCCATCTGGGCGTTAGCTGGCAGGAGTGCTATCAGATGTCCCCATAAATCATTCAGGGCCACCTCCCAAGCTACAGGTGAGCTGACGGACTGGCTCCGGGACCCCTCAGACCCCGGGATCTCTCGTCCAGACCCATCTGATGGTCACTGAAGAGCTCTGTGGCTTTAGTATATATAATCAAACTCCCTCGTCATTAAATTCATGCTCGATAATTAACACATTTAAAGCAGCAGGATGCAGTGTGTTTTAAAGGCTGATTTGCATTCGGATGTTCTTCTGGTCCCCTGCAGTACTCCAGCACAGGCAGCAGAAGGGAACACGTCAAGGTCACCTCTGACCCCCAGCCAGGCTTCCTGGAGCGGCTGAGCGAGACTTCGGGGGGAATGTTCGTGGGGCTCATGACCTTCCTCCTCTCCTTCTACTTAATTTTCACCAATGAGGTAAGATGTCTCCTGTCCCCGTGGACACAGCGTATCAGGGAACAAGGGTTATAAATCCAGAGGCTGCATTTGGCAATAAAGGACCTCGACTTTTATAAAAGAGAAAGAATAACACTCAACAAATCAGAATTCATTTTGTGGTGACCTACCTCCCCCTGGTGTAGGCGCGGCTCCTGAAAATCCTGCTTCAGGCATGGTTGGATCCAGGTGTTCGTGCGGGGTCCCCCGACTCTCCGTTCCTTCAGCCCTCCCCTGTGTTTCTCAGCTGTGGCATCTCTCTTGGGCAGGGCCCTCCTTTGGCAGGCAGAGGTGGCTCAGCAGTTCCAGTTTCACGTCCAAGTAGCTCAGAGATCCTAGAGAAAGGAAAAAAAAAAAAAAAAAGGAACCAAGTGTTTCTACAGCAATTTTGCAAAAGTTGCAGAAGGATCTCTCAGAGTCCGGGTTTGGGTCTCAGGCCTTTGAGCCAGTGCCTGAGGCCAGGGTCAGAAAGGCCTGTGGGGACCACGGGGACCAGGAGAGGACAGGAGAGGGGGCGGAGAAAGGGGAGGGGTGTCCAGGCAGACAGGGAGGCCACTGTGCCCATGTGAGGCCGAGAGCGGGGCTGATGGGACCCCGCGGGTGGCGGGAGAGGGGAGCCTGGGCGCGCGGGGCCTGGCCCAGTCCCACCCCTGAGTCTCAGCAGGGAACTGGGGAGACGGGTGTGAAGGCAGCGGCCTCGGGTCACCCTGAGGTGACGTCCCCTGCCCTCCCCTGCAGGGCCGGGCGCTGAAGACGGCCACCTCGCTGGCGGAGGGGCTCTCGCTTGTGGTGTCCCCCGAGAGCATCCACGTGGTGGCCCCGGAGAACGAGGGGAGGCTGGTGCACATCGTGGGGGCCCTGCGCACATCCAAGGTAGGACCTGCCGCAGGCTCAGGGGTGGGCCCTGGAGGGTGACGGACACCGGGTGACCCCCAACGCCACCTCTCGGCCGCAGTGTGCACTCGTGGCATATGGGACCGGGCCGACCTCTTGGCACAGCGCCTGGCGCGTGGCAGGAAGGTCACACACAGGAGCTCTCGCGGGGACAGTCCCCGTGGAAGGCAACGACTCTGGTTGTCAGAGCTCTGCTGTCGTAGATAGGATTTTTTTTGTACTAGGGATCAAATCTCAGGGTACGTAACCACTGAGCCCTCCCCAGCCCTTTCTATTTGGAGACAGGGCCTCCCTAAGTTGCTGAGGCTGGCCTCGACCTTGCCATCCTCCTGCCTCAGCCTCCAGAGTCACTGGGGTTACAGTGCTCCACCCACACCAGCTGTGCTGTTATTTGAACGTTGGCATGACGCTGTGGGGCCTGCAGCCTCACCTTGTACTCTGAGTCAGCATCATGGGTATTAAAGGTTAAGAACGGGGGACACCCTGGCACAGAGGTGCACCCTGAAATCCCAGCAGTTTGGGAGGCTGAGGGAGGAGGATCGTGAATTCAAAGCCAGCTAATTCAGCAACTAAGCAAGGCCCTAAGCAACTCACTGAGACCCTGTCTCTAAATAAAATAAAAAAAAAAAAACACAAAATAGGCTGGGGAGGGGGCTCAGTGGCTGAGTGTCCCCAAGTTCAACCCCTGGTATCCCCCCAAAATATCCAAGAGTTAAGAACTGGACAGGCAGCTCCACTTGACGCCCCCACCTGTCCCTGTTTTCCACCTCCTTCCAGCCCACCTCCCCGAGCCAGGGTTTCTGGGGAGATGTGAGGGTCACCTTAATTTTCTGGTCCCTTCGACTCTCTTCTGAAGCTCTTGTCTGATCCAAACTACGGAGTCCACCTTCCGGCCGTGAAGCTGCGCAGACACGTGGAGATGTACCAGTGGGTGGAGACGGAGGAGTCCAGGTGAGGAGCCCGTAAAGGAGGTGCAGGCGCCTAGAGAAAACGCAGCGGCTTTTGTTTTTTAGGGGTACCAGGGATTCAGCCCAGGGCCCTCGACCCGTGAGCCCCCTTCCCCAGCCCAATTCTGCATTTTATTTAGAGACAGGGTCTCACTGAGTTGCTTAGGGCCTCCCTTTTGCTGAGGCTGGCCTCCAACCGCCGATCCTCCTGCCTCGGCCTCCCGAGCCGCTGGGATGACAGGCGTGGGCCACTGCGCCCAGCAGACCTTTCATTCTGAAGCCTCTGAAATTCAAAGGATAGACTCTTCGTACCAGAAACATATCAGATTATCCCAAAGTTAAAAGCCGCTGATCTTTCGGTTGGGGATGGCCAACACCCCCCGCAGAGTGGCTCCAAAATGAAAGGGGGACTGAGCAGCTCCCTCCCAGGGACATCCCGGGAGCGCACACTGGGGATGTTCCTGGATCCAGGTCTCCAACGACGCTGGCACCGTGTGGCCCCCGTTCCAGCCTCTGTGCCCGCCTTTCCCTTCCTTGGGCTCCACCTGGCCCCATGGTAGCAGAGGTCACCTTCCTGCTGACAGCCTGTCGGGAGTCCAGGGCGTGATGGCACCGGCCAGGTGGGCTCAGTCCCCCTGAGCTACTGCGCAGCTGGGTGTGAGGGGAGGGTGGCCCGTGGGCCCTGCCCAGAGACTGCGGCCATCCCGGGGGGAGCTGGCCCTGTGCCCCGAGCAGGCCGGCTCTGGCTGGGACCCACCACCCTCTCCTTCCCTTGGGGACTGTAGCCCTGTGGTCCTGGGGGTGTCCAGATCCCGGGGGGCCTCAGGTGACCGGGCTGCGGTGGCCCTGTGCTTCTCTGCAGGGAGTACACGGAGGACGGGCAGACGAAGACGGAGACGAGGTACTCCTACAGTGAGTACCGCCCGGCCACCAAGGGCCCTGCTGGCCGCATCCTCCGTCCACTGTCCCCAGCCCGTGGCAGGACGGGACCCATGGGTGGAGCTGGGGACAGGCACAGCACCGAGCCCAGGAGTCCTCCCCTCTGGGGGTGTCGGGAGCTGTCCCCTGGCCTCTGGTGTCACCGGCTCAGGGTCCGCGGGCCTCGGCCGTCGGGGACATGGGTACGGCTGAGCTGTCCCCTCTCCCTGGGCAGACACCGAGTGGCGGTCAGAAGTCGTCAGCAGCAGAAACTTCGACCGAGAGATCGGCCACAAGAACCCCAGGTGAGCGCGGCCGGGGCCTGGCCAGCCTCAGTTTCCCCATCTGAGCAATAGGAGCCGGCTTTCTGCCCCGGGGTCGAAGAGGACATGGGACATGTCAGGGACCAGGACACGGGCAAGTCACCCTTGGGAGGCCTGACCAAAGGGCGGGAAGGGACAGGCGTGGACAGACCAGGGGAGGACCCTGTTGGTGGTCACCTCTGGAGGACCGTCAGGAAGGGCCTCTGGGGCAGAGGCTGGTGACCTGGTGTCCACAGAGGGGTCAGCTCAGCCGCACAGCGTGGTGGAGCCCGCGTGTCCCTCGAGCGCCACTGTGGTCAGGGCTATGCCAGGAAGATGGCGGGGAGGGGTCAGTGAGGGGTGCGAGTCCAGGGAAGCCCCCGCCGCAGCTCAGAGGGCCACCAGAGGTCTGGGGACAGGGACAGAGTGGGGGCAGGAGCCCTGGGGACGGCCGAGGAAGACTTGTGTCCTGCCTGGTCTCTGGACTCTCAGGAGCCCCCTGGGTGGGACCTGCCAAGCCCAGACCACCTAGGGTCCCTCCTGGTCCCTGTCACCAACGTCCCTGTCCCCACAGCGCGATGGCAGTGGAGTCGTTCACGGCGACGGCCCCTTTTGTCCAGATCGGCAGGTTCTTCCTCTCGGCGGGTGAGTCCCAGCCCTGGTGACCCGCTGCTGCCAGCCCCAGGCCCTGTCCTGCCCGCGTGGCCCCCAGGGGTGGAGGATGGGAGCAGCCTGTGTCCTGCTCGGGGCTGGGGCCGAGGACAGGCGGGTCCCCAGGAGGTGGGGACCCCAGGCAGCACCGCCCCCACCCAGCCAGGTCCCCCGGAACAGCCCAGCTCCCTGTCCCCTCCTGGGCCACGCCCGTTTGTGGTGACCAGAGGTTCTGAGGGAGCCGTCCCTCCAGCAGCCAGGAAAAGGCCACTCCCTGTCCCCGCGGCTCCCTGTGGCTCCACCCGTGGGCCCCACCCGGGTGCAGCCCTGTCCCAAAAGAGGGTGGCATGTCATTGTTCCCTCAGGGACTCCAGAGGAGCTCCCGGGGATGAGGCCGCACCACGGGCCACAGTCACCCGAGACACCCCCATGGCCTGACCCAGGAGGGGACGAGATGGGCGGGTCCAGCGTCCAAGGGAGGGAGGCCCAGAGACAGGGCTTGGCCTCCCGCCCCGTCCACCATGTGGCTCAGCTGCTGCGCAGTGGGAAAGGCCGGGCCACTCTCAGAGCAGGGGACACTGGCCCAGCAGGGAGAGGGGACCCAGCAGCCCCCTGGGGAGGGGGTGACACAGGCCACCAGGAAGCTCTGGAAGAGCCCGAGTCGGGAAGGGGCCTCCTGGGGGAGAGGCCAGGTGTGAGGACGCCGAGGTGCGGCCGGGTGGTGGCGCACGGAGGGCTTGGGCACCGTGGGAGGGACGTCAGGGCGGCTGAGCCGGGTGGCTGAGCGCGGGCCTCTCTGTCAGGCCTCATCGACAAGATCGACAACTTCAAGCCCCTGAGCCTGGCCAAGCTGGAGGACCCCCACGTGGACATCGTTCGCCGGGGCGACTTTTTCTACCACAGTGAAAACCCCAAGTACCCGGAGGTAGGAGCGGCCTGGGCCGTGGGGACAGCGGAGAGCAGGGCCTGGCGCGGCGTCCCCGCGGCCCACTCCTGCCCCAGTGGGCTCCCCGTGTGGACCCACAGCTGCGCGTGGCCAGATAGAGTCAGAGGGGACAGCCCAGCCTGGGCAGGGGTGGAGGGAGGGACCCGCCAGCCAGTGAAGGAGCCGAGGCCCAGCCCCAGGTGGCCACTTGCTGACGCCCTCCTGTCTCTCCCCCAGGTTGGAGACCTGCGCGTCTTCTTTTCCTACGCGGGACTCAGCAGCGATGACCCTGACCTGGGCCCGGCTCACGTGGTAACCTGGCCTCCCCAGGCACAGGCCCCGGGGGAATGTGGTGACTGCTTGGTCCCCTCCCCCTGGGGACGCACACGCCCGCCCTCACACAGTCCCAGGCTTGGCTTTTGGGCAGCTTCTGAGTTCTGTGCCTCCCTGCCACCATCCCCAGACCCCAGGCCAAGAAATGCAGGTCTAGGCCGGGCAGTGGCCCACGCCTGTCATCCTAGCCGCTCGGGAGGCTGAGGCAGGAGGATCGACAGTAGGAGGCCAGCCTCAGTAATAGCGAGGCCCTAAGCAACTCAGGGAGACCCTGTCTCTAAATAAAATACCAAACAGGGCTGGGGACGGGGCTCAGGGGTCGAGTGCCCCTGGGTTCAATCCCTGGTACAAGAAATATTGTCATGGATGACGGTGGCCTCATCGTGTCTGACAAGAACCGTGCAGTCACAGGTGGCTTCTGTGCCCCCGACTGTTTATGTATAAACCGTGGCCTTGGTTCCTGGCCCTGGGGGTGCACTCAGGAGCTCCATCCTGGCTGGCCCAGGAAGGGGCAGGAAGGACCTCTGGGGCCCAGGTAGCCACGTGACCTCGACGTGGCCTGGCTGCAGTGTGGCTCAGCTGGGCCCCGTGGCAGCCAGTCCTCCCCTGAGCTCTCAGTCCAGGGCGTGCCCAGCCCTGCTCCGCCCACCACCTGCCTCTGGCCCAGGGTCCTCCTTGGAGCTCTGAAGGAAGCAGCTCAGCCAGAGCCCCGGGGCAGGACAGTCCAGGGGGAGTCCAGGAGGGACAGACACGCCCGGGTCCCCCCCCACTCCCTGGTCGCCATGGAGTCCCAGAGAGAGGAAGTGTGGCGGGCAGTGGGGGTCCTCACCCTGTGCCCAGGGGCCTCTGACGCTGATTTCCTGGACTAGGTCACTGTGATCGCCAGGCAGCGGGGTGACCAGCTCGTCCCGTACTCCACCAAGTCCGGGGACACCTTGCTGCTGCTGCATCATGGAGACTTCTCGGCAGAGGTGAGTGGCCGCTGTCCCGCCTGCGTGGAGGGGGAACAGGTGTGTCGGCCCCTCCTCCCTCCCAGGGGCTGTTCCAGAAACTTCCCCTGCTAGCGACCGTAGCCACTGCAATGCAGCAAGAAAAAGAAATAGAACAAACACCCAGACGGACGGATACAAAGCCCCGCGGTGTTACGGGGGTCGAGAGCTGCCCTGACACCTGGGCTCCTGCGCAGAGACCAGTCTGCAGCCATCGAGGGCCCCCGAGGAGTGACATTTGTGCAGAGGCCACATAAAGAGAGGGTATCAGCCCTGGAGGAATCGGGCCCTTCAGGGACTGGGACAGGAAAGGGCCCCTCAGCGGGGCGCACTAGGAACAGGGGGCAGAGGCCACACGGAGGTGCCCCTTGGAGGCCATCAGGAGGGCAGCAGAGGGGTTTGAGCTGGAGTATCCGGCCGGGTGAGTGGGGCAAGTGCCCTGGGACGGTCCCCAGAGCCGTTGGCATCCCTCTGCCCGTCTGCACCAGGGAGGTCCTGCAGGGGTCCCGAGCAGCCAGCTCTGAGCCCTAGAAGTCACCCCTCTCTAGGCAGAGTCCCCGGGTGACAGCTCTGCTGCGGTGGAGGGCACTGGGACTCTGGCGGGACGCACCCTTGCCCTGAATCAGGGGCCAGAGAGGGCGAGGGCAGGAGCGGGCCGCGGGGACCAGGTGTGACCTTCTGGCTCCGTCTGTCCCCTGTCCCTGTGACCCTCCTGCATGGTGGTGCCTGGCCAGGACCTGGGGAGCCAGGCTCTCCTGCAGGAGCCCGGGAGCGGCTTCAGGGTGGGGCCGCCCCTCCCAGCCTGGCACCCCGTGAGTCACCCTGGGGACTTGCTATAATTAGGAGGCCTTGTCCAGGCCCTGTTCTGCCCCCCTGGCCGCAGGCCCAGTCCCAGCTTCCTTGGGCAGCGTCCCAGGTCCTCGCAGGGAGGAGGGTGGGGTGGGGCGTGTGAGTGCCGTGGGCCCACAGGGAAGGCCCTGGCCCTGGAGGGTGTGGCCTCCTGGTGCTGCTCCAGCCCCTGCCTCGCCCCCACCAGCCACCCCCTCCCCCACGCGGGGTCTCTGCCCAGTGGGAGAAAAGGCCCTGAGCCAAGGACACCCCATGGCACTGAGAACGGGCCCAAAAGGCAGGAGGCCGGACAGCAGGGCAGGGGACCAGCCGTGTGGGCCCCGGGGAGCCACTCACCTGCCCCCGGCTCAGTGCACTTCCCGTGGGGCCCGGGGCTTGTGACCGGCTCGTCCTCCACCGTCTGTCTCCCCTGTGAGAGGGGACAAGTGTCCGCCTCCCTGGGTCACCTTGAGGACCAAGCAGTGCACTCAGGACACATGGGAGACAGTGACCGACCACACGGGGAGGGAACAGAGGTTAAGAGACAGGGCCTCCCTGAGCGGCTGAGGGCCTCGCGGTTGCTGAGGCTGGCTCTGAACTCGCCATCCTCCTGCCTCAGCCTCCCGAGCCCTGGGATGACAGCGTGTGCCACCGCGCCTGGTGTGACATCATTGGACAGTAAATGTTACCAGTAGACTGTGACAGGGGCCTGGCAGAGATGGGGGCTCGGGGAAGGCTCTGAGGAAGTGGCATTTAAGCCAGGACGAGAAGGATGTGGATGGCCGGGCAGAGCCACCCACATGGGCAAAGGCCCAGAGGTGACAGGACCTGGTCTTGGTGGGACCTCGGCAGGTCAAGGGCATGTGGGGTGGGGGAGCAGGAGCCCTGGAGGTGGAGTGGGTGGAGGGAGCAGGCCGCGGCTGTCTGCCAGGTCGCAGCTCCGGGGTGGGTGGGCGGTGGTCCCCGTTGCTGAGTGCGGATGACAGAGTCGGGTGCAGGCTGCGGGGCCTGAGCCCCTGTGTCTCCAGGCCAGGTGCAGAGGTGCTGGGCAGCCAGCCGAGGGGCCGAGGCTGCGGCCTTACGTGGGGGCCACACGGGGGCCAAGAGGCCAAGGAAGGCCCTGGGCAGAGTGTGGCCCACAGAGGCCACCCCAGGGGCCAGGTGAGGGTCAGGGTGGCCATGAGACCCAGAAGGTGCATCCTGAGATGCAGGGAGACGGGAATGAGGGGAGGGTCCCCGAAACCAGGAGCAGTGTCCCAGGGCTGGTGGACGCCACAGGCTGAGCAGTGCCCGGTGCCTGGCTCGCGCTGTCCGACGTCATCACGCACACGAGGGTGGCAAGGGGCACCGGAAAGGTCCCTCTGTGTCACTCCAGAGGTCGCGCGCTGAGGCTCTGTGCCGAGAAGGGCTTATGCCTTCCAGAAAGTTCTCTCCACTGTGCCAGGTTGACAGGGGCTGCAGAGCTCCCGAGCCTCAGGTCCAGCCCCGTGGCCCCTGCCTGCCCGCTGGCCGGCTGGTGACATCCCCCTGTCCTGTCCCCCAGGAGGCCTTCCGAAGGGAGCAGAAGAGCAACTCCATGAGGACGTGGGGCCTGCGGGCGGCCGGCTGGATGGCCATGTTCACGGGCCTCAGCCTCATGACGCGGATCCTCTACACCCTGGGTAGGTGCGGGGCCAGGGTCTCGCGGGCCCTCGGGCCACCCCCTGCCTGTCCCTCCCTGGGGCAGAGTCCAGGCCTGGGCCATGTCTGTCCCCTGCGCTGTCCTGGAATGGACCAGAAGTGAAGAGTCAGCAACGTGGTGCTTCCAGGAGGGCACCGTGGGGCCACCTCCCAGGGGCAGGGCTGGCTTCTGAGATTGAAGGCCTGGCCCCACCGTGTCCCTGTGTCCTTCGCTGCACCCTGGGACAGCCCCGTGAGGAGGCCGGCCTCCCGGGTGAGCTGACCCAGCCTGTCTGGGGTCAGAGCCGGGAGCGCGTCCTGGGCTTGGGCCGTGGGTTTGGGAGACAGGTTCTCGGGGACCTTGCCCAGTGTGTCCCTGCCCAGGCTGCCCTGGCCCCCACAGGAGCCCTTCCCCGCTGGCTCTGGCTGGGGGACCTCCTCCCTCGTCCCAGACAGCAAAACGGAGGCCCTGAGAGGGGAGGCCGAGTCCTCGAGGCGCTGTGGACAGCCGACCTGGTTCTGTCCTGGGCACGTCACGGGGAGCTCAGGGCCCAAGCAAAGTCGCCATCGGGGCCAGGAGTCAGGACGCACCTGTCCCCCAGGCCTGCCTGCTGCCCCTCTCTGGCTCTAGCTGCCCATGGTCCTGGTGACCCACAGGCGGGAGGCTGCCACGCAGGACCCCTCCAGTCCTCGGTGACCGCCTACTGGGCGCCCTGAGCAGTGGGCAGCACAGCTAGGGTCCTGTCCCCTCCTGGGTCAGCGCAGTGGCGACCTGGGCCCGGGCAGTGGAAGTAGGGAGCAGGGTCTCAGAACCCCACAGGGGGATGTCTGCACGTTGGCCTCAGGTGGTCACAGCATAGAGTCCAGGTTACAGAGCTGACCGCGTCGAGTTTCCTGGTGCTGGGCAGAGCAGGTGGCTCACAGGGGAGGCCTGCCACCCAGCTCAGGGCCCCAGGGCCAGGCTGCTGCGCTCCCCACACTGACTGTCCCTCCCCACAGTGGACTGGTTCCCTGTCCTCCGGGACCTGGTCAACATCGGCCTCAAAGCTTTCGCCTTCTGCGTGGCCACCTCGCTGACCCTGCTGACCGTGGCTGCCGGCTGGCTCTTCTACCGGCCCCTCTGGGCCCTCCTCATCAGCTGCCTGGCCCTGGTGCCCATCCTCATCGCCCGCACCCGGGTGCCAGCCAAGAAACTGGAGTGAGGAGGCCCTGGCCCTGCCGACACCCGCACTGTGGGCTCCGCTCCCCTGTCCTCTGCCACCTGGGGTCCTTCTGTGCACATGTCCCCACCCCTTCTCTTGCCAGTCTGTCGCTTTGGTGGGCAGAAGCAGCTCAAGGGCAGTGACCCCACGGGCCCTGTCCGGCCTCCTTTCCCCTTCCCTTCCCTCGGGCCTGAGTGGCCGTCCAGGTCACGAGTTTGGTTTCACCCAGTTGATCTGTCCCCACGCGACGATGTGGAGCAGCTCCACAGAGACCTGCTGACAGGGAGCTCGGCCTGGTCATTGTCCTTGCTCATCCCTGAGAACAAGGGCCACGGCCCCCGTCACACCCCCGACCCCAAAGGCATCCTTTACTGCTAGGCTGCACTGGTGACCCGGGTGACGCCCGGGGAAGCGGGTGTGACTGCAGGTCTGCAGACAGGACTCCGCTGGGAACTTCAACGACAACCACCAAAGATGTCCAGGGGAAAATGGACGCTGTTGGGACTTCCGTGTATTCTGTGGCTTGGGAGAATCCTTAGTGCCCAGACCTGCCACGGTCCAACTTAGGTCTTCCTGTGTCACCTCCCTCCTCCTGTGTCCCCTCCTGTCCCAACAAGGAGTTGTCTAAGATTTTTTTAAAAACTCCTGAATGATCAACCTTTCCGACTGTTACAAAAAAAATCATCCTGGACTCTGTCAGATGAGATTGATTCAGAGCAAAAAAGGTGTTAAATTTGGGAGACGGGGGTTACCGCGGGACAATGGGGAGCTTTTAGATGCTTCTAAAATTAGTGTTCAAAACTGCGCTGCCTGGTGCAGGGGGATGTGCCTGTTATCCCAGCAGCTCTGGAGGCTGAGGCAGGAGGATCGAGACTTGGAGGCCAGCCTCAGCAACAGTGAGGCCCTAAGCAACTCAGTGAGGCTCTGTCTCTGAATAAAATACAAAATAGGGCTTGGGACGGGGCTCAGCGGTCGAATGCCCCTGAGTTCAATCCCTGGTCCCAAAAAAGAAAAAAAAAATCAGTGTTTTTAGCAAAACAACTTGTTCTCCCCCTGCGAGGACCTAGGAAGCTCTGCAGGTGGAAGACAGCCTTTCTTTTCTGAAAATCTTGGCATCACAAACCACCTGTTCTCTTGAAGCTGGTCTTGATATTTGAAGTCACTCATGAAAAGGTGGGGAGCCTCCTAGTAAAGGGCTCCTCCACGGCGACCCCAGAGGACACCTGCCTCGGCCTCAGCTGCTGTCCCTAGGGGTGCATTGGGCCCTGCAGCAGCAGCTTCTGGGCACCTGTGCCTGCTGGGCTGGGCTCTGCTGGTCCGACTCACCCCACTGGATCCTTCTGAGTGTCCCTTTACGCTGTGTGTCGCGACCTTCGCATCTTAACAGAGCCTTCGTCCGTCCTTCATCTTGGTTACAGTGACAGCTGGTTGGTCCTTGCTGGGGGTGGTCGGCTTTAGGAATGGTTCCTAAATAGCAAAACAATGTTAAAATAATTGGGAAGCTTTGGAAAAACACCACGGGATTTGTATTATCTTCGTATTTTTGATAAAGTTTGTGAAATAAATGTCTGAATGTTTTGCTGTTACCCTATTTTGGGTTTTGAAGTTGGTGGCTCCTTTTCAGTGTGGTTAGTTTGCATTCTTTCAAACAATCCAACCACCAAGTTTTACGGAGCAGTGAGAATCTCTAGAAATCAGTTCCAAGTGGCTCTGAGTGGTGGACTTGGTCTCAGTTCTTTTAAAAAGAGCGACTCAAGATGCCCAGCACTGTCACCGACCTGCTCTGTCTTGACCGGGTTTAAAGTGAATGACTCCTGTTTCACCCGTCTTCAGAATGTGCTAGAAGCAGTGGGGGAGTGGACAGTCCAGACAGCGCTGGCTTTGGGTCCTGCCCACACAGACCTGAGTTTGGGTTCCCAGGTCAGCCACTGAGTGGCTCCTGAGGTTGGGCAACTCAAGTCTCTGGGTCTCAGTTTTCTCATCTGCAAAACAGGGACAAGGACTTGACTTTTTTTGGGGGGAGGGGTATACTGAGAATTGAACCCAGGGGTGCTTGACCATGAGCCCCATCCCCAGCCCTTTTTTATCTTTTATTTAGAGACAGGGTCTCGCCAAGTTGCTTAGAGCATTGCTAAGTAGCTGAGGCTGGCCTCCACCTTGCGATCCTCCTGCCTCAGCCTCCAGAGCCACTGGCATGACAGGTGTGCCCCACTACACCCCTTATATTCTTAAATTTCTCGAAACGTACTGCTTCCTTCCATTGCCACGTCTCTGAGTAGCTGTCTGGATGGATTATTTCTCCAAAGAAATGCAACACCCTTGTCATAAAACCTCAGAAAACAAGTGGCTTACCTCCAGGCGGCTCAGCAGACTGGTGCAGCGTGAGAACGCGGTTCCCATGGCAGCCCTGGTCTGTGGCCAAGCCCCAGCGTGCTGCCTGTTTTCTTGGATCAGAGTGAGTCAACACTTGGAGGGCTCTCTCCTCGGAGACCCCGTGTCCTCTCGTGGGCACAACCAAGAGAAAGACAAACTCCACGTGGGATCAGACCCCAGCTGAGGGCGGAGGCTGGCCTCTGGGGAGTCCGACGTGCCCAGAGGCCACTGTGTCTGGGTGCCCTTAGCTGATGGGAAACTGGAGAGAAAACGTGGAGCCAAGTGTTTTTAGATAAATGCTTTATTTCTTTCTCAAATGTTTATAAAAGTGATTTCTCCTGAACATCCTCAGTGCAAGCAGCTTCACCAATTTATCCAGCCGCGGGAGGGCCCAGCTGAGCGCCAGCCTGCTGACGTGTGGTCCCTTGACCCTCCGTTGGCGTCTCCGTTTCTTTCCTGACCTGAGCTCTGTTCAACTCTCCCGTCATCAGAAAATGTGACTTCAGAACAATAGACCCCAAATGCCATCATGGGTGGTGGCCTGCAGTCCCTTGCTCTCGCTCTCCACTGAGCCAGCCTGATCGGGGAGAGGGAGGGGCCCACAGGGAGCGGCCCCTCAGTGGGGGACAGAGGGACAGCACAGAGTCCCCCAGAGGACACCTGGGGGAAAGGGCGGCTGCGTTCCTAAGGGCACATCCGCCCGGGACCCCAGTGTTTGTGCATTTAAAAACAAGGCCACGTTTCCCAAGGTGGGACGCACAGGTGGGGCTCGGGGTGTCTCCTGAGAAGGTCCCACAGCGCAGAGTGGGGTTGGCACCAAAGAGCTGTGACAGCCACCTGGGGGTGTGACGGGGTTCAGGCCACGAACTCCGGAGGCCCAGCCCTGTGGGGCCCGTGACTTCTGTGGGCCTCCTCCGCAGAGGGGACACGGCCCTGGGACCCAGAGCCGGGCCTCCGTCACATCTTCTCAAACGGGAACAGGTGGGCGGCGGCCGCCTTCCTGCCCCTCCTGGTCTGGGGGCGCCTGGGCTTCTGCTCCTCCTCCTCAGCCCCCCGGTTCTGGGGCCAGGAGGCAGCCAGGATCCGGGCGGCTTCAGCTTGAGAGCTGGTCCCCTCCTCCTCATCGGATGACAGGCCACCTCCTGCCTCTGCGGGGGAAGCCACCGCCTCCTTCTGCAGGGGACAGTCAAGGGGCGCCACAGGCCACGGTCAGCACCCAGCCATGAGGAGGTGCCCGCGGGGACAGCGACGCTCTCAGCCACCAGCCCCAGCTCCAGCCTGGCCGAGCCCTGGGCTGGAGGAAGAGGGGCCACAGGGGAGGGACCTGGCTCTTGGCTCGGGACTGGTGCGGGCGGGGCCCTGAGAACGTGCTGGGGGACTCGCTCTGGGGACACCAGATGTGCTCCACAGCACAGCCACGTCCAGGGCCACTGCCGGCCACTCTGTCACCCCACTTGGACAAACGTGCCTGTGTCTCTGAGCTGCACAGACGTGGGGGACCCTCCTCAGTGCTGACTGGCCACAGGGGACACCCCAGGAAGGCTGGGGACCCTGGTGGAGGGGGGCTGCGCACGGGCAGCCTGGTCCCCATCGGGACACAGCCAGACACGGGCCCCCGACAGGGGAGGGTGCAGAACAGGACAGAAATGTTTTCTAAGGGCCGATAGGTGTGGGGACAGGGTGGGGACTGGAGGGTCCCAGAGCTCCCTCCGCTGGGCCTCCCACAGGACCCATCCCACCCACCACAGAACCCCCCGGGCCTGACGGGGACCTAAGGCTGTCCACCCCCACTGCACCCAGGGCCTGTCTGGCACGTGGCAGTTGTTCTGAGGTGTGCAGGTGGCTGCAGGTGCCGGGAGGGACGCGTCCCTAGGAAACCCGCAGCCTCCTGGCCAACCCCGCCTGTGGCGGCTGCTCACAAGGACAGGGACACCCGGCTGCAGAGCCAGCAGGGGCCTCCCTCCAGCAACACCCCAAGACGTAAGGCCAGGCCCGAGGCACAGGCTGGGCGTCAGGGTGTCCGTGCTCGTGGGCACCTTCTCGAAACCCCCCCCAGCCGCTCCCTGGGCGCAGGCGCACACTGACCTGGGCCCCGTATCTCAGCTTCAGCCTCTCGCGGATGAGCAGGCCCTTGGTCAGCAGCTTCCAGTGCCCCAGCGCCCGCTTCTCCCTCTTCTGCACAGGGGACCGCAGAGGAAGGGACGGTCAGCACCACCTTGGACAGGTCTGGGGCAGACCCGGGAGGACGCGCCCGGGACACTGCAGACCAGAAGGCCCTCCCCCGTGCCCAGCCTCATTCCCAGACCCTGGTCTGACCCGGGGCAGGGGCTGGGCTCAGCGGTGCGCACTCCCTGGCACGAGGGGACACTGGGCGATTCTCAGCACCGCGTATGAACAAGTAAATAGAATAAAGGTCCAGCAACAAGTAAAAAGAAGTTAAAAATAACAAAACCTGGTCTGACCCAAGAGAACGACATTCTGCAAAGCCACCAAGAACAAGGGCCTCTGAACTGTTACTGTCTCTGTGGATAAGGTCGTCGGGACCTGGACCTGGCCACTCCTTTCAGGGCAGGGACTGCTGGAGTTGGCAGCAGGGCTGGCTGTCCCTGGGGCCTGCACAGGTTGGTAGGGACAGTGGCAGTGGCTGTGGGTGGGTGGCAGGAGGCTCTTTCCCCCAGAGCTCACTTTCCATGAAGTCAAAGAGAAACAGAGGGAACCTCAGCTGGTGGCCCACGCCTGTCATCCCAGAGGCTCGGGAGGCTGAGGCAGGAGGATCGCAAGTTGGAGGCCAGCCTCAGCAAAAGCGAGGCCCTGGGCAACTCAGGGAGACCCTGACTCTAAATAAAATGCAAAACAGGGCTGGGGACGGGGCTCAGGGGTTGAGTGACCCTGAGTTCAATTCCTGGAACCCCCCAAAAATACTATTATCAGAATTCAGAGCACGGCTGCCCCGCCCTCTCCCATGGCCGGCCCTGCCCCAGGCTCACCTCCTTCTCCCTCTGCTCGACGAGGGCCTGCTCGTTCTCCCAGGCCGTCAGGAGCACGTCTCTGAATTCCTCGCAGACGATGTAGCCCTCGGTTCTGTGGGGACACAATGTGGGTGACCTTCCTGAGTCTGCTGCCTGCCCTCCGCTCCTGCTCCCCTCCGCAGGGGACACGGTCCCTTCTGTGCACTCAGGGTCCTGCAGCACCAGGCAGCAGGAAGGCTCTGGGAACCGACAGGACCACTTCGTCCCCAGACCCTGCCTGAGAGGCCCCCGGCTGCCGGCCAACCCCACAGGGGACACAGCTCAGTGACCAGCAAGGACACTGGCCGGCTTTGGGCACCAGCTTGTGACGACCCCTGGGGACCTAGCATCATGAGGATGCTCATGTCCCTGGTTCTGCTGTCCCTGGACAGCTGCCAGGATGGGGCAGGACAGGCCTGACCTCCAATCCAGAGCCAAGTCCTGCCCAGGAGAGGCCGGGCCTCCCCGCGCCAGGGGCCACGCTGCCCGTCATCAGGGCCCTCCACGCACACAGGGTGGGAGTAGCCTCCGTGGAAATCGAAGCCCGTGACGGCCTGGACACAGTCGATGTCCAGCTTGCGGGCCACGCGGTGCAGATTGGGCAGGTTGAGCTGGACGCAGCCGATGGGCATCATGCTGGGCAGGAAGAGGTACACGTTCCCAAACTCATTCCGCGGCACCTGCAGAGAGGGCACAGCAGGATGAGGCCGGAGGCAGGACAGAGCCACCTGGCCCCCAGCCCCGAGGCTGCCCGTACCTTCCCGTCCACGGCCACCGGGGGCTGGTACTCCTCCGTCTGCCAGCGGCCGAACAGGGCCAGGTCATTGTGGTCCTGCAGCTGGGGCTCGGCCAGGCGGGCCTTGCGGGCGCGGTTGGAGAAGCCCTTCACCATCTGCCCAGAGACACGCCATGTCACGGCGCGGGCTCCCAGATGGAGCCTCGCGACAAACATGACCCCAGGTGCCACCAGCGAGAAGTGGCCCTGGGCACCTGGCGCTC
This sequence comes from Callospermophilus lateralis, assembly GCF_048772815.1. Classification (NCBI taxonomy): domain Eukaryota; kingdom Metazoa; phylum Chordata; class Mammalia; order Rodentia; family Sciuridae; genus Callospermophilus; species Callospermophilus lateralis. The sequence goes on from NC_135324.1 coordinate 3,296,839, forward strand.
TTCCTGGGGCTTCAGATGTTGGTCAGAAGCCCACGAGAGGGGCCCCCTGCTGTCCCCACTTCACAGATGAGCAGCCCAGGGGGACACGAGGCCAGATGTCACGCAGCGTGTCACGGCCGGGCCTGTGCTTTCAGCCACCCCCACTCCATCCAGCCCTTGACCACCACAGGAAAACCTGGACTAGAGGTAAGGTCACCTGCCTAAGGTGACCATGACCATGACGAGCCAGAACTCACACCCAGGTACTGTCCTGTCTATTGACAGCCACCACATGACCTCAGGTCACCTCTGGAGGCCCGAGAGGTGCAGGGTTGCTCAGCAGAACAGGGTGGGGAGAAGGGCACCTGGCACAAAGGGCACAGACGTGTGAGAACCCCTCTACCTGGAATTCTGGACATAGTCTAGCAGGGAGGCAGCAGGTGCCACAGCAGCCCTCGTGCACCATGAGGAAGGCATGGGCCTCTATATCAAAGGCAAGGGGAGGCTGGGTGGGTTGAGGGTGGGCTACGCGGGGTGGAGCACAGTGTCGTGTTTCGGAAAGATCCGCACAACTGTGACACAGCCACCGGGTTCAGACTGGGAAGGGATTATGGCTGTCATCTGAGAGGGAAACAGGAAGGCAGGATGTGGACGGTGGGGTCAGAACAGAGCGTGGATCTGAGAGACCTGGGGTCATCCTAGGGCTGCGCTCGCACAACATAATGAAACACCCGTGACTGTCCAAGCCCAGGGACTGTCACGTAAACCTAAGATGAAGGTACTGGATGTAGCCAGGCTCAGGGGGGAGCACCTGCCATCCCTGCAGCTCGGGAGGCTGAGGCAGGAGGATCATGAGTTCAAAGCCAGCCTCAGCCAAAGGGAGGCCCTGAGCAACTCAGGGAGACCCTGACTCTAAATAAAATGCAAAATAGGGCTGGGGAGGGGGCTCAGGGGTCAAGGGCCCCTGAGTTAGTCCCAGGTACCCAAAACAAAAGATGCGTCCCAGTCCCGCCTGTCTTGTGGGTTTGACCCATTTCTAGAAGGTAATAAAAACTATGAACTGAGGGCTGCGTTCTGTCCCTGCTGGGCAGCACTGTTCCGGAAAAAAGAAACTGAGCAGGCGTGGTCCAGGGAAGACGTGGCCCCTCAGGACCGGCAGACGGCACCGTGCGCCCAAGGCTGCTGTTGGCAGCCCCCTGCCACCAACGCCTGAGCCCTCCCTCTCCACCCAGCGCCCAGCCCCCAGGGCCACTGCCGGGAGCTGGCAGAGAGGTCCCTGCTTCTCTGTGGCCGTCGCCGCACTCTGCCACTTAACTGCGCTGTGTCCTGAGAAAAGTCTGTGTGTGGGTGACACCTCGCTGCGCCTCGTCCCTCACGGGGAGCTGCCCCCACCCCACAGCTCCGTGGGAGAGGAAGAGGCCGATGACAGGCTGGGCCAGGGGTTCCTGCTGGGCTCTGCCATGTTCCTAAGCTAAGGCCCGGGGCGGCCACCTGCCCCTGGAGGGACCCAGTCTGCACATCTGTGAGATGGCACCGGGGTGAGCCCCCAGAGGGGCACACGCAGAGGCCTGGCAGGCTGGACACAGGGTCAGAGGGACTCGGGCGCACGCCTGTGGGGGCTCAAGGGCCCAGGAACAGGCCACCTGCAGGGCCCGGGGCTCCCCAGGGCTCAGCTGCCCTGGGCCAGGCTCTTCCCATTCCTCCCTGGTAGGTGGCTCCCCAGGGACCCCTGGATCCTGCCACAGTCCTGCCCTGCGCCCCAGCCCCGACCCCCGCCCCCTTCCCTGGGACACGGGGCTGTCACCTTGTAAGGCACTTCTCCCAGCCGCACCACCCGGGCCTGCTTCAGCCACGTGTCCCTGGAGTGCAGGGTGTGCACACAGTCCCTAGAGGGCGACAGGGGGGCAGACGTCAAGCCAGGGCCACAGGCCACCGGGCCAGCCCAGGACCCAGCGCCTCTGGCCCCAGCAGGTGGGAGAGCCTGTCCCCAGCCCTTTTTATATTTCATTAGAGACAGGCTCTTGCTGACTTGCTGAGGCTGGCCTCCTACTTGGAATCCTCCTGCCTCGGCCTCCTGAGGAGCTGGGGTGGCAGGCGTGCGCCCCTGCATCCAGCTTCTTTCTTTATTTAAAAAAATATTGTTTCCAGTTGTTGGTGGACCCTGGTTTCACTGACTTATTTCTAGGTGGTGCTGAGGACGGGACCCAGAACCAGCACCCCCGGGCTCTGCTCCTAAGGGACCCGAGGAGCTGCGGGAGCCACACCCCAGCCTGTCCCTGGGACCTGGTTCCGACATCCCTGGGGCTGCCTGTCTGTCTGGGGCTCTGCGCTGGCCTCCGTGGCCCGTCCTGAGCCGGGGACGAGCGCTCCTTCTGCAGCCTGCAGGGCACAGGGAGGGACACTGCATGCAGGTGACCACTCCCCACCGGGTGGCACCCGAGGGTCTCCTCTGCAGCTCACACCACGGGGTCAGGTGCCTGGCGTCCAGCAACGGAGGCGGTGAACCCGAAAGACGGCTGGGAAACCAGTCAGCAAAGGGGCCATCGGGGATTGGGGCACAGGCCGTGGCCCGGCTCCTGTCTCCTCCCCGAGCTAAGAGCACGTCACAGCCTCGCAGTCCCCAGAAGGCCCACTCCTGCCCCTGCCAAGCCCCCCTGAGGGGACAGTGTCAAGCTCCTCTTGATCTACACCCCTAACTCCGCTGGGAAAGAGATCCCGTAAGCACAGAGCCAGGGTCCGCCTGGCGCAGATCTCGGGCCTTCTGGGCTGAGCAGCTCTCTGTGCCACCTCCTGGCTGGGACTGGGCGGGTCCCTTGAGCTGCCTGGGCCTCGGTGTCCTCGGGATCAGTGTGGGGTGAGGAACCCTGTTCTGCTGGACCTCTGTGGTTGCCAAGAGGAGATGGGGCTGGGGTGCTGGCTCAGGGTAGACGCTCGCCTCGCACGTGAGGCACTGGGTCCCATCCTCAGCCCCACACAGAAATAAATCCATAAAACCAGGGTCCATCAACAAGTGAAAACAATATTTTTTGAAAAAAAAGAAAGAAGCTGGACGCAGTGGCCCACGCCTGTCATCCCAGCAGCTCTGGAGGCTGAGGCAGGAGGATTGAAAGTTGGAGGCCAGCCTCAGCAACTTAGCAAGGCCCTGAGCAACTCAGTGAGACCCTGTCTCCAATAAAATATAAAAAAGGACGGAGGATGGGGCTCTGTGGTTAAGCACCCCTGGGTTCAATCCCTGGTACCAAAAATAAGTACATTATAAAACAAATAAGTAAAGGCAACCCTATTTTCTTGGTCTTACATTAAAGCAATTTTTTAAAAAATAATCACTTTTTTCATTTGCTATTTCTCAAAAATCTTGCTTCTATTTTTTCATCATGTCCAAGTTTATTAATATTTCTTCAGTTTTAATTTTGTATATGTGTCATACTTTATTATTTTTTAAATTACTCCTTTCTTTCATTTGTACTGAAGTAAACCATGTGATGTAAAATATACCATTTTAACTGTTTGCCTTATTTCACAGTTTTGTTCTTGGCCGTTCTGGGGCCTGAATCTAAGGGTGCTCTACCACTAAGCTACCTCCCAGCCGTTTTGACATTTTGAGACAGGGTCTTCCAAGGTTGTGGAGGCTAGCCTCGACCTTGTAATCCTCCTGCCTCAGCCTCCCGAGTCCTAGGGTGACAGACATGCCCCACCTCAGTGGCTCTAGCTGTTTTTCATTTTCCAACTCTTTCATCCCTGGTCTGTTAACCCTCCGGGGTTCCTCCCAAGCTCTGCTCTCTTCTTGACGGCATAGACACAACCACAGCTCACCCCTCAGTGCCCTTCACTCAGCGAGATGAGCCGATCTGAGCAGCCCCTGGCCCAGGGAGAGGGTGGCGGGTTCCGGACCACCAGGAGCCCCAGGAGGCCACCAGGCCGCCCACGCACCTGGAGTAGACAGCTTCCCCACGACAGTAGCCCAGGATGGCCGCCGACTCGGGGTAGATGGCCTCGTACTTGAGGAGGTGCCGCTTCAGGGCGTACAGAGGGTGGTTCTTGTAGGTGCCGATGGCAGTGGGCAGAGGCTGGCCCAGGTGCTTGGCCTGGAACTGCAGAGGCCAGACAGAACGGTGAGGCCGAGGGGGCGGGGGAGGCCGAGGGGGCAGGGAGGCCGCAGCAGAGACCCCTCACACTGCTGCTGTGCCAACACGTGGCGGGTTCCAGGGACACTACCAACAGCAGGAAAGACGGCAGAATCAATGGGACGTCACCTCCATGTGCACCAGGGACACTCGACCAGCGAGACCCTAACCACGTGAACCACAGCAGGGGATCCCAGCCAGAGCAAGCCGGAGCCCGCGTGCGCGCGACAGGTCAGCATGCAGTGCACTGTCACGTGTGTCTGCAGGAAGGAGCAGAGGGACACGGGTGACTTCCTCGTGCCTCACTGCAGCTCTGGTCGTGGGGAGGCTGCAGAGTGACGGAAAGCTCTGAGGAATCAATCCCCCCGTGGTTTGTGGTGACTCCCCCGACCTGCCCCCAACCCTCAGGCCCCTTATCCAGCCCTAGGGGACTGGGGCCTGCCTCCTGAGCATCTTAGGAAGGAAGTCATTTCCTCAGTAAGAAGGCCTTCTGCTTCTGCTTCTGCTCTCACAGGAAACGGAAATGACGGTTCACATCCTGCTCCTAACTTTTCTGATTTTTCTTTTTTTGGTACTGGGAATTGAACCCAAGGGTGCTTGACCACTGGGCCACGTCCCCAGCCCCTGTCGGTGTTTATTTTGAGCCATGGTGTCGAGGCTGGCCTCCAACTTTCAATCCTCCTGCCTCGGCCTCCCGAGTTGCTGGGATGACAGGCGGGCACCGCTGTTCCTGCTCCTGCAGTTTCTCTCTTCCCACCGTAATTGAGGATTCTGGGTTCTCGGGGGCAGACTCACTGCTGTGACCCGTACCCTGCTCACAAAGTTCTCAAGCTTTCCTTGGCACCCCTTCCCAAGGCCCATCGGATCAGTCGGCCAGGCGTGTGCGCTGAACAGGCCAACCCAGAGCAAACGCTGCACGTGGAGGGACGACACCAGAGACCAGCTGCTGGACTCCAGCCCCACGGAGCCCCAGCCACGGGAGCAAACCTCGGCCCTGGTGAGCAGCTCAGCCCCACTTCCTGGTGTCAGAGCTGGTTCTAGAACCAAGGGACACACTGCGTTACGTCTGGGAAGTCCCTGCTTCCAACAGGCCTCCCCAAGACACTGAGGGGACACTGCCTCATCCCAAGCCCCGCCCTTTCCAGGAGATGCGTGTGTTGCTACAGTGAGCCGTCTGTATACGTGTGGGCCGTCTGTATACATGTGGGCCGTCTGTATACGTGTGGGCCGTCGGTATATGTGTTTGTGCCCACGGGAAAAGGAGCGACCCCCAGGCGCAACAGCTCAGACCTGTACTCCCAGCTACTTAGGAGGCTGAGGCAGGAGGATCTGGAGTTCAAGGCCAGCCTCAGCAACTTTGGGAGACCTTGTCTCAGAATGAGAAAAAGAGGGAGGGGACACTGGGGTTGTAGCTCAATGGTAAAGTGTCCCTAAGGCCAATACCCAGGAACACAAAAAAAAAAGAAAGAGCTAGCGGTAGTGGTAACCGTGTGGATGAGTCATTCCCTCTGTCCCTGGGCCCTGTTTCGTTAGTTCCTAAATCACTTTAAAGCTGCATATGTACAATGGGACACTGACTTAAAAGTAAGCAGGTTCCATAAACAAAATGGGGTATGTACACACAGTGGAATATCACCCAGCCATAAAGAAGAATGAAATTATGGCCTTTGCTGGTGACTGGATGGAGCTGGAGACGATCGTGCTGAGTGAAATCAGCCAATCCCAAAAAACCAAAGGCCAAACGCTTTCTGTGATGTGCAGATGCGGACTCACATTGAGGGAGGAAGGACGCACAGAGGTCACTGGATCAGACACAGGGGAAGGGAGGGAAGGGAGGGTGGGAACGGGAAGGACAGTGGGACGAACAGATTCACACTCTGTGTGTGTGACGTCAGGACACTCTGCTGTCATGCAGATCTAAAAAGAATAAGTAAATAATAAAAAGTAAAAGTATCCAGGCTCCAAGGCGACACGGACCTGGGTTCAAAGACCTAGAAAGATAACAATAAAATGATAATCAAATAAAGATATCCAAAAAAAAAGCCCGAGTCAGTCAGTCACTCAGCTCTGTCACATTCTACTGGCACAGTCAAGGCTCTGACGACCCCAGCTTTCCAGGATCTGATGGGATGAGCAATGACAGTAACAACACCCAACACAGCACTGGGCACTAGTTACTTTAAATGGACTTAGCTGGGCACAGAGGCTTACACCTTCGAGAGGCTGAGGCAGGAGGATCGCAAGGTGGAGGCCAGCCTCAGCAACTCGGTGAGGCCCTAGCAACCTGTCCCCAAATAAAAACTAAAAGAGGGCTGGGGACGGGGCTCAGTGATGAGATGCTTCTGGGTTCAATTCCCTCGACTGAAACAAGGAGAAAGCAGTGAGTGACCGCAGGCGGGCAGGGGGCGGGCGGCAGGCCTTACCTCCGAGTCCTCCTTCTTGTCCCTCTCCAGCTGCGGGCTCTGGTAGGGCCTCAGGGTCTCAGCCCACCACTCGGGATCCACTCGGCACTTGCGGGTGGCCGTCATCCAGGCGGGGTCATACCTCTGCGTGACGTCCCGGACCCAGCCGTCGCTGTCGATGCCCACGATGTAGGTCACGGGCCTGGTGGCGAACCTGTAGCAGGCCAGGGGCTGGCCCACCACGCCGTGCACGCAGTCCACGCACACCCACCGGGCCTCGCGCTCGCAGAACACCTCCAGCCACTGGTCCACCCCGGGTGGGCCCCTGCCTGCGGCCTCCGCAGCCTCATCGGCCTTGCTAGTGGCCTTCTTGCCTCTCTTGCGGCTCGAGGAGACCGACGACGCTGCCGGGCGCTTACAGTGCTCACTCTTGGGCCCAGACTTTGTCTTCCGAGGGGCGGGGGCCTTCCTCCGCTTCCGAGGGCCGGGTTCAGAGTCCTCCCCGGAGGAACCATGGGCCTCCCCGCTGGAGAGCTCGAAGTCAGAGCTGCTGCTGGACCGGCCACTCCCGCTGTCCTCTTTGTAAGACACCCTGGAGGTCACCCGTCGCTGCCGGCCCCGAGGCCGCCCCTGGGCTTTCCCGGGCCCCTGCCCTTGGCTGCCCTCCTCGCTGGAGGAGTCGCCCTGTTTCCTGCCGGGCCTGGCCGCCTTGGTCTTCCTGGCCTTGGCCCCCCGCTGGCTGGGGCCCTTGGAAGACGCTCCCTCTGGTCCGGCTCTTGGGCTGGTCTTGGGTGTCTTTGGGTCTCCCGGGACTTGGCTGCCGGCTTCTGGGGAGTCTCCAGCACCTTCTGCGGATCTCTCCTTGGACAGTCTCCTTCCCTGAGTACGACAAGGAGCTCTGGTCTCTTTTGGCTTTTTCACTAATGATCTCAGGAAGATCCTGACCTGAAACAGGGCCAAGCGCTGCCCGAGCATCACTGCAGCAAGAGGTCCCGGATCAGACACGGTCCCTGCTTTAGGGCTGCACAGAAGCATCAGCTCAGACCTGTACCCCTGAGACGGAGACCCTGCGATCCCTTTTCACCCTGACTGTGGACAGAAAAAGGGCCAGGGACTCAGGAACAGAGGCCCCGGGTTTGAACTGCAGGTCACGTGACCCGGGGAACGTACTTCACGTCCTGACCTCAGTTTGCTCTGCAAGAATCATACCCACCTCGCACACAGGCGCCCTGCAAGAACACACTAGGGACGATGGTTTTAGAAATTCAGAGATTATTGTCGGGCGCAATGGCGCACGCCTGCCATCCCTGCAGCTCAGGAGGCTGAGGCAGGAGGATCAAGAGTTGGAGGCCAGCCTCAGCAAAAAGCGAGGCCCTAAGCAACTCAGGGAGACCCTGTCTCTCAATAAAATAAAAAATAGGGCTGGGGAGGGAGCTCAGCGGTTGAGTGCCCCTAAATTCAATCCCTGGTACTCCCCCCCCCCAAAAAAAAATTCAGGGGTTATTAAAATCCACCTGTAGCCTGTCAGTCCGGGGAAACGGCCCTCAGTCTCCTTCCTGCAGCACAGGAAGCCACAGGTCCTTGGGCTGGGGCACAGCTCAGTGCTGGAGCTCTCACTTCGCTGAGTGAGGCCCTGGGCTGGTTCCCAACTACCACCACCCCCCAAAACAGAGAGGAAAGTGTGCCATCACCACCCGCTGCTCAGAATGTGTGTGGCGCCACCTGGTTCACGGAACAGAAACCACAGCACCAGAGACCAGGCCTCCACAGGGCACTCTGTGCACACCAGGCACCAGGTGCCAGATGCCCCTCATGTGCCCACTCTCCCTCCAAACCCAGGTTATACGCTAGGCAGCCTCCAAAGGACTCAGCCTCCAGAACACCAGCTCTTAAAAAGTTTTTGAGGGGACAGGGGATAACAGAGATTGAACACAGAGGTGCTTGACCACTCAGCCCCCTCCCCAGCCCTTTTTTGTGTTTTATTTAGAGACAGGGTCCCACTGAGGTACTTAAGGCCTCAACTTTTGCTGAGGCTGGCTTTGAACTTGCGATCCTCCTGCCTCAGCCTCCTGAGCCTCTGGGATGACAGGCTCGCACCACTGTGCCCAGCTCTTAAAAATATAATATTGTTGCTGGATGTGGTGGCCCACACCTGTAATCCCAGAGGTTCAGGAGGCTGAGGCAGGAGGATCACAAGTTAGAGGCCAGCCTCAGCAACTTAGTGAGGCCCTAAGCCTGTCTCAAAAATATAAGTAAAAAATGAAAAATAAAAAAGACTGGGGATGTGACTCAGGGGTAAGTGCCAGTAAGTTCAATACCTGGTACCAAAAATCAATAATAAATAAATATGTAAATAAATGATATATATAAATACACACACAGCCACATACACACACATATATATACTGACTGATGTCTTTTTTAACTTAACGATTTCTCACTCCTCCATGTTGCCTGACCCTTTCTCTGGACGCCCCAGAACCTCACCTTTGCCACAGATAACTTCAGAGGAATTGGCTGGAGAGAGAGCACCAGGCGGGTCAGGAGCCGCAGAGCCCGGAGAATCAACAGGAATATCTACAAGGAAAAGAGGAGAACACATTCATCCTCACACGATAATTCGGGATGCAGTCGATCCACTGTTGCTAGCTGTTTGTTTACAACAGTGAGAAGCTGCTCCTGTCAGGTATTTCAGTCACAGCGACAGAGAAGCCGACACACTGAGGCTCCTGAATTTTAGTACCTGGGTTAAGATCAGGGATAAGATCTTTTTTTCTTTTTGGTACCAGGGATTGAACCCAGGGGAGCTTAACCACTGAGCCCCCTCCCCAGCCCTTTTTTGTATTTTATTTAGGGACAAAGTCTTGCTGAGTTGCTTAGGGCCTCGCTATTGTTGACGCTGGTCTCCAACTTGTGATCCTCCTGCCTCAGCCTCCCAAACCGCTGGGATGGCAGGCGTGAGCCACCGAGCCCAGCTGCAGACTCATTATCATGGTGGTACTCATACAGCAGTGCCACCAGGAGGGACTCACATGGACCAGCTCCTCATCATCTCGTGCGGAGTAGATGGCAAACCTCCTCTCGAGTGTCGTCTGCAGGCCATCTTGCTCGTTGGTGGAGAGGTCCGGATTGACCGTGAAGGTCCCAATGAACCTGGAGAGGAGGCAGCGTCCCCGGGCAGAGTCAGCGGAGGGGACATTCCGTTGTTTCATAGACAGGAGAATCAAAAGGGGGAGGAACCGTGGGCCACATCTGGCCCAGTTAGCCAGCCAAGCCGCCGTGGCTGAAGAGCCAACTCTGACGTCACTTCCTGGGGTGGCCTTCCCACACCGCCCACCTGACGTAAGCGCCCTGCTCCAGGTGCCACTGTCCCCGACACCCCTCCAGAGTGTCCCCACGCACTAGGACCTGGCGTGCTCCTCTCCGCCAGCCTGGGAACCCTTCCAGGGTGAGGATCACACCTGTGTCCCCCATCTTCCCCACCAGGTCCACTCCTGGCGCGGCCACCTCAGGGAAGGTTCACAGGACCCGAGCCTCAGCCCAGGAGAACCTCAACCCCTTTTCTGCATTTTATTTAGGGTCAGGGTCTCCCTGAGTTGCTGAGGGCCTTGCTCAATTGCTGAGGCTGGCCTCCAACTTGCGATCCTCCTGCCTCGGCCTCCCAAACCCCGTCTGCCCCGCTACAGAGCACAGGCGCACCGCCTCACCACTTCACCAGGTTGGAAAGGAAGCTGACGTCCACGTCGCGAGGCGGCACTTTGGTAAAGCGAGTGGGGATGATGGAGAGGCCAATGGCGAGCAGGTCTGGCTGGCTGCAGACGCTATTTCGACAGAAGCCATTGGCCAGCAGGCACAGCAGGTGAACCTGCAGAGAGGGAGGCAGGAGAGGGGAGGCCATGGGGGGAAGGCTGTAAACCTCTAGCAGAGACATCTGCTCTCTCTCAAGTTCAGGCTATTTTCCTTGTGGTACCAGGGCTTGAACCCAGGGGTGCTTAACCACTGAGCCCCGTCCCCAGCCCTATTTTGTATTTTATTTAGAGACAGGGTCTCACGGAGGTGCTTAGGGTCTTTGCTTTTGCTGAGGCTGACTTTAAATTCGCGATCCTCCTGCCTCAGCCTCCGGAGTCGCTGGGATGACAGGCGTGCGCCACCACACCCAGCTGAAATCCTGAGCGTTTTGAGTACTGACATGATGTTCACTGAAAGAGTTTCCAATTTTGAAGCATTTAAGATATTAAATTTTAGGGTTAGGAATGTCTTAACCTATAGAAGTCTCTGCCCAAAGTGCCATCCGATGGCCTTGCCAGGTCTGTGTACATATTCCGGTAACTACCAGCAAAAGTCAAAAGCCACTGCACTATAACTAAGACCAGAATCAAGGTTAAGAAATGGCTGAAGCCAGGAGCGGTGGCACATGCCTGTCATCTCAGCAGCTGGGGAGGCTGAGGCAGGAGGACCGCAAGCTTGAACCCAGCCTCAGCAATTTAGCAAGGCCCTAAGCAACTCAGGGAGACCCTATCTGTAAATAAATATGAAATAGGGCTGGGGATGGGGCTCAGGGGTAAAGTGGTCCTGGGTTCAATCCCTGGTACCAAAAAAAAAAAAGAAAAAGAATTGGTTGAAACTAGAGAAGAGATGGGAAGCAGGAACCTGGTGCTCAGCCCCTGCTGTCTGCCAGGCAACTGTGCTGCAGCAATCTGACAGGTGACATTGGCCCACTCTTCATAACCGCCCTCCAGGGAGCCCCCCTGCCCACCCCGACCCCCACACGCTCTTCAGATGAGGAAACCAAGCTCAGTGGGCTAATCGTGCCACGGTGGCCCCATGTGGAGCCCGGCTGGCGGAGGCACGGCCCTCCCGGGGAGCGGAGCCTCCGTACCTTGTGCGTGTTCTCGTGGACTTCTTTACTGAAGCGCTTCATCATCCTCCGCAGGTGCGTCTCAAACTCCATCTTTATCTTCTCCCTGCCACACAGAGCGGAAGGTGTGAGAAGGACACTGTCACCAGACCCCACTCCCCGTCCACGCCACCGCCCCTCACCAGGACGCGTCCACCCTGAGCCTTGCTGGTGCCACGGGTGCGCTACTCTAGCAGGCTGCAGGCCAGGTATTCCCTGCGTGGTTTTCCACTCTTCCCCACCTGCACACGTGAGCTAGGACAGTCCCTCCGGAAGTCTTCCCTAACCTTACAACTACTCACTCCTTCCTAGCAACCGCTACCTCTTTTTGGTACTGGGACTGAACTCAGGTGCTCAACCCCTGAGCCCCGTCCCCAGCCCTTTTTATATTTTATTTAGAGTCAGGGTTTCGCTGAGTTGCTTAGCACCTAACTCGTAGAGGCTGGCCTCAACTCGTGATCCTCCTGCCTCAGCCTCCCCAGCCACTGTGCCCACAGCAAGCACTACCTTTATTTTAAGTCAGTGCACAGTCATTGGGGGGGGGGGGCGTGAATGAGTCCCGGGTTTGTCTGAACCACCTCAAGGCGGGGATGTTGCTCCTCAAGGAACCCTGGGTGAAGTCCCCGGTTCAAGACCACCGCTCAGTATGTGGCGGCTCCCTGCCCTTGGCTCCCTCAGCCCTAGGTCCCCAGGAGGTGGGCGAAGCCTGCTCAGCCCCCACCTGGCTGCCCTGGCCACCTGCTTCCTGTTGTACTCGGGAAGGTCTTCATTCAGAACCCCTGGGGTTCCTCCACCTTAAAAGCCCCCCGCGGGCTGCAGTCAGCGGTCAGACCCAGGCCCCACCGCATTGGCCACCCCTGGGCCCGCGTTGCACTTATTTCTGTGTCTTTAGCTCTGCAACTTCTCAGACCTTTAAGGTTCCTAATCTGACGCCTCGCCCCAGTGCAGGGACCCTGAGTCAAGGTCACATCCCATCGTGTGACCGACCGTCGTTTGTGAGATGCTGTTCTAGTGCAAAACCTCCAGGAGTCTTCGTGAACCTGGGATGCTCAAGTCAGGGGACAGCTGACCACTCAACGGCTCCTCTTCCCAAGCCATCAGAGGCAGCAGGCACCCTGGCAGGGGAGGTGGGAGTGCCCAGCAGAGCACAGGGCTTCAGACCCTGGGCCTCAGCTCTCTGCTGAGTGACTCCGGGAATGTTACTTGACCTCTCTGGGCCTCTGGCCCATCTGCAGTCCCACTCTGCAGATGAGACCTGATGGCGCAAGATCCACCTGCTGGGCCTCAGGGGTTCCCTCTGACCAGGGTGCTCATTCAAGTCCTCCAGGGAACCCGGGCCTGCTCACCTGACCTTCCTGACCACGTGCATCCCCAGCCCTGCTCCCCAGTCCCTGTCACCAGGTTTCCCTCGTGGACCTGCGGCCCTGGTGGGGACAGACCCAGGGCGCCTGCCCTTACCTCCTCTCTCTGCTCTTGGCCTGCTCCGGGGTCTCGATCTCTATCTCCACGGGCTCCACAGGCACCGCAGACGCAGACGAGGCTGAGCCGCCTCCCACGTGGCTCGGCCCAGGCTCGCTGAGCTCTGTCGACAAGGATGTTTCACATCAATGACACGAAACACGCTGCACCAAACCAAGTCAGGGCGTGGGAGGCAGAGGAGGGGGAGTGGGGGAGGAGCCCCCAGAACACACGCCACCCTGCTCAGTCTCCGACACCTGTGTATCTCATGTAACCCACACGGCAGCAGGTGTCTCACCTTCAGATGACAAACTAAACCTCAGAGAGAGCGAGGCGAACCCAGGACACCCCCCGGGGCCTGTGTCACGTGCCTGGAATCCCAGCAGCTCGGGAGGCTGAGGCAGGAGGATCTCCAGTTGGAGGCCAGCCTCAGCAACTTAGTGAGGCCCTAAGCAACTCAGCGAGACCCTGTCTCTAAATAAAATATAAAAAGGGCTGGGGCTGGGGCTCAGGGGTTAAGCACCCCTGGGTTCAATCCCTGGTACCAAAAACCAAAACCCTGCTACCAAGAGCTCACCATGTATGGGGGCTGGAGCTGGGGCTCAGTGGCGGAGCGTTTGCTTTGCACGTGTGAGGCCCTGGGTTCCATCCTCAGCTCCACATAAAAATACAGTTATTTAAAAGTGTGGTGAGTTGGGGGTAGAGTACAGTTTAGATTAAGAGAGACTTAAACATAACAATAGCAGCCAGGCTCAGCGGGGCATGTAATCCTGGTGACGTAGGAGGCTGAGGCAGGAGGATCCCAAGTTGGAGGCCAACCTCAGCAGCTTAATGAGACCCTGTCTCAAAGTAAACTAAAAAGTTCAGAGTAAAGAGCCCCCAGGGTTCAATTCCCAATACTGGAAAAAATAAAGAGCTCTGACAGCCAACTACAAGGCTTATACCCACTGGAACCTGAGTTGGAATAAAGACAAAGACGTAGCTACAAGGAGAGGTTTGTGAAGGAGAGGTTTGTGACAACTGAGGTGGGACACTCTTGCTCTGTCACTGTAAGGGACGTGTATGCCGAGGCTGATATATTACAAGTGTCAGGACGTGTGCAACTAATTTTCCAAACGTTCCAATGTAAACTTCCACGGGAAAGAAACCTTCCAGGTGGCAAGATGTTAAAGGGAGGAGCCTGGATCAAGGGTATGTACTACTGTCTCAATGTTTTGCAAGTTTGAACATTGTCAAAATAAAATGCTGGGCTGGGCTGGGGCCCAGTGGTAGAGCGCTCGCCTGGCATGCGTGAGGCACTGGGTTCGATCCTCAGCACCACATAAAACACAATAAAGATATTGTGTCCACCTATGATTAATAAAATAAAATAAAATGCCAAGGGGAAACCCTACTCGGCAGAAAGGCAGCAGGGACACTACCATCAGCGGCTGTCTACTGTGAGTGCGTGATCCACCCCAGGACACCTGGGGTCCTGCTTTTCCACGACATTCTAGAGCCTAGACGGCCAGGCTGGTAAGCAGCCAGTGTTTAGAGAGGGCTACCAACGAAAAGTTCTTATGTGATTGCAGACCTGCTCTAACGTCATCCAAAGCCCGTGCTGTTTCTACAACACCCTGCTGCCTGTCTACTTATGGCTACTCCACTGATGCTCACCAGAGGAAGAGAATATAGATGACCTTCTTGGATAATGTGGTCGTGGATTTTTCATTATATCAAAAGCAAGTCCCTGGCCAGGCGCCGTGGCGCACACCTGTCATCCCAGCAGCTCAGGAGGCTGAGGCAGGAGGATCGCAAGTTGGAGGCCAGCCTCAGTAACTGAGCAGGCCCTGAGCAACTCAGCTGGGCCCTGTCTCTAAATGAAACATTTTTAAAAAGGGCTGAGGATGTGGCTCAGTGGTGGGGGGGGCGGGGGTGGGGAGAAATCAGGAAGTCCTTAACCACAACCTGATCTTTGGTTTTATCAGATTCAGAAGAAAGTGTCAGAATTAGAGCAAGTGGCCGGAGTCCAGGAGAGCCACCAGCTCAGCAGACAAGGAGACAGACGAGCTTTACCTTCCACCTCCTCCCAGTCCTCCTCACTCTCCTCCTCATCTTCTCCTTCGCTGCTGGTTCTGTCCTCGGGGGCCTCCTTCTTCACATGTACCTTCTTGAAGTCCCCTGAAAAGCCCCTGTGTGGGGACACGGGAAGGAAACAGAAGGCTCAGAAGCCGCAGTGTCGCCTTCAGGCTCAATGGGATGGAAAGTGCATCAGGAGGCTGTGGCAGTTCCGAATGTGAAGGTGGCTACACCGAGGGCCCAGTCCCATTCCCTCCCCCAGCGTGGGTCCCCAAATCTCCCCAAGCTGCACCTGGAGGGTCTGATTAACCTAGACATCTGTGTGTGCAGGTGCAGGCCCAGGCCAGAGAGGGGAAGGGGTTCCCGCTTGTTGATCCCCCTGTAAACCAAGTCAGAAGGGGTTTCCCTCCACCTTTAAGAAATAAGACATAAGACACTGGGTGCGGTGGCGCACGCCTGTCATCCCAGCAGCTCCGGAGGCTGAGGCAGGAGGATTGCAAGTTGGAGGCCAGCCTCAGCAACTCATCAAGGCTCTAAGCAACTCAGGAATAAGATATAAAATAGGACAGGGGATGTGGCTAAATGGTTAAGCATCCCTGGGCTCATCCCCAATACCAATAAAAAATAAAAAAAGAGGAAAGAAAAGATGTAAATAAACTAAAGTTGGAAGGACTCTAACTTCCAGATAAGCGAGAACATGACTATACACAGGTACGTCATAAAAAATGTAAGCAAGCTAACCACACGGGTAAGCAGCCAGCTAAACAATCGCTCAAGACTGAATGCTTGCTAACATGGAATAAATACATGCAAATTCATATAGAAACGTGCTGAGTCACTTTCAGCTTGTGCAAACTATGATATGACATTGAATAAGATTCTTGCACAGACATTTAAAAACCACCAATTCTCAGATTTCAGTTCTAAGAGGACACACACTGAATTTGGCCTATCGTCTTTTCCAACACCACACCAACAAAAACTTCCTTACAATACACACAGGAGAAGTGTCCGTGTGCTATGGCTTTGAACATGGTCAGCGCCCAGGGGAGACCAGAGCAGCCTCCTGGCCTGTCTCTGTTTAGGGGTTAACGGGACTTCACCAAGCAAAGGAGCCCGTGAGGAAGCAGTAGTTCAAAGGGTTTTTTTCCAGTACCAAGAATTGAACCCAGGGGCACTTGACCCCTGAGCCCCGTCCCCAGCCCTATTTTATGTTTTATTTAGAGACAGGGTCTCCCTGAGTTGCTTAGGGCCTCACTTTTGCAGAGGCTGGCCTCCAACTTGCAATCCTCCTGCGTCGGCCTCCTGAGCCTCTGGGATTAGAGACATGAGCCACCGCACCTGGCTCAGAGGCAGTCTTCACAGAGTCTAAGGGAACAGAAGAGATGAATGATGGTGGCCAATCTGCAAGCGTCCCCCACGCCCCTGAAACTGCTGGCCTCTCCTGGACTACTCTCTCATGCCTGGATTAGAGGTTCTAGAAAAGTCTACACCACAACTGAGATTCGTTTTGAAGCAAAGATCAAACGAGCACACCTCTGTTCCTGCTCTAACCCCCCACCAACTTCCTCAGGGGGCAGACAATCCACCAGGCTCATGTCCGCTGTTGCCACATGTGAACCCGCTGCTCATCACTGCGAAAATACGCGCACTGCCTGCCAGACCAGGGCCCAGTGCGAGATCCCACAGAGCCCCCGGAAATGAATCCCAGATGGCCCCAGCCCTCTCCGAGCCCAGAGGGTAGTCAGCCCTGGCCTGTGGCACGGTCACAAGCAGCTGGAACACCAGGCAGAGACACGCTATGCTCTTCAAAAACATGACAGGGAGTCCAAGGAGGCAAGGGGGAGGAATCAGTGGAAACTTCTAGAACAGATGCCCCCACTGATGATCTCCAAAGAGGAAGGTTCTCTACGTGGAAGGAGAAAACGTGAGCAGCGAGTGTCCAGGCCCCAGTACAGGGATGTGTGGAACCAGGGCCGAGAGCTCCAGCTGGGCCTGGACCACATGTCCCCAGAAAGGTGGCACAAGAGGAAGCCAGAGTGGCAGGCACCTCGTATCTACAGATCAGAATCAATAGCCCCGGGCTCTCTGGCTAGTGTCCCCTGGCTGACTGCATAAATCAGTGTCCGCACTGTCCCCTGCTCCTAGTGTCTAGAAGACTCTAGAGACTCCTCCCTGTCCCTGGATCCTGGTGACAAGTGAGAAGAGGGGGTCTCACTCTCCACGCTGCTCCGATGGGAAGGGTGGACACGGAGTCCGACGCCCGCCGGGCCCTCACCTGACCTCTTCCCCTTCACCCAGGGCTTCCTCCTTCACCGGGAGGCTCCCAGCCGCGACAGTCGCCTTGGCCACCTTCTTTCTTGCTGGGCGCTCTGGGGAGTCCCCAGGGTGACTGCGACCTCTCTTCTTCTTTCCTGGGAAGACTTTTGGAACGAGGCTCTTCTTGGGGGCTTCCGGTTTCTTGTCTTCACAGACACCTGGGTGACCACACAGAACAAGAGTTGGGGACAACAGGAACGTGGACACAGAGTGGCTTAGGGACAGGGTCTGCGATCTCTCTCCAAAGCGCATCTCCACTGCAGTTCACCATCCCGCCGTGGCCCAGCTCGGGCCTCGCCCCCTGCAGCCGTGGGAAGATCCATTTTCCTGTCAGGGCTGCTCTGACCCCCGGCTGCCTCCTCCTGATTTTTTGAGACAGCAAGGCTGGCCTCTGACCCACGGGCTCCCCTCCTGCATCGCTGGGGTGACAGGTGAGCCCCTGCTCCTGGCCAACCCAGGCCCCTGACTCAGCCTTTATTCTGTTTCTCCTGAGACTCTGGAAACCACCAAGGACTCAAGTAAAATCAAAATTCTGTACCTTAAACCTTCAGCTCCCCCCAGCAAGCAAACTAGCTGAACCCACTCCTGGAGACCTGGCTTCCTGACGCCCTGATCTGTCGGGAGGGTAGACCTCAGGAGTGACAGGCTTCAAGTTCAGCTCCAAGTCCAAGTGTTCCCACGACCTTGGTTTTATGAATCTGTCTCTGCCATAGCTAGACGGGCCCCTGGTCAAAACCCATCCTGCTGCAAGATCTCTCCAACCTCACCCCACTGTCCCACCAAACTCAGAGGTGGACAAGGACAGGGCACACAAAGGTGGCGTCTCCTCTCCAAACGGAAGTGCTCACATACCATTTTCTTTCTTTCTTTCTTTTTTTTTTTTTTTTTTTAAAGATTCTGAAATACTACCCATTCCTAACCCAAAAGTCCAAAATCCAACATTTTTGCCATGTTTCAGACATCAAAATTTTGGGGACATCAGATTTTCAGTGCACACTACTATCTTCTTAAAATAAGTATTCTTGATTTCTGTTCAAGGAAATTATTAAAAATTCACAAGCTGTTGATTTTAGTTGGAGAGGGTGTCTAAACATACCATGTTTCTGTATGATCATATCATTCACTTTAACAGTTTATAAATAAAAGGACCAGGAAAAATATTGTCCCACTTTGCAATGACATTCACACAAATAAATCTTTCTTCATTTTTACATGACCCTGCTTCAATTAATTTTGGAAAATAAAAATATTATAGCTTTTATGTAGGTCTTAAAAGGGAATGCAGTACTAACCTCAAATATAAAATTAATTTATCTCTTTCACTCAAGTTAGTACATGCTCAATAAATAGCTGTCAGAGGAATTGATGAGTTATAGCAATAGAGGCCTTAAAATACAGCACCACGAAGAACCACAGAGGTGTTCACCGCAACAAGGAAGCAATGGGGCAGGCTACTTTGTTCCTAACTGTCCAGAGCAACACACTGTCACCTTCATTTGCATGCACAGAAGTGCTGTTACAGTCTACGCTGGGGGCTGGGGCTGGGGCTCAGGGGTAGAGCGCTCACCTAGCAAGTGTGAGGCCCTGGGTTCATCCTCAGCACCACATAAAAATAAATAAATAAAATAAAGGTGTTGTGTCCATCTACAGCTAAGAAATTATTTTTTTTTAAAATCAACCGTGGTATAATGTTAGAAACGATGCTGAACATCAAGTCAACTTCAGGTCATTGTCACCTGCATCTAAACCACAACCAGCAGGCCTGTGCTCCTCAACCCAACCACAACAAAGGTTCTAAGAACTTCAGACCCTGCAGGTTGCCTTGGAAACGCACTGCTCCCGCCTCTGGTTGGCAAGAGCTCACCAGCTGACCTGCAGGACACCCTTCAGCCTGAGCGCTGTGAGCTAGTCCCACAATGTCCCTACAGGGACATGCCCAGGGCTTCCTGCGTACCTCACTGGAAACTCACCGCCACCCCAAAGGGCAGTTTTGTTTCCCAAAGGAGGTTCAGAAGGGCTAGATTATTTGTCCAAAATAACTTCCCCAAGCGCACACGACTACTAAGTGTTGGAGCTACACGAAACTCAGGCCCAGGTGACTACTGATCCGGGCCCAAGCACTTTCATCCGGTTAAAACCTTGACTTTTTGAATTGCTACCTACCAGGAACACAAGCCGAGAGGAACACCCACTTCCTATCAAGGTCCCTTTGCTGAAATAATAGCCATCTTTAAAGGGGCACATGGAACAACTCCTTCACAGAGTATTTTCCAGTCTCTTGGGTCAAACTTGATTATTCCTTTGGAAGGGAAAAAGGCTCACACCTTCTCTTGTGATAGTTAACATGCTCTTCCTTGGATATTTTACAGGCATGAGTTATGTCTACACAGTATTCTAAGTTCCTGCAAGACATGTCTGCCTTCTATGTCATCCGACGGATGGACAGCACATGCCAGGTATTCAAAAACAAAAACAAAAACAAAAGTTATCTGTATAAATTGAGTAATTGCAGGAACAATATGAAACCCATAACATTAAGTGTGGAGTAAATCACCTCCTAAACTTAGGACTTTTGACTCCATTTGATTCACTTAATGGATTGCTATTCATCCAAATGAATTCGTAATGTGTTCAAAATTACATAATCTCACGTCCTGAAAGCAAACAAGTGTTACCTAATCGAATCTTCTACCCAGCTATCTCAGAAGGTCTAGACGTCGCTTCTACAACATGCATTTTGCACAAATTGATGCTATTTATTGATTATATGGTGTGTGTGTGGGGGGGGGACTAGTTGGGGAGAACATTAGAACATAGTTTTTTGGATTTTTTTTTTCCCAAAACAAAGGCATGCTTTCATGAAGCTGAAATTCCAGAAACACAGTCAAAAATTAACAAGATCATTACAGATTGAGAAAGGGGGGGGGCGGAGAACGACTAGGGTCCCATGGGACAAAGAAATAACAAGAGATGAGCCCCTGGGGGGAACATTCTAGGCAAAAGGAACATCAACAACAAAGGCTTCCAACATCAAAGGGCAGACAACTTGGCATCCGCATTTGGGGAAGGGAAAGAGGGCCAACCAGGAAGCTGCCTGGCACGCAGGAGTGGCAGGAGAGGAGGAGAGGAGCCCCATCCAGATCTGCAGGGGCACGCGGGCCCCGGTAACGGCGGCAGATTTTCCACTTCCAAGAAATGGGAAACCCACAAGGTCTCGAAGCAGGAGCAAGGCACATTTTTTTTTTTTTTTTTGCTGTGAACATCTTGGGGGGCTGCCAGGTGGGCACCTAGTGCAGAGGGAGGAGGGGAAGCAGGAAAGGAGGCAGGTGATGGTGGCTGGGACCAGGGCGATGGACATGCAAATCCGGTGGACAGAGAGACAGGAGGGAGGCACAGTTGGGAGGCTGAGCTGGTTGGAGTCTGCAGACGGACTGGGAGCAAGGGAGGAAGCGGGGACGGGGCCGGAACAAGTGGGTGCAAGGGATCACGTACTCAGATGGAAGGAAATGGGACCAGGACATGTTGAAGGAGGAAAAGCCGTTTGCTGTGCTTTGGGGACAGTGAGGCTGAGCTTTGGGGACAGTGAGGAGGCCCGTCCGACACCCACGCGGGGCAGCGCAGGGGCTCAGAGACGAAACTTGGTGGCACTCACTATCCTGGGAGTCGCCACTAACCACGTCCTGGTCCCTGTGTCTTCTGGGGACACCACTTTCCCCCGCGCCGACCTGAGCATTGCCCAGCGGCTAAGCGGCACCGAGGGGCGACGGGGACGGGGAGGAGGGAGGCTCCGGGAGCTCGTGGCGGGTGGCTGCCGGCGCGGTGAACAAAGGCACGGGACGTCGCAGGGTCCCCTCCCGGCTCGGCCACCCCGCTCCGTCCCCGGCGCAGCCCGGCTTCCGCCCGCCGCCGCCGCCGCCCGCAGCAGCGCCCCGCGGAGCCCGGCTCGGCCCCGCTCTCACCCGCCGCCTCCTCACGCGCCGCCGCATTCTTGCCCCTGACGCTCCGGCCGCTGGGCTCGCGTCCCCGCGGCTTCCCTCGGGCCCCGCGCCTGCGAGCCATGCTGCCCGGGCAAATCTCCCCGCGCGTGACGCAGGAGGACTCCCCAAAACAGCCGCGCGCGCGCGGGGCCCGCCCCCAGGCGGGGCGACGCCTGGCGGCACCCCTTCATGCTGGGCCGAGCTCCTCCCCCAGGAGGAAGCTCCGCCCAGCTCCGAAGGGCCCAGGCGAACCGAGCCTCATCACTACTTCCGGAGCGTGGCGTCATTGCGCTTCCGGTTCTCCGGTCCCGGAGACGCTCGCGTGTTCTCGCGAGAAGGCGGGAAAGGGCGCAGGGTTTGAAACATGGCGGACGACGTGGACCAGGTGAGTGGGTTCTGAGGACCCGGCTCCAAAACAGCGTCCCCGCCCCTTGCGGCCGTGGCCCTGCTCGGCCTCGCGTACCAGGGCTGTCTGCTTCCAAGCCCGTGGGAAGGCGGTCCGCCGCGGTGGCTCGTCCCGGGTCGCCGCTGCCTCTTGTGCCTCCGGCCGTCGCGCCCCTTCCGCGCTCGGCCGGGACCCCGGGGCCCTTGTCAGCCCGCCCGAGAGGGGCCCGTCGCGCTCGCCACCTCTGGGCCCGCGAGGCCTGCCCTGGTCTGTGGAGTGGAAGGAGCCGGCTCTGGCTGCCTCCCGGGGCGGTCGGGGTTCCCGCGGGAGGCGGGACCGGGCGGTCAGGGTCCCTGGAGCCCGTCCCGGGCGCCGGCCGAGGGGACACGCCACTCGGGAGGGACACGGCTGTGGCCCCGGGGACGCTGCCAGTCACACAGCGACGCCTGCCTGCCCCGGAGCCCGTGCTCTGCAGGAGGACAGACGGGTGCAGCGCTGTGACGGGGAGTGTGACGGGAGCGTGGGCCCCGGGTGGGGAGGGCGTGGCCGGCCCGGCCCCTGCTCCGGCGCTCGCCCGGGTCCCGCTGCGCCTCGGGCCACGGCTTCTGCGGCTCTCCACTGCCCCGTCCCCGCCGCGCGAGGAGGACTTCCCGGCCACTTACGCACAGTGGCGCTTGGTTTCTTTTTCTTTTTTTACAGCATTTTTTTTATGTTGAACGTGAGCTGCGTCCTTTAGTGGGCATCTCCCGCCAGGGGAGCGCACTTGCTGTGTTCGCGCTCCTTTACTGTCCTGAGCAGTGGAAGCGCCCAGCGAATACGGATTGAGTGGACCCAGTGGTGGGGACTCGGGGTGCACCGTGGGCATCCTGGGCCGGGTGGCAGGAGGATGGTTTTATAGAACTCTCGTTACCTATTAATGTGCATTTCTCCACGATAATATGAGCTCCCTGGGCTGGGGTCGTGGCTCAGCGGTAGCGCGCTCGCCCAGCAGGGGCGGGACCCGGGTTCGATCCTCAGCACCACGTAAAAATGAATATTTAAAAGTGATGATAATGATGTCCTGAGCTCCCTGATGGTGGCGACTGTGGTCAGCCAGTCCTTAAACAGCTGTTCAGTTGAGGTGAGGAACGTACCAACTGATGTCAGGGGTTTGGGGTTTTTTTACCGTCTCACTCTTCCTTTGGAACCTCCTGTCACCTCCTTCCACTAGTTTCGTGTACTCAGTGAGGCAGTTCTTGAATGATCTTACCAACTCCTCCTGGCTGCAGCCATCCTGTCCATGAGGGTGACCCTATGTCATCCAGCCCTGACCTCTGAGGCCCGTATGTTGAATAGTTGTCTAACAGTGATGATGGAAACCATGTATTTTGTTCACTGGGTATTGGGTCATTTAGTCCTCATAAGAACCCTCAAGGAAGGTTATGGCTTCCTCGTGTTACAAATGAGGAGTCTGAGGGTTGTGATGGCAGGATTTGTAATCCGAGTTCAGGAGAGTCCAGTCAGAGTCAGGATTGGACACCGACTGGCTGACTCCAAAGCTGGTGCTTTCAGTCAGTATTCTATACGCCTGCCAGATTCTGCATCTTCCTGACCAGTTCCCACCGTAAACTCCACCTGCCCAGTGTTTGATTCATGATCTTCCCTTAAATCTGCACCTTAAATTCTGAATTCACAGAGACATTAGGAGAATGTATTTTTTTTTTTTTTTTAGAGCGAGAGAGAGAATTTTTTAACATTTATTCTTTAGTTTTCAGCGGACACAACGTCTTTGTTTGTATGTGGTGCTGAGGATCCAACCCAGGCCGCACACATGCCAGGCGAGCGCGCTACCGCTTGAGCCACATCCCCAGCCCTAGATGAATGTATTTTAAGTGACTGAGTAAGATCTGAGACAAGACTAAAGTACCTGGATATCAAGGAAACAAAGTCATGCTTATTTTGCTGAGTAATTCATGTTTTTCTGTCTTAGCCCTCATTTATGTTGCAGGTGTTATACAAGAGGCACTGTTCTAAGCCTTCATATGTATCATTTAAGCCTCCCAACAACAGAATTAGGTGGACACTATTGGTATTCCTGTTTTGCAGACTGAGGCACAGAGGGGTTGAGTAATTTGCCCACAGTGACACAGCAGGGCAGAGATCCAAACTCCGCGCCCTCTCTAGTATCACATCCTAAGCTTGTTTTCTTTTACCAGCAACAAACCACCAACACCGTAGAGGAGCCGCTGGACCTCATCAGGCTCAGCCTGGATGAGCGCATTTACGTGAAGATGAGAAATGACCGGGAGCTGCGAGGCAGGTTACATGTGAGTACATCAGATGACCTCGAAATCAGACTGTTTTCTGCCACTCCTTCCTCCCTCGCTCCTTGTAGTGCAGGACTGTGCAGGTGAGAGCGTGTTTTAAAATGCAGGAGAAGGGTGGGGTGGGTAGAAAATCGCTCCTGTTTCTATAAACCCAACACAACTGTGCTTTACTTGTTTTTAGCCATTTTTTCTTTAGCAATTTCAGCAAGGATATTTGTTATAGTTCCTTCTCCTCCCCTTCATTTCTCACTTTTATTTGTAAATAAATTTTTCCTCCATTCTTACTTAAATATATGCATATATACTCATTCAGATCTTTTCTGTATATTTTCTCAAATACACACGTGTAAGACATATATATACGTACACACGTCTGTGTGTATGTGCTTATATTTGCACCACCTCTAAAAAAAGTGGAATCCTGTTATACATGTTTTTCAGCACCTTTTTCATTTATAAGTCTCCTTTGCTTCCACTAGGGAAGACTTAGATAACGAATAACAGTGCTATATGAATGAGCGCTATTTTATATTGCAGACAGTCCTTGGGTATAATGGTGACTTTATGACGGTATGACGGTGGCATTTAGACTATCTTCCATTTCTTGCTCCTATAAATGATGCACATATTTCTTTGTGCACGTGTGCAATTCTTTCTGTAGAATTGGCCCCTTGAAGTGATCCTGTTTGTTCATAGAAAACCTGGAAGATGTGGCCTCTCCTTGGTCACCTCCTAACCGTGCTGCTTTCATCACTGTTTCTGTCCCCTGAACTGTTAAAGACAGCTGACGTTTACTGAGCACCAGCTGCACGTCAGGTCCTGTTGTTCTGAGGTGTTTGCCTCTCGCCGTGGCCCAGTGGGGTTTCTTTTCCATCCTAAACTGTTTGCTTGGCCCTGGTTTGTGCTCCCTGCCCAGCACCTCCCCACGTGGCCTGTGGGCCATTTATTCTGAGGGGGGCACGTAAACCATCCAACACTGTTGGAGTCAGTGTGAGGAGACGCTGAGCGGGGACCTGGGGCCCACGTGTTGGCAGAGTGCGTGAACTCCCGAGGCTGCATTGAGTGTCTGGGTTACATTTATTCCCTCGGCCCACAGGTGCCAGGCACGTCCATGTCCTGGACAGTTGCTCCGCCTACCTGCCCTTTGTGGTGTCCAGTCCACCCCAGGACAGGGCGGGTCTGATGACAGGGTCCTGCAGTGCCGTCATCTTAACAGTTGAAGAATTTCTTCTCTCAGTTCCTGTTTCTTTCCTTTCACACTGTGACAGGCTCCATGGAAACGAGTCTGCTGATCAGTGACAATATGCTACTTTTCCTAATGACATGACATGACCACTGTGGGTAAGAAGCAGGGTGGACACTCAAGAAATTATTCCAAGTCACTTTTAGTAAACGCATTCTGGGCCGTGATAGGCAGCGTTGTTTTTATTGGGTCAGTTCAGCTGTCGCTGAGACCATCTGTGAAGAGGTAGGGTAGCAGCAGACTGTTGTCACTGGTCGGTGAAGCGTGTGCTGTGAGCATCGGGTGCATTACCTGTGGTGGTCCAGGTGACATGTTGTGGGCCCTGCTCGTGGTGGTCTCTCTGCTGGATGGGTGCGTGTTTTCTGACTCCTCGCCCTCCAACTCCAGGCTTATGATCAACACTTAAATATGATCCTGGGCGACGTGGAGGAAACCGTGACCACGATAGAGATCGACGAAGAGACGTATGAAGAGATCTATAAGGTAAGTCACCCGACTATCTCAGCTCATCACTTTGAACTTGCCACTTGTTCTCGGCATGCCACGGCTCCCGTGCCACAGCTCGGGAAGGCCTGTCAGGTTGGGACACCTACTTACGGACTTGATCGAGTGTGGCGATTAAAAGGAGAGCCCGGAGGTCAGGCGGATCTGGTTTCCGCTACTGACTTGGCCACTACCTACCCGGGCTCCCTTGGGCAAGAGAATCCACTGAGTCGGCTTGTCGCGGGTGAGCAGGAAGGCTGCGCCCGACCTCCTGGGGTGGCCAGGGTCATTGTGACAGGGTGAGGTGCTGCCTGTGAGCCACGTACAGCAGGAATACAGGATGATAGTCTTCCACATCACGTGGACTTGACCCAGTGATCCTAATGTGTCAGGAACTAAAACGGAGACAGTTCGCAGAAGTATTCACTCACTCAGACACACGCATATCCATTGTGAATACTAGTAACAGTGTTACGGGGCTGGGGTTGTGGCTCAGTGGTAAAGTGCTTGCCTACCACGTGCAAGGCCCTGGGTCCGATCCTCAGCAGCACATAAAGATAAATAAACAAAATAAAGGTATGTGTCCAACTAAAAAAATAAATATTTTTTTAAAAAATAACACTGTCACAAACAACAGCTGTTTCCTAGAACAGTATTTAGTGAAGTGCGTGTGCTGTGCAGTTTGCCAATGTCTCTGCAAACCTCCTTACTGCCTGGCCAGCTGAGGGCAGGTCTGCGTGCCCTTTGCCTGCATGTCCCCCATCGTGGTCTACTGTCGAAGTCAGAGTCTGACCCCACAGATGGGGACTGGGAAAGGGAAGGGTGTTTACAGACGCCTGCTGCAGTCACGGTCGATCGCCCTGTGGCATCGGAAACCGAGTCACTAAGCTGTTTTATATTCTTATTCCATGAATACGGACTTGCCTTGCACTTTAATGGACCTTGGTAAGAAGCATGATGTGGTGACCCCAAACACTGCTCATTGGAAATGCCCAGGTCACCAAGTCATGCGCACACATTTCACTGCTTCATATTTTAATACTCACATTTGTTAATATCTCCTCAAAAAAGGCTTTAGACATCACAAAGCCAGTCTGTGGCCTGTTGGACTCTAGTGGTCAAAAATAATGGGCTCAGATCTCAGAACTGTCCGAGTTCAGATCTGGGTCCCGCTCACCACTGATATAACGGAGCCAAAGCACCGACCCCAACTGTGACTGCGACCTTGACTATCAGACAGGGCCGGTGGGGTGCCTGCTTCCTGGGGCTCTGCAGGGTCCTCTGACGACCACACAGAAGCCTTCAGGGGGCGGGGCTGGCTTCCAGGCGCAGCTGCAGGGGAGTGTCACACTCTGCTCAGCCGCAGACACCCCTGACTGTGGGACTTCCTGGGGGAGTGTCAAAATGCCGTCCCTGGATGATCCTGTTCAACACGGGAAACTGGGCTAATACCCCTCCACCCCCGGGCCCAGTGTGGCCTCGCCCTGTGCGTCTACTGACATAACGGAGGGCCGTCTGTCCGCAGCACCAGGACACACAGAACAGAGGTGTCTTGTGGGGTCTTCCTGTAACTTACGTGACCAACTCCTGGACAACTCAGCCTACTGCTGACCACTAACGGGAGGGCAGAGCGGCTGGCCTTGCTCTTTTGAGTGTCACTTTGCAGCTGGAGAGCCGCTGTGCAGGCTGCTGACAGTGGCCTGCGCTCTGCGTCCCCAGCCACCTTCCTAGCTGTCCATCAGTTTACCCTGCACTTAATGAGTTCAGCTCACCACGTAGTTGTGTCCCCTCTGCCTAGGGCTCCCTCCCTTACCCTAGGGACCAGAGGCCTGGAGGCCACACAGCGGATGTCTGTGCCCCTCCCTCCAGCCATTGCTGACCACTGGCCTCGTAGGTTTGGGTGGACGGACAGCCCCCTGCCTTCGCTCATCCAAGCTTCAAATCTATACGTCTGCTGTTTGGCTTCAGCATGTCTGACTCTGTGGATTCCGTTCCTTCTCTTCTCTGCGTGAAGACCAGCCAGATTCTGCCCGAGTTTACCTCCTTCCTGTGGCTGTCTGCTGGACACAGCGTCCCCTGAGAGTGAAACCCACTCCCATTTGGCCCTTTCCACCCTAACCCTCCAGGGCCTGCAGGTTTGGGAGGCCTGCAGCTCCTTTCCAGGTTCTACCTGACATCCAGCCAAGGCTCAGACAGATTTCAGACAGTCCAGGCGTCCTGAGGCCCAGGCCCGAGCAGCCAGCGGAAGCCTCAGGTGTCCATTCTGTGCGTGCCCCATGCCCCCTGCAGCCCCCGCAAGCAATGCCCAGTGGAGAGCACAGAAGCAGCTCACCTCCTGCCCCTGCGACTGTCCCCACTGTCCCCAGGAGGCCGCCACACTAGCATGCTCTCAGGTGGTAAATCAGGGACCCAGCTGCTTCTCCTGGTGGCTCTGGTATCCCCCTGGGTTTTTGGGTCACCTGAGTCCACCCAGTGGTGGGGGGACAACCCCAGACAAGCCCTTGGGGGAGGTTCGTGGGTGGCTCAGGTATATCCTAAATGATGTGTCTCTGTAACTATGTTTATTAACATTATTTAGTGTCATTCAACGTGGCCCGGTTGGTTTTGTCTTGCAGTCGACCAAGCGGAACATTCCGATGCTCTTTGTCCGGGGAGATGGGGTCGTGCTTGTCGCCCCTCCACTGAGAGTCGGCTGACACCAAGGGTGGATCCCGAATAGAAGATGGAGACCGTGTACAGTTGCCCCTTTAAATGTCCAGGACGTTGACAAGACGAGCCTGCTGCTGCGTGGTGTCACTAAGAAAATGGCCGCGGCTCCTCCACCCGGAAATGAGTTGGTTTGCAAACAACTTGCAGCCTCTTGAGCTCAGTGCACTGTCCCCTCCGATCCCTCCAGATGCCCGCGTCTTCTTCAAGGGTCAGTTTCCCCCGTTGTTCCTGCACACGCGTCCTGATGGTTTGTTTGGGTTTTTATTAAATTTGGTGTTTGCTTTTGGGTTTCTTTTTTAACGCGGCCTCCTGTCTTGTGGATTCTTCTCAGCGTGTGTCTGTGTCGCGCAGCGCCCAGGAACAGGGCCACTGCGGTGCTGGAGGCACCAGCTGACAGAGCAGGACCTGGGGTTTTGTCCCTGTGCCCTGCCTGTCCCCTGCGGTTGTCCAAACCAACAACTGCAGGACAGCAGGGCACTCAGGTGACACAATAACGTACCTACAGGGTGCCGCACGACCTCAGGTGTCATTTTAATGTTGACGTTCCTGTGGGCCACAAGGTGTGATTTCTGGCACCAGAGCTACACTTAGAGAAACCACTTTGCAGCCTGGTGGACACCTGTCACCTCAGGGCTCAGGAGGCTGAGGCAGGAGGATCGCGAGTTGGAAGCCAGCCTCAGCAACTTGGTGACATCCTAAGCAAGTCAGCGAGACCCAGTCTCTGAATAAAATGCAAAATGGGGCTAGGGAGGGACTCAGTGGCTGAGTGACCTTGGGTTCAATCCCCAGGTCACTTTCCACTCTTGGGTCATCGGAGGCCGAGTCTAAAACACCTTAGCGACACCTGAAGGCAGGGGGTGGCTAAAAGCCAAGCTGTCCTGATTCCCAGCACTTGGTGCCCTAAACACAGAAGAGCAGGTCCCTGCCCGCCCCGCGCCCGCCCTGCCCTCAAGCCATTCATCAAGACGGCGGAGCCCCGGGCCCTGCGCCAGCGTCGACTCTGAAAAGCAGAAAGTCTGGTTTGGGGCGACCCACCCGGAGACACGGGGTGCTCTTGGCACACCCACCATCGGGCCCTGCCGTGTGGTCGCGAGGGACGCGCACTGAGCCACAGGCAAGGGACGCTTTTAGTGGGTGTCGTGTCCACAGGGTCCATTTTCACTATTTACTGTCCTGTCCCCGCAAGTTACTGGGGAAGGACGGAGTGCTGAGCCCAGGGCGCGAGGGACCCCAGCCTCCCTTCAGCCACCCCTGGGCTGTCCTTGGGGTCAGTGGTCCCTGGAGGCAAAGGCTGTTCACTGTAGGAAACGGGGACTTGCGGCTCTGGTGGGGGGCAAGCCAGCCGCCATCCTGGGAGCCTTCCTGAGCAGAACTCTGGCCTGAATGTCGAGGACAGGGGGACAGGAGAGTCGCCGGCCTTTATGGAACAACATGCGCAGGCCAAAGGCACTTTGTATCCTCACAAAAACCTCTGCAGGTGCGGAGAGCTAAGGAGCACCGGACCCCTGTGGAGCCAGGGGACAGGGCGCTGAGAGGCCCCGGCCTGGGGTGGCCTGGGGTGGCCCTGCCGTGCCCCTGCGCTCCCCCCGTCTGCCCTCCCCAGCACCTCGTGCCTCAGTCTCTGGACACCTCTGCTCCGCCCTCGGTCCTCCTCCTCCTGGAGCCGGCAGCCCCGTGGGATCGTTCACCCCTGAGTGTAAAACACAGGAACCTGCCATGTGACCTGGGGACCTTCGCACAGGACCACCGCAGCCTACACGCCCCTCACCTAACGGCCGCCCACAGGGACGGGGACCAGGACAAGGGAACTGCAGAGTAAACGCGGCTGATGAGGAGGCAGGGGAGGCACTGTGAGGTGGGGGGTCTTGGGGAGCTGGGGTTAAGTCCCTATAGCTCAACCAGGGCCCTGCCACGGTCCCCAAGTCGAGGTCACCTACCCAAGGCTGCAGGAGGGCTGTCCCCAGGGATCCTGGGAGCCGTGACTTGGGCCTCTGCAGCTACACAGCACTCTGAGCCCCAGCCGCCAGCCGGTGGCCACGTCGTGGGAGCTGGGGACTGGTGGTTACTGCCACGTGCTGTCGCATACCTGGAGGGGACCTTCTGGTGATGTCACACTCCTCTGGAGTCCTTGTCAGCAGATGCCACACCTAGATCCCTGTCTTCCTGGTTTCATGAGGACACTTACAGGAAGGTAGTGGGCACAGGGACCCCTGGTGGCCATGTGGATGGCTCCCATGGTGCTGGGGAAGCTCAAAATGAGTCCCAGGACTGTCCTCAGAGAAGGACCAAGTTTCCAGATAACACTGAAACCTGCAGAGAAGTCAGTCCACACGGTCAGAGTCATGTTAGAACGGCATGGCGCACCCCGGTCAGCCCAGCGGCTCGGGAGGCTGAGGCAGGAGGATCGTGAGTTCAAAGCCAGCCTCAGCCAAAGCGAGGCCCTAAGCAACTCAGGGAGACCCTGTGTCTAAATAAAATACAAAATAGGGCTGGGGACGGGGCTCAGGGGTCCAGGGCCCCTGAGTTCAATCCCCAGCACGCACAAAAAAACCTGCCAAATACTATAGGTGACTATATGAGGCCAGGTGGGCTGACACAGGAGTCACCTCTGAACACAGGGTCCACTGCCCAGTCCAGGTCGCACTTCAGACTCATGGTTTGGCAACTCGAAAGCAGTTGTCACTCTCAACAGATGCTGTGGAGAGGGAGTGGGTCAGATGTGCCCAGCCCTGACCACTGACCACGGAGAGATGCTCTGTACAGACAGGACCTCATGGGCAGCCTGGCCAGGGTGTGAGCCTCAGTAGAGGACGTCCACTATAACTGGGTGGTGTCAGTGCTGGGGAGACCAGAACCTTCTGTCACTCATGAGACGGCCTGGCCACATCTGGAGTCCCTCAGTCACCTGCTCAGTGACTCGAGGTGAGACAGTCGGACTCCTGAGCCCTGACCATGGGCCCACGGTGACCCTCCACTGCAGACCCCGGGCGCCCTGGCTCCTCCCCCTAGTGGACACCTGTCTTGTTCTCAGGAGAAAAGGGGACGTCGTCACTAACCGGGTGTCACGAAATACGAGAAAATATGGGTGGGACTCGGTCAGACTCAGAGCAACTCAGATTCTCTTACAGGACCATAACGAAGGGAGAAAATCGTGAAATTACTCACATATTCAGAAATGCTAAGAGGAACATTTTACTTATTTTTTATTGGTGCATCAGGGCTGTACGCAATGGTGGGGTGTGTGGTTGCACATTCTTACACACATGCTATGACGACATCATTGGGCCAGTGTCACTCCCTGCACTTTGCCCCCTTCCCCTTTCCCACCCGCTGACTCTCTTTCCCTTAGGATCCCCCTTGGATTTTCATGAGGGTCCCCCGCACCCCACACACTTTTCTTTTCCTATGAAAAGAACTTTCTAAGAAGTTAGGGACTCATCTCCTGATTTTGATCATTCATCAGTTGAAATAATGACTGTACAGTAAATGGGAACAGAGCCAGTCACCTGTGTCTACAGGACTTTCATCTATTATGCAAAATACAGCCAGGTAGGATGGCCCACACCTGTCATCCCAGCATCTCAGGAGGCTGAGGCAGGAGGACCGCAAGTTGGAGGCCAGCCTCAGCCACTTAGCGAGGCCCTGAGCAACTCAGGGAGACCCTGTCTCTAAATAAAATATAAAAAGGGGCTTGGGACGGGGCTCAGTGACTAAGTGCGTGCCCCTGGGTTCAGTCCCTGGTACAAAAAAAAAAAAAAAAAGGGTCAGCCAGATGAGTGATACTCACAGTCGCTCAGGACTCTGTGCCGCAGGTTCTCCTGGGACCCAGACTGTAAATAGCAATAAAATAAGGACATGGGTGTGTTGAAATCAGGACGTGGTGCACCTCTGTTCCCGGGTCACATTAATTTCACGGGTTCTGAAGGCCTCTGGACCTTAACCTGCACTTGGCGTGGTGAACACCGTGATTTATCTGCCTTCCTGTAAATGACCACGGCCTCTACATAGAACTGACCTCAGCACTTGGTGTCCGTCATCACGTCAGGGTCAGGTTTTCCTGAGCACCTACTTCGTCTTACTGTCGTAGTTGACCATAGACTTTATAGAAGCTCAGCTTGAAAATCTGTCACCATTTTAAAGATCCTGGGGCTGGGGGCTGGCGGTGGTAGAGCGCTTACCTGGCCCAGGTGACACCCTGGGCTCCGTCCTGGGCTCCACATTAAAAATGAACAAAATGAACTTTACAAAACTTCACGTTGATCGAGTTGTTGGAGGGACACTCATGAATGGCCACTGCCCGCCACATCTTTGAGACGAAGGGGCCCTAAAGTCCACCCGAGTAACTTCTGCGTGTCCCAAGTCGAGCCACAGTCATGAGCCACGGAGGGACGGTCTCAGTACTGTCCAGTGGGCCCAGAGCTCTGACTTGGGCACATCTTCAAACTCCACCCGAGGCGGGCAGTTCCCTTTGACTCACTCTTACAAATGACACCGAGCTGCTGCTTTAGCCACTGCCGGGAGGGGACTGTCCCCCGGGTGACGGCTGCCATCTGAGTGGCTCTCCGCGTGTTGATCACAGAAAACATCTGCAAGGCCAGGGGTCGCCCTGGGCCGGGCCGAGCAGCTCAGTGGCCATTTCTGGTCCCCTGCCTCCCCGCGCCCCGTCCTGCCTGCTGACCTGGGCCAGATGCCCTGCGTCACCTGGGGCTCAGAGCGAGGGACCGGCCAGCTGTGGACTGAGACCCCAAAATCACGAGCCCCAGTAACCCCTCCTCCTCTCAGGGAAGAGAAAGGACATCCCTGTCCCTCACTCTGCGGAGCCTGGACCTCATTCTTGGACAGATCCTGACCGGCCACCGGCCTGCCTGACCAGGAGGGGTCCCCGTCTCCCTGGGCTCTTCCTGGGCCCGAGGGACCAGGGGAGGGGCGCAGTGACAGGCCTGGGTCGTCCCCAGTGGGGACAGGTGGTTCCCTCAAGGGGAACCTAACAGGAGGGGACAGGGAGGGGACAGAGGCAGCCGATGCTGTGGGTGACGTGACCGTGGTCACCACTTCCCAGAAGAGACCTCAGTGTGACTTTCAGCCCCTGCTGGGGACCCACTGGGGGGCCCTGGACTCGGGCCCAGTGGTGGCTGCAGTCCCCTGGCCGGGGTCTCGCTGGGGACCTGCCACCAGGAGGGGTGTCAGGCTGAGGGTAAGTGTCGGGTTCCCAGGAGGGTCCTCCTGGGAGGGCGGCTCCTTGGACAGAGTCCACGGGCACTGGACAGGCTGCTGCTCCATGCAGAGACGGTGTCCCCAGCCCTGGCTCGGGCCTGGCCAGGCCTGGCCTTGTGGATACCCAGCGAGTCCACAGGCCGGTGACCAAACTGGTGACCTCGGGACCTTGCAGTCAGCGTTTGTGGGCTGTCCCCAGACACTGGTGCCCACCCCCACGGCTGGACGACGCGTCCCTCTCCCCCGCCCCCCGCGCCCTCTCCCCTGTGGCCACCACCTGCCAGATGTGGCAGATGAGCCAGCTGCGAGGCCGCGCCCGGCGTCCCTGACCCCAGGAAGAGAAGGCCACGCGGGTTCTGAATTCCCTTCCGCCGTGGCTCCTGCCAACACCCCGGAGCGTGTAGATTCCTGTCTTCTTGGCAGCTTCTAGAAGTTTCCAGGGCGTGGAAGCCACCTGGCCCGGGGGTTCTCCAAGGATGACTCTGGAGGATTCCTTCCTGGGCTCCGCCCTGCCAGCCCCACCCGCCATGCTGGGGGCATCCAGGCTGGGGACCTGACAGGGACCCTCCTGTCCTTGGGAGATGACAGCAGAAGGAGCCCATGGTGGCTCCCGACCCAGTGGGACCAGCGAGGTGCCCCGAGGTCACCTAAGGGCGGCTAGGCCTCTCCAGGAGCAGCCTGGGCTGGCGCTGGGATGTCCATATTCATCACATGCCACGACCAGGTGTCCAGCACGCGCCAGGCGTGGAGGAGGGACACTCCGGGATCCCCGCGACTCGGGAGGCCAAGGCAGGAACATCTCAAGTTTGAGGCCAGCCTCCACCACTCCGCGAGACTCCGTCTCAACATAAAGAGGCCAGTGGCGGGAGGCTAGGATGAGGCTCTGTGGCGGGGCCCTCAACTAGTAGGGACGGGGCCCTGGGTCCCAGAACTGAGGAAAAGAAAAAGGAAAAAAGAGGCTTTTTGGTGGATCACAGATAGGCAAGGGGACAACAGCCCCCAGAAGAGTAAGCCCAGGAGGCCAGGGGACGGTGAGGTGGGACAGGGACAGGGTCAAGGGGACCTCAGAGGCCCAGGTGTCATTGCAGACAGGGATGAAGAATCTAGGAGGGGGACAGAGATCTGTCTGAGGCCACAGGAGAGGTCTCTCTCACGTGGGAGACCCTGGGTTCCACCCTCGGCACCACATAAAAATCAACAAATCAAATAAAGGTACAACGTCCATTTACGACTGAAAGTATTTTTAAAATATAATAATAATCTATCCCAGCGGCTCGGGAGGCTGAGGCAGGAGGATCGCAAGGTGGAGGCCAGCCTCAGCCACTTAGCAAGGCCCTCAGCAACTCAGGGAGACCCTGTCTCTAAATAAAATGCAAAATAGGGCTGGGGACGGGGCTCAGTTGCTGAATGCCCCTAAGTTCAATCCCCAGTGCCCCCCAATAAAGTAATATATAGTAACAATAATCTAAGAGGCCCAGAGAATGCGCCTAAAGTTCCCGTCTTATTTTTTTTTTCCAATTAAGTGTGGGTCATTGTTTTATTTTATTTTTGTTTTACTTATTTTTTGGGTACTGAGGATTGAACCAGGGTCACTCAGCCACTAAACCCCATCCCCAGTCTTTAATTTTATTTTGTATTTTGAGACTGGGTCTCACCAACTTGCTCAGGGCCTCACTGATTTGCTGAGGTCGGCCTCCAACTGGCGATCCTCCTGCCTCGGCCTCCCAAGTCTCTGGGCTAACAGGCGTGCACCACCAAGCCCCCATCAATCACACATTTTTTTTAACTGGTGCATAAAGACATAAAAATGGTTTTTTTATCCTCAGATACTTATCATGGGCAGCAGTTTTCTGGATCTTTTCTGGTGGACTTCGGAAGTGGACAGCCCATGACAGCACATGGCATACTGTCCTTGGTGTCCTCCTGCTAGAACGCACCAGCCCTTCTTGCCCCTCTGAGATGCCTCTGAGATTGCCCCGTTACTGCTGAGCCCCGTTTCCTAATCTCAACTGTGACAGCAGGTGGCGCTCTTCTGCCTTCGCAGCGCCCTTGGTCTGTGTGCAACATGACCCACTGCCCTTCAGTCCCGGTGGTTGGTGAGACTCCATCCTACGCTCTGCTGCCAAAAGCAAAGTACAGAAAACATTCTTTGTTCCACATGGAAGCTGTAAGGAAAGACGGGCTTCTGGTGCTGCCCACGGCCTGCGGGGCTGAGGACGACACTCCCAGCCAGAGCCTTTTGTCAGCACGCAGGGGCCTGTCCCTGTCCCCAGCTGCCCGCTGGACAGAACGTCTGTCAGGGCTCAAGTTGGGTTTGTCCCTCCAGTGAGCGGATCCCTGTTCCCTCCCGTGTCCAGTGTCCTCTCAGCTCAACCGAGGTAGGTCCCGAGAAAGGCCTGGAATCACTGAACTGGACTCACAGAGTCGAGGTTTGGAGTTAAAATAAATAAAACACTTGGCCTCACGCGGACGGCCACATTTCTTTGTTAAGACGTGGGTTTGAGCCCTGATCCGGAGCCCAGCACCGTGGCTGGCAGGATGTGAACCAGACTCAGTTTCCCCCACCCTCAGTTTCCTCCTCCAGGAAAGGGGGACAGTAAGCCTGGCCCACGCCTGTCATCCCCGCAGCTGGGGAGGCTGAGGCAGGAGGATCGCAAGGTGGAGGCCGGCCTCAGAAACTTAGTGAGGCCCTGAGCCACTCAGGGAGACCCTGTCTTGGGCCCAGGACTCATCGAGGGGCCAAGCGACGCCCCCTTTGCAGCCTCCTGCCCCCCCACCTCGGTTCTCAGCAATGCTGTCCCCTGGGCAGCTTTAAGGGTGCGGGAGGAATAAGGGGGACCGGCTCAGCCAGCAAGGTCACCCAGCAGCATCAGGGGACGGTGACATCACTGTCAGGTTCTGCCCAGGAAAACGCACGGCTCCGATCACCAGGGAAAGGGCAGGTCACCGTCAGGGCAGGCGGACAGGCTTCGGGGCAGGCCTCTGTCCTGGGTGAGGGGCTGCCATAGCCCCCAAGGGACCCGGGCCACCCCGTCCCTGCTCAGTTTGCCCTGAACTCGCTGGGGACAGCGGATCCCTACCAACAGGTCCCCCCCCCTTTTCCTAGAAGAAATGTCAACAACTGCCAGAGTCAAAATAGACGGTGACTCGCGTCCCAGGAATCCTGTCCGGCCAAGCCCAGGCCGCTGCGGTGCCCTTGGGGACAGATAAGTCATCAGCACGGGGCTGGAGGTGACAGCCCAGGAGGACAGCAGCCAGCCCCTGGCTCCCGGGGGCTGTGTCCACTGAGCTGCGTCTTGGTGCCCTGGAGGGACCCTCTCCTGAAGGTGGCTCGATTCAGGGCCCATCGGGGACAATCCCCTTGTCATGGCCACTCTGGGTCTTCAACCTGACCCCACTGCAGCTCCGCAGCCTCAGGAGGTGCCGTGGAGTCCGCCCCACACCCGGCTCCAGGTCTCGATGGTGGGAGGCCGTCTTCGTGGGGGAGAGGGAACTGGGTGCCTTTCCCACGGCACAAAGCAAAATGGAAAGAAATCTGGAGCGGCCAAGGCTTGGCTGCTGGTCTCACCTGGGAATGAGATCGTCGCCTTCTCTAAAGCTCTGGTTCTACCTTGGTGAACTGGACCGTCTCCTGCTGCCCTTCAACATCTTGAGAACTGTCCAATATGTGGGCACAATTTGGTCACCCTCCATTAAACTTCTTTATGCTATCAGCTTTTCTTCATTTTTTTAATTTTTCTTTTATTTCTGGTATCAGGGATTGAACTCAGGAGCCCTCAGCCATGGAGCCCAGTCCCCAACTCTATTTTGCATTTTATTTAGAGACAGGTCTCGCTAAGTGGCTGAGGCTGGCCTCCAACTTGCGATCCTCCTGCCTCAGCCTCCCCAGCTGTGGGGATGACAGGCATGACCCCCCTGCCCCCTGCCCCCAGCCTCGAAAAGTAACTCTGCACAAACCCATGGGCAACTTGAGGGTGGCTCTCAGCAGACTGTGAAGCATCCTTTCCTCACCAGAAGCCAAAGTCCTTCGGGCAGACAGTGCCCGGCCTGGCAGAGGGACAGCTGGCCTCGCGACGGTGGGTGGGGACCTGGCTAAATGTTCAGGTCACTCCGCTCCTGCCCAGAGCCTTCGATGGCCTCCATCTCTCAGAACAGCCCTGGCCTCTGACCTCACCTCCTTCTGCCCACACGCAGCGGCCTCCTTGTGGTTTGTGTGAACTGGGACCTGAACACGGGGCCCTCTGCCGCCGAGCTGCCTCCCCTCCGTGTTGTTTTGTGTTTTGAGACAGGGTCTGGCCAAGTGGTCCAGGTTGAGCTTCTGAGGACCAGTGCCCTTCCTTGGTGATCCTCCAGGTGTGGCCCCAGGTCAGCCACCGCGCAGCATCACAGGGGACTAAGCCACATGCAGGTTCTCACCAGGGGGCCATGTGCCCACCTGTCATCCCCACGACTCTGGAGGCTGAGGCAGGAGGATCGCAAGTTGGAGGCCAGCCTCAGCCACTTAGCGAGACCTGTCTCAAAATTACAGAATAAAAAGGGGCTGGGGATATAGCTCAGTGGTAGTGTCCCTCGGTTCAGTCCCCAGCACCAAAGAAAGACAGAAAGGCGGAGTTTCAGTGCCCCTCCCAAAGTTGCTGAAGTCAGAAATATCAGCGTAGGGCCCAGGACTCTGCGTGGCCGTCGGGTTGATTCCGATGCCACCAGGTTTGGAGAACCGCTGTATTCCATGTGCCTTGGGGACTGACAGCCCCGCACACCCAGGAAGCGGGTCACATGTGCGGATCTCTGACGCAGTCCCAGCTGGCACTGAGTCAGAACCTGCACTGGAGCAAGAGCCTGGTGACTCACGCGCTTTCTATATCCAGAGCTTCCTGGGGGCCCGGGCTGGGGCTCGGTGACAGAGCGCTCACCCAGCTCCTGTGAGGCCCTGGGTCCGCCCTCGGCACCACATGAAAACAAATAAGTGAAATATTGTGCCCGTCTGCAACTGGGGGATAAATGCAGCAGTACTTCCTGACCCGTCCCCCGAGGGGCCTGGACTCAATGACATATTGGGAGCAGGAGTCCCCCTGCCACCCCCCGCCACCAGATCATGGATCCTAAACATCTTTGAGCCCCAAAAGGATCCAGGCTCATCAGAGAGATGGCTGCTTCCAAGGCTGAGGCAGGGAATGTCCCCCAAGGCCATGTGTTCAAAGCCTGGTCTCTGGCCTGAGGCACGGCTGAGAGGGGGTGGGACCTTTAAGAGGCGGAGCCTAAAGGAAGCAAGTGAGGTCATTGGGGGCAGGCCCTTCCCCTAGAAAGGGCTATGAGAACTCTGGCCCCTTCCTCCCTCCTCACTTCCCAGCTGCCACGAGGTGACAGGTTTCCTGAGCCACCTGCTTCTGCCACAATGTTCTGCTCTCACCAAGGACCCAGCGGCCTTGGGGCCCAGCAAACATGGGCTGAAACCTTTCCTCTGTGTAAGCTGCTTACCTCGGGTGTTTTGTCACAGCAACGGAAACAGCAACTACTAAGTAGGAGCAAAGATAGAGAAAGAAAGATGATCGCCTGTGGATCCTGGGGCCAAGGACAATCCAGATATTTACACGGTAAAAGTCCCTCCCCGCTAACCAGTCAGGAATTAAAGGGAAAAGTAGCGACTTCAGAGTGAAGAGACCTGGGGCTGAGGAGACCCCCGCAAGTGCACAGCCCAGCCCAGGCCACCATCCTCAACGCTGGAGCCGACCAACGTGCGTGCCCACTGATGTCCTGCCCTTACCAATGGGACACTGCAACTTCTGTGGCCTTCCTGACAGAGAAAAGGGCATGTGCTGAGCCACTGAGCCCCGTCCCCAGCCCTTTTTGTATTTTACTTAGAGACAGGGTCTCACTGAGTTGCTCAGGGCCTCGCTAAGTTGCTGAGGCTGGCCTCCAACTTGCGATCCTCCTGCCTCAGCCTCCTGAGCCGCTGGGATGACAGTCGTGGGCCACCGTGCCCGCCTGGAGGAGTCAGGAAATGAGACAAATGTATGAAGAAGACTCGTTCAACTTACACAGCACCGTGACGATGGGAAAACAGAACAGATCCAATGCTCAGAGACGTCAGCCAAACCCGAATAGAGGAATGTTCCAGAGAATAATCAGAGTGCACTCTGCAGGGGTCAAGGAACACAACGTGGCCAGGGAACGGCTCCAGGCCAAAGCCGGCCAAAGAGACGGGACGGGAGAATATAATAGGTGATGTTGGACCTGGAGGCACCCGCGGGGTTCCAGAAGGTTATTCTTGGAGCCACTGACCAAATTTAAACCTGGACCGATTAGCTGTGGACACGGTGATGTCAGACAAGGGCCGTCCTCCTAAGGCCACCAGGGAAATAGGGGTGCCTTGTGCAGTCCCAGGTAGCTCTGGGGACAATGCGTGTGTGGCTGTGGCTGTGACCGCGTGTGACCGCGTGTGGCTGTGGGGGGTGCACCCCAAAAACTCAAGAAGGAAAGGTGGGGGCTGCTCTGATTCCCGGGTTTAGCTGCTCCTTGATGCTCACCAGGACCCTTCAGTTCCGCCCACAGTGTCCCTTACTGGGTCCATTCTCGTGTCCCAAGTGCCTGCTCTCTGCCCTACCCACAGGGAGTCCCCCAGCCACGTTAGCAAGAGCTGCCCGAGAAACCAAGGCTCAGAGAGGTTGCCCAGCGACCTGACGTCACACAGCAAGTGCCCAGCCGACCCGGGAAGCTCCCCTGCTCCCTCCACCCCAGTGACAAGGTCACCTACCTGCGTCTCGTGGCCCCAGCACTAACCCTCGCTGTTCCCCTTTCTTGGCAGGAAAGAAACCCAGAACGTGCTGTATCTCGGCCATTTCTGCTGGTGGTTTTCATTATCCACGTTCCTTCTCGGTCCAAGTTCAAGATAAGAGGGAGACGTTCTGCTTTACTGGGCAGAGGTCAGGCTCCGTGGAACGGCAGCAGGATCTGAGCCGGAGGGGGGATCGGGTAACGTTGGCAGCACTGAGATCTGGGGGGAGAAGGAACAGAATAAAACCCACATCAAAAATGTCTCCCGAAGAGACGGAGCATGAAGGGAGCAGGGCAGCCCGTACCCAGGGGCCTCAGTTCTCGTCCCCTCATGGATCCTGTGGCCCACACGTCCCGTCCTGAGATGGTTCGCCCTCGTCCTGGGCCCAGGACAGGATGGATCTGTGCCCGTCGATGCCTCTCCTCCTCCTCCCGGAAGCAGCTAACTAAGTCGAGAATCGCAGAGGCTTTATCTGTGGGCATCTGAGGCAGAGCCCTGGCAGGAACGCGTAGTGGGTGGGTGGACAAGGGGACACACGAGCAGAGCTTCGACATTCTAGAGGGAGACATGCACCGTCTCCGTTCACTAGGGCCACAGGGTTCAGAGGTGACGAGGCGGTGGGACAGCAAACAGCTTTGTTCTTTGGAACTATTATTCACAGACAGCTCCCTCAGGGGAGAGGCCTTTCTTGTTGCTGATGAATGTCACTTTTTTTTTAAGTGTGCCACACAGCTAAACTGGCAAGTGAATGATGAGGACATTCCAATCACCCCAAGAAGGGACAGCTTTGGTTTACACCCAACATGGGCTACGACACATGATCCAGAAGGAGCATCGCAGGAGAATTCAGTCACTAGGTGTTTCAGTCCGTTTTCTGTTGCTGTTACACAATCCCAGAGGCTGGGAGATTTATGAAGTAAAAAGGTTCTCTAACTCGTGGTTCTGGAGGGCGAGAAGCCCAACAGCCTGGCAGAGGCATCTGGTCAAGGCCTTCCCGTCTCATCATAACAGGGCGGAAGGGCAAGTGAGCGTGTGTGAGACAGAGTGTGCAAGGCGGCCAGATTTATAACAAACCCACTCTTGTGAGCATTATCCCACACTCGCATACTAGGGCTTTTCTTCAGCTCGTACACATCTATTGCTTCTTGCCAGTCCCTGTCCCCAAGGACAGTAGCAACCCACTCGGGACTCACTTTACCTCATCGCCCCTTGACCCTGTCACAGTGCCAATTGAGTTTTGACACGGGCTCTGGAGGGGACACAGACCACAGCGGTAAGGGCGTTGTGCGAGTTTGAGAGACGTCTTTAAGGAGGACGGGCGACATGGGCCGCGCACTGTGCAGCTTGACGGGAACTGGGGCAGCGCCTGGGATTCCCCCGACACGGCTTTGAGCCCCAGAAGGCTCCATTACTGATCAGGAACCCCAATGCCCAGAGGAGGTGAGCGTCATGGTGGAAGGCGGGGCGCTGCTGGCTCAGCAGGCCCTCCTTTTAAATCCTGGCCCCATTAACGGCAGCTCCTGATCATCGAAGTCCTCCTCTGTGCAGGTGTGGCCCGTGGCCCAACCCCCTGGCAGTGACAGTCCTTCGAGGTGGGTGCTAGAGACTCGTTTGCAGATGAAGAGACTGAGGGTCCCAGAGACAGGATGTGACTAGCTGGGCCAAATGGCAGAGGCAGAATCTGAAGCCAAGTCCACCCAACTCAAGGTCCATGTTCTGTATTTGTTTATCATTATTATTGGGTCCCAGAGATTGAACTCAGGGGCGCTTAACCCCCGAGCCCCATCCCCAGCCCCTTTTATATTTTATTTGGAGACAGGGTCTCATTGAGTTGCTGAGGCTGGCCTCCAACTTGCCATCCTCCTGCCTCAGCCTCCTGAGCTGCTGGGATTCCAGGCGTGGGCCATCATGCCCAGCTAAGATCCATGTTCCTTCCGGGAGTCCACAGTCTCCACCCAGAGGTAGGGCTCATTGACCCCATTTTTCATAGACAGCCAAACTGGGCAAACTGTGTGCTCACTGACCCCAAATCTGTGCCAATGGTTCCTCTGTAAGAATCTCTGGACTTTGTACAATGCCAGAGCTGGGGGCCGACCCGAGGACACCCCAATCCATATCTGCCAAGTCCATGTCTGACTCCAAAGTCATGCCCTCTGCCCCCCACC
This sequence comes from Callospermophilus lateralis, assembly GCF_048772815.1. Taxonomy (NCBI): domain Eukaryota; kingdom Metazoa; phylum Chordata; class Mammalia; order Rodentia; family Sciuridae; genus Callospermophilus; species Callospermophilus lateralis. Next base: position 3,339,330 of record NC_135324.1, read on the forward strand.
ATCTTGCGGCTTCCTGAGAACTCCCAGGATGGGAAAAATTCCATTTTTAAAGTGCAAATCCACTTAGGGGCCCCCCATCCAGGCTGGACTTACGAATTCCTCTCCTGTGGGTACTTTCATGGTCACCAGAACACCACAATAAAGGGAGCTTTCTGAGCGGGGTGTCAGTCACACTGTGCACATTTTTTCTGATTAGCAATTAAGCCTGTTGTGGGATTAATGTCCTCCCGGGGCCAGTTCCTCTGAGAGCTGCCTGTGGGCTGGGCTTGCTCTCTGCCTCTCCTGCGGGGACCAAGTGCACCGGGGACATTTCTTTGCCTGAGCCTGATTCTTTGTCCAAACAAAGTCTTTTTGATTTTGCAACTGAGAGTTACTGTGTCATGAATCACGGTCAAGCTCACAGGGTTCTGTTGGGGGTCATTACCCTCCATTCCATCTGCACTCCATTTTTTTTTTTTTTTTGGTGCCAGGGATTGAACACAGGGACACTCGACCCCTGAGCCCCGTCCCCAGCCCCTTTTTATATTTTATTTAGAGACAGGGCCTCGCTTTGGCTGAGGCTGGCTTTGATCCTCCTGCCTCAGCCTCCCAAGCAGCTGGGATGACAGGCGGGCACCACTGCACCCGCCTTGCACTCATTTTTAGCAACTGGAATTCTAAAAATTCCCTCTGAAACCCCATCTAAACACCACTGTGATTGTGATGGTATTTATGCATCAGGATGTGGTCTAGCATCTCCGCAGACCCAAGTCAAAACACTGCATTTTGAATTCCAATCTCTCCGGATTGAAAGGGATCCTACAGACCCCCCCCAAATCGAACTTTCCCTAAAGTTCGTTTCACAAAACGCCTCCCCAAGATACTGTGCCCAGGAAAACGTCCTCTGTCGGGTTCGTCTGGGAATCCTGATGAGCTCCGCCTCCCTATTCCAGGATCGCGGTGCCCAGGAGGAGGCTCAAGTTTCTGGGTCCTGGGCTGGGGAGGCGGCTCAGTGGGGCAGCCCACGTCCAGCATGTGAGAGGACCTGGGTTCCATCCCCAGAACCGTGCAAAATGTTTCCAGGTCCTGTAGCTCAGATATTTTGTTTGACTCTGTCCTAACAAGCATTGCCAGAATTTCTGGACCTGGGAAGTCGTGGGTGGTGGCAGAGGTGGCAGCCTGGCCCCAGCCCCTCCCCTCCCTCCCTCCCTCCCTCCCTCTCTCTCCTAAAAATGCCGACTGGAATCAGACCAGCCCTTTCTTGTATTTTATTTAGAGACAGGGTCTCCCTGAGTTGCTTAGGGCCTTGCTAAGTGGCTGAGGCTGGCCTCCAACTTGCAATCCTCCTGCCTCAGCCTCCTGAGCTGCTGGGATGACAGGTGTGAGGGCCGGTCCCCCCTTCCCCAACCAAAGTCTCAGGACCCAGGATGCTCCGTCGGAGCCCGTGGGGGATCCTGGGTGACTTGCTTCCTCCTGCAGATGAAGCGGACGTGGGTGGGGGACTGTGGTCTCCTGCCTGGGGTCTCCTCCTATTTCTTTCCGTTTCCAACCTTGTCACTGTGCGTTCAGTTAGCCAGGCTCTTAAAGCCACCTCACGAGGTCCCCGGGGATTTCACCCCGAGTTGGTCCCCTGCTGACCCCAGGGCAGGTCCAGCAGATGCCACTTCAGGCAGAGCAGGGCAGCATCGCGTGGGCGCCAGGGTGGCCCACGAGCTTCCTTCTTGAGCCACTTACGCGGCCCCCACCTTATCCACGGGGACACCTTCCAAGACCCCCAGTCACGGGCTTGGACTGCAGATGGGACAGAAGTGTCACATCTGTGGTGACGCCCACTTTATGAATCAGGCACAGTAAGGGACTGAAACCTCACAACTGAAGACCCGAGGGCTGTGTGTTCTGGAACCTTCCACTGAGCATGCTTGACCATGGCCACGGAGACCACAGGAGACGGACCCACGGGCTGCGGGGAGCATCCGTGTGACCACTGGCGGCTGCTCCTGGGGACAGGGAGGATGGCCAAGTCCACACTCAGGAAGAAGAGGCCATGGTTGGCCACCAGTATGTGCCAGGGGCTGGGACTGACGCTGGTCCCAGAAATGCCACAGATGGACTGGGTTTCATGGAGGCTGACCCCGCGTCCATGGGCACCTGCCCTCTTAGCCCGTGAGCACCAGGGAGCCACTCAGGTGACAGTCACTAGTGTCCCCAGGTGCACGACAAGGATGCTCGTCCCAAAGAGAGTGAATGGAGATCGTACGTGGGGAGTGTCGGTCCCCATAAACGGAATAGATGGACACTTCGGTTCTTTTTTTGGTATCAGGGATTGAACCCAGGGGCGCATGACCCCTGAGCCCCGTCCCCAGCCCTTTTTCTATTTTATTTAGAGACAGGGTCTCCCTAAGTGGCTGAGGCTGGTCTCCAACTCACGATCCTCCTGCCTCAGCCTCCCAAGCCGCTGGGGTGACAGGCGTGGTCCACGGCACCCCACCTGGTGACTTTTTGTTCCCTGTTTTTCCTTGATGTAAGCATTGTTGGCTACGAGGAAAGTCTAGTTTTCCAACTTCCAGTAAAGTTGATCTGACAGGTGCTGCCAGTTTATTTGGTTCTGGGGGGAGGCGGGCAGGACAAGCTTCTGACATGACCTCAGATGCTACAAGATGCGGCACAAGGTCCAGAGCGGTGGCTGTCCCACAGGCTGGGGCTCCAGCCAATGACCACATGGGGCACAGGATGGAAGCTGGGGTGGCATGTCACCACCACTCACTTGCTGGACTGGCACTCTGGGCCTCCTGACATGGCCAGGGGTAAGCGAAGGGACCTATTCCTCCCAGGGACACCTGAAGTGACCGCGTGCCCGACACTGCAGGCTCCGGGTGCCAAGGGGGCAGTAGGCAAAACCCAAACATGAGCTCCTGTGCTTGTAGGGACATTAAATCCCGATTAGCAGGGAAATTGGGCCGCGGCTAATGACGGGGTCAGGAAAGAACACGCAGGACTCGGGTCTGCTCCTCATCTTGGTGTTCCTCTGTCCAGGGCCAATGATCATGGGCAACTAGAGTCTGACCACAGCATAGTGACTGGGGGTCAACCCCCCAGAGACAGAGGTCCCATTAGTCACCAGACCCACAACCCCATTAGCAGGAGTGCTGGTCACAGTGAGGGCTTTGGGCCAGGTGTGGTGGCACATGCTTGTCATCCCAGCGGCTCTGGAGGCTGAGGCAGGAGGATCCCAAGGTGGAGGCCAGCCTCAGCAAAAGTGAGGCCGTAAGCAACTCAGTGAGACCCTGTCTCTAAATAACATGCAACACAGGGCTGGGGACGGGGCTCAGGGGTGGAGCGGCCCCAAGTTCAACCCCAGTGCCCCCTTCAAAAAACAGAGGGCTTCGCAGACTGAGGAGTGACAGGAGGGGCACCTACTGCAGCGACGTGACCTGTAGCTTGTCCCACCAACGCCCAGTTCATCTTCTTGGTAGAAACTGTGACTCCCCAGTGTCTCTTGTCCAATCAGTGGCCTCCAGGAAGGGCCAGCAGGTCTCCTGTTCCTGCCCCCTCGGGCCTGGCCACTGCGGTCCAAGCAGGCTGCCCCCCCTGGCCAGCCCTGGACCTCTGGGCCATCCGACTCCAGCCTGTCGCCCCACGGTGGCTTCCAGGTTCCCCCTTGCTGTGCTCTGGGCCCCTCGGAGCCTCCGCCACGCCTTCCTGTCACTGTCACCTGGTGACCTGGTCCTCAGACCTGACAGTGACGTTCTCTGAGAGCCCTCCTCCAGGTCCTTCATGCAGAGGACTTCGCCTGTTTTCTTTCAGACACTCCCTTGTCCCTTCCTGCTGGGGCCTGTCGGGCCCTGCAGCCTCTGGTGCCCTTAGGGGGGCGGTGGACCTTTAAGAGGCGTGGCCTATTGGGAGAAAGTTAGGTCATTGGGGGCGTGCCTTTGAAGGGTGACCTCCAAGTTGCTAATCACATGGTCAGTGGTCACTTCTCAGTGTCTCTTGTCCAATCAGCAGCAGTGGACGTAGCTGCTGACTCCCTTTTCCTCTGGGTTCTCCTCCTCTGTCTCCTTGGCTGCCTTGACCTAGGGCTGCCGGGCCCAGGCCTGACTCCCCTTCTTCTCCCACGGCACTCGTTCTCTTGATGAGCGATGTCATCCTGTCCTGTGTAGGTTTTAAGCACCTTGTTGAGGTTAACAACGCTCAAACCAATATCACTATCACCTTGGGCCTCTTCCCAGGGCCCAACGTAGTGATATTGGGTTGAGAGTCAGGATCAACTCAGTGATAAAGTGTCCCTGGACTTCACTCTGTATTCAGGTGCCCCTTGCAACCTCCTCTTGGATGATTATAGGTATGTCGAGTTCATCTCGTGTTAGTCAGCTCTGTGTTACTGTGACAAAATACCCGAGACAATCAGCTTAAAGGAAAGAAAGGTTTGGACACGGTTTCAGGGGATTCAGTCCCACTACAGGAATGAAGTAGGTGTGGTCCGTGACAACTGGCAGATCCAATCAATGCAGTTATTTAAAATTTCTCTTTTCACGTGCATCTCGGGGATATGTCCAAGACTCATTCATCTGTTCCTTCTCTTGCTCTCAGGAGCCCTGCGTCTCAGCCGTGACCCCCCAGGTAACCCTGGTCAGCTCTGCTCCTCGCACTGGGCTTCGTTCTCCCACTGTGAGGCCTGCAGGGTCCTGGAGCCCGGGACCCCCGCGGTGTCCTTCTCCTGGGACGGTCCTGACATTGACTTTGCCCTCCCTGGGAAAGCGCGTCACCTCAGCAGGTCCTGTATCTCAGGAGCCTCCTCCACAGAGAGCCCTGCCCCGAGTTCATTGATAAAGTATCCCCAAACTTCTCAATGAGCCACACGCAGCAGAGCCACGATAAGGGGCTATATCGAGCCAGACCTGGCATCTGTCATCTGTGCTCTGTGAATGGCCAGAGGCAGCAGGAGCCCAGGAGCCGTCCTGGTGAAGAGCGGAGGTGATGACTGATGTCACCCGCCCCCGCGGGTCCCAGCCAGGATGGCAGGACGCAGGCTGGCAGCCGCCCGGGCTCCACACCACCCTCAGCGCAGCAGGAAACAGTGACTTGAGGCTCTCGGGCCTGTCAGCAGCTCGGGCTCTCGGATAAGGCTGTCAGGGAAGGGAAGGACAGTCCCCGTCCTTGGAGGCACTGTGTCCAGGAGGGCAAGGTGGACGGCGCTGCGGCAGGGGCTTCTCCTGCCCTAGGGAGTGGCCACATGGGCCCTGCTCCCACGACGGCGCTGGGACCAAGCCTGGCCATGGTCAGAGACACAGGGCCAGCGCTGATCTGCTTGGGCATCGCTAGGGACACAGGATACAGGGGGAAGGGATGTGGACTGAGCAAGCTGGGCTGAAGTTCTGGAAGGACAGCCAGGACCCGGTGTCATCAAACCAGAGACAAGGAGGACGGAGGATTCAATCCTCAGAAGGGGACACGAGGTCAGGACATGAGCCAGGGTCAACCAGGGTCAGGGACAAGGGGACCAAGGAGAGCTTTCCCCAGGAGGACACAGGGCGACGCCCCGGGCAGGGGCCCGACTTTAAAAATGACCAGAAGTGGGGCGCGTCCCGTCTGTGGGGGTCACCGCACGGCAGAGCCCAGGGCCACCGGCATAAAAGGGCCAATTTGGCGAAGCAGAAAGAACAGGGGCCACACACAAACGCAAGACCTTGGGACCCTTGTCAGCTCGGAGGGGAAAGGGGGCGCCTGGAGCTTGTCACCCACTCTCTGTGACGTCACTGGGGAGCTCCTGCTTGGGGCCGTGGGATTTCCCTTCTGGAAGTTCTATCTGAAAATCCAAAAGGCAGACGCCGACTCACCTCTCGGCTCAGGGCCACCCAGCAGTGAAGTGTCCCTCCGACAGAGTCATCCCACGCGATGGCAGCTGTGGGGAAGCAAGAGACCCTGGGCACGCGAGGCGCCCGTAACTGCGAAACCCCAGTCTGGTGACGGCCCTCTCTCTTCCCTTGTCCCCCGTCACCTGTGGTCATTTCGACTCAGGCCACAAAGAGCACTGAAGGCCCTCAGTCCCCCACCCCGGCCTCCCGCGGCTCGGGCCCTGGTGCTCCTTGGCTCTGGTCTGCAGAGGTCATGTCCTCTGTTTCCGCCTGTCACAGCAGAGAGCCTGGCCCGGTGGGTGACAGGAGCAGACTGGACGGCGTCCCAGCCTCTCACCAGTCAGGTGTCCGTGACCTTGAAAGGAGAGTCCCTGGAACACCACCCACCTCCTGATATCGGTGCAAGAACACCTCCAGCGCCAGGGGGTGTCCTCTGGGGTCACCTCGGTGGACCTACGGGCACCTCTTCTTCAGGATGACAGAGATGGGCTGCCAGCAGCAGGTGGGGGTCCATGTTTGCAGGGTCCTGCGGGGGAGCGAGGGGGACAGTGTTATCGGAGCAGCTGGAGCTATAGAGGCCTGGGTAGTGAGGGAGGCCATGACCTCAGTTCATTCTAAACATACGTCTCTGTCACCAAGTGGCCCGTGGGACAGAGCGACTCTGGACAAGGGAGGCAGGTGTAGCATCCGTCCCTCCACGACGTCGTTCATTCCCAAATATCCGCTGTACCCCAATCCTACAGGACAAGAGACCAGAGGTGAGTGCCCGAGGCCCCTGGAGTCTATGGGGGGACACACAGGAAGCAAATACACAAAGAGCCAGGTCTGTGCTGGGCAGAGGACGACTCAGGGTGGCCACGGAGGGAGGCCACGGGCCCTTCAGAGGTCACAGGCTTGGCCTTTGGGGGAAATGACATCTGTGCTGAGACCCACAGTGGGAATGGGGGTGTCCCGGGCAAACGCGGGGTGCAGATGAGGGCCGGGCTGTGGGCAGAGGGACAGCCAAGACCCTGAGGGACACATGAGCTTGGCATGTGGCTGCAGCGGCCAGCAGGGGCCACCCCAGGCAGCTCCTTGGGCCCAGGTCAGCTCTTGTGTGCATCAGGTCCTGGGGGATGTGTCCCCACCACAGGGTGCAGGCCCCCGCTCTGGGTGCTGGGGACAGATGCCTGCCTGTGAACTTGGCCAGAGGACTCCCCCAGTCCCCGCGGAGCCCCCGCCCAAACCCTAACGGCCTGTCCTTCGTCTGAGGCACCTCGTCACCCCCTGGGGGCCTGGGAGGCCGCCCGAGCCAAGCAGCTGCTCCCCATTACCTGACGTCCCGTTTCTGCGCCCACGGTGACGGCACCAGGGACACGTGGGAACCGGGTCTCATTTCCAAATGGCAGGGCCGGCCGGTGCGGCTGGGTTTCTGAAGGAAAACACGAAATAAGCAGAACAGCCGAGCCCCGTGTTGGGGAAACTGGCCCCAGACATCGGGGTTTGTGCCGGGCACTTATTTCCATCCTTTTGGTCCTAACTGATAAATGGTCACACAAAACCATGGCGAGCCGAGGGCAAGGACAAGAACGGAAGATCGGGGTGACCCAGCCGCTGTCCCCAAGCAGCCCACTCCAGGTGGGAGGACAGATTTACTTTCCAATTGATCCTGGCAAGCATTGATTGGGCGCCTACTCTATACCCACCACTGCTGAGCGCTGGGGAATTAAAGCCCCTGGTGCCTGGGGACTTGCGAGTCTGTTGACAACCAAGGTGACAGCGACACTAGGACTCTCAGGACGTAGAGGCAAAGCACTGTCGGGTCTCTCAGGACACCCTCTAATACGTTGTGTCCTTTCCTGTTTGGGCCCAGGGATGGAACCCGGGGTGCTTAACCACTGAGCCACAGCACACCCTTCTTATAGGCGGAGACAGGGTCTTGCTGGGTCGCTGAGCCCCTCTCCCGGCTGAGGCTGCCTCTGACCTCCCCATCCTCCTGCCTCAGCCTCCCCAGCCGCTGGGATTGCAGACGAGCGCCGCCCCTCCTTGCCCTAGAGTCTCAGAACCAGCCCCGCGGGCAGCTCTGATTGGTCCGGCTGGAATCACACGCCCATCGCTCAGCCAATCCCTGCAGACATGCAAATGTGGGCCTCCCGCTGAGAAAACTCAGCAGACCCCGTGGACTGAGGGCAGTCCCCACCTCTACTGGGTCTGGATGCCCTGTCCCCCAAGGGTCCCTACATGGGAAGCTTGGACCCAGTGTGGGGGGTGTCAGAGACGGGACCTAGTGGGAGGGTTTATGTCACTGCACTCAGAAGGGACTACGGTGGTTCCCATGGGAGCCTGGTGAGCCCTTGTGAAACGGTTGCTGTCAAAAAGTGAGCCTGGCCCCTCCCCTGTCGCCTCACGTGATCTCCCCCTCCCACAAGCCACTGTCATGTTGAAATACAGAAAAGGGGACCCTCACCCGTGGCCTGAAAGGGCCTGATTTTACATTCTAAGTGTTCAAAACTTAATAATATAAAACTTCTCTTCTTTTTAAAGTGTCCGGCCTCTGGTATTTTGTTACAGCAACACAAAACAGACTAGTTCAGCCCTCCGTCTTCCCAGTTTCCCTAAGGCCACTCCTCTCAAGGACACACAGAAGCTGGGCTCTTTGGACGGGGGACCATGGCATCCAGTGTAATGGAAGAAGGATGGACATGGAGCTCAACAGGCCTGGCTAGTTTCCTGTGTGACTCTGAAGAAGGATCTGGGCCTCATCTATAAACTGAGAGATCACAGTACCTTCCTTGCTGGCTTCAGGGATGATCAAATAGATGCCAATCGTCGTGGCTGGCCCAGGAAATGATGCCCAAGCTTCCCCGGAAGGGATTTATTATGTAGGAGAGGCTGAGTGTGCCAGGGCCCACCTGGGGGACGGGGACTGAGGGTGGGCATGGGGCTGTGGGTGGTCAGTGATTCAGCCAGGTTGACAGGCATCAGGGAGGCCGAGTCTCCACAGTGAGCTCCTGGGACGAGGCCACTTGGATGAGCTGCTGTTTGCGAAGTCCTGGCCAAGCCTGTCACCTCTCCAACTTCTCCTGCTGCAGCCGGTCCAGAGACCGACATTCCCAGAAGCCACTGGCCCAGAGCCTCTGCGCAGCGCTTCCAGGACAGAGCACCCAAGATCCGCCCTTGGCTTCTCGGGGGTCTGCCTGGGACTCAGGGGAGTGGGGGAAATGGACACCGGGCAGGGGATGGCGGGGTCCCTGGAGGTGAGCATGGGACCCTGCAGGCAAGCCATCGAGGAGATGAGTCCTGGCACCGGCTGTCACCACCCAGAGGAACTGTCCCCTCCTGTGGGATGGGGTGACGACTGGGAACTGTGTCTGTTGTGCAACGTGGAAATGCAGAGGTGCACAGCGTGGCCACTGTGTGAAGGAAGAGGCCATCTGGGCACCAGAGGTGCGTTAGGGCATCTCTTGATGCTACCTGTCCTCCAGGGAAGAACCACGACCAGCTATGTGCTCATGGGGACAGAGAACAGGGGACAGGAGGCAGACAAGGCAGTCACAAACCCCGGGACAGTCGCGTGGCCAGTTGGAGAAATGGGAGCTACTGTAGTCATGGATACAGTCACCCTTCACCTCCTGCCACCTAACAACTGCTCAGTTAGGAGACCTTGACAAACATGAACGTCACAGGGCCGTATGTCAACGTAAACAGAATGGCCTGCTGCCCACAAGACCTCCGACAGGTGCCCCGTGCTCCTAGGGCCCCGCGGACACAGCAGGACATGACATCAGGCAGTGGAGAGAGATGGATGCCCAGGAGGCTGAGGCAGGAGGATCCCAAGTTTGAGGCTAGCCTCAGCAACTCAGTTTGGCCCTAAGCAACTTGGTGAGACCCTGACTCAGAATAAAATACGACAAAAGGCCGAGGAGGTGGCTTATCTGGAGCTTCTCGTACCTTCTATTTCCTTCCCGAGGATTTTCATTTCTTTTCTTTTTCTGCAGTTGGCTCCCGATGGCCCTTGGGTGCCGTTTTAATGGCTGCTTTAAGGCCAGGTCATGTCCGCCAGCCTCCTGCTGGCCTCTGGTGACCCTTTTACTCACTCCACCTGCCATCGTCCTGGCTCTTGGTGTGACAGGTGTCCCGGGCTCTGCTGCTGTTGCTGGACACCTGTGGTAAAGGCTCGGGTCCTGCTGGACCTCCCTGAGCCATGCCCACAGGGGACACAGGTCAAGTCCTTGTCCTCCTTGGCCCCGATTCTCCTCCCAGGACCCCCTGGCTCCTTGGTGAACTGCGAGGTCTGTGCCCACATCCCTGGGGGGTACAGTGTCACCGGAGGGTGGACTTCCTGGTGCTGTCTGCCCCAGGACGTACCCTGAACGTAGAGAGGGAGGACCGTGCTCTGCCCCTGGTCTTGGGGTCCCCGTGGGAAGCCTGGTCACTGGCGTCCACCTCGAGGCCAACAGCCCCTGTCCCTCTGCACATCCAACCTGGATGCTGACCTCCCTCGGCGAGAGCCCCAGGAAATGCCTGGAAACTGGGGATGGAGGAGAGGGAGAGTCTAGGCCAGCTGCCGTGGGACGGTTGACAGAGTTAACAATGACTCCACAAGTGTGTGCCGAGCCGCGCGCCCCCCTGAGAGCGCTGCTCCTGCCAGGTTCCTGTACCCAAGTCACGCTGGTTTCATAAAAGGAATTTGGAAGGCGTCCCTCTTTCTCTGCGCCCAGAAATATTTTAAATAGCAGCAGAGTTCTCATTTCCCCAACGACTCGGTTGGCTTCCCTCCTGGGCCTGGTGATTTCCTCTGCTTTCCTGGGTTGGGGGAGCGCTGTGGAAGGAACCCAGGGGCACTTCACCCCAGGGCCACATGCCCAGCTCCTTTTATTCTGTGTTTTCAGACCGGGTCTTGCTAAGTGGCTGAGGCTGGTCTCCGACTTGAGATCCTCCTGCCTCAGCCTCCTGAGTCGTGGGGATGACAGGCCTGGGCCACCACACCCAGCTTCACTGTGGTACAGGCCCATGCGGTCCATGGTTTCCAACTTGGGGCTTGTATAAATACAGCTACGATAAACATTCAGGTCCAAGTCCTGGGTTGACATCTTTTTTCTCCTCCTGGATAAACACTGGGAAGTGGGAAGACCAGGCCACGTGGTGGGTACGGCCTGTTTCCTCACATGGCTGCTCCACAGAAGTGCTCCAGCTCTGCGCCTCCTGGCCAGCACGAGGTTCTCCCGCCCCGTGACGTCTGAGAGCCCAGGCGCCCGTACCTCACTGCAGGGTCAGGGATGGGGTGGCAGATGGCGGGAGACCAGAGGGATGCAGGGGCGGAGAGCTCCGAGGTGCACACGTGGAGCTGGCGGTGAGCTGAGGACGCACTGGAGGCCCCAGGCACCGCCAGAAGAGCCGCCCGGCTGAGCCCAGCCTGCTGCCGAGCCCTGGGCTAAATAAGAAGTCCTTCAGTCTAGGCTTCCGGGTTGCCGAGCGACAGCTGATCAATACGGAAGGTCAGGTGCTTAGTGTGGTCATCACAAGCCAATGAACAGGCCTGATGGTGGCCACCATCATGACAGTGTGGGCCACGCCCTGCTCAGGCTTCCTGCTGGACACCTGAGAAAGGCGGTTTCCCGGCCTCTTCCCTAAAGAAGACCGTGACGTCAGGACAAGGTGACAGCTGGGACCCTCCAGGGAACCCTCAGCCCGTATTCAATCTTCAACGTTGAGACCAGTTACCAAGACCTCAAGACTGGGTCCTCCTGCCTCGGCCTCCCAAGTCACTAGAGCGGGGGTCCACATGAAGCCCCTGGCTGAGGAGAGGGGATAAGAGGTATTCTGGAAAGACCGCAGTGGGCAGGAAGGACCCGAGGAAGAGACAGCTGGGAGGGGGTCTGGCCTGGTCTCCAGCGAGGCAGCCATGCTGGCCTCCTGCTCACACCTTCCATAGCTGCTCATGGCTCTAGAAGAAACTCCAGGGTACTCAAACTCCACTTGCCCTTCCCCTTCTTGAGCTGCTCTACCAGATTCTTACTCTACTCCAGCCACATCTGCCTCCTTGGTTCCTCAAGCAGGCCCTGAGCCATCCTTCCCCAGGGCCTTTGCACATGCCCTGCGCCATCCTACCCCAGGGCCTTTGCACATGCCCTAGACCATCCTACCCCAGGGCCTTTGCACATGCCCTGAGCCATCCTACCCCAGGGCCTTTACACATGCCCTAGACCATCCTACCCCAGGGCCTTTGCACTTGCCCTGAGCCATCCTTCCCCAGGGCCTTTGCACATGCCCTGAGCCATCCTTCCCCAGGGCCTTTGCATATGCTGTCTGGTTGCTTTCCCTCCCCTTCCATGTCACTGCGCTCACCCTTCAAACTTCTGGGGTTCTAATGTCACTAAATCATTGACCTAAACCAGCTTACCTGTCACTCCTACTTAAACCCCCATGCATTTCTCTATGTCCTGCTCAGCAACTCAGCAACACTTATTATGGACTATGTATTTGGGCTGCCCTACAAGCGACACCACCCCCACCCCCCTTTTTTTGGTTCTGGGGACTGAACCCAGGACCAGGGGTGCTCTACAGCTGAGCCACATCCTCAGCCCTTTTTATTTTTTGAGACAGGGCCCCATTAAATTGCTGCGGCTGGCCTTGAACTTGACCCCTCCCGAGTCCCGGGATCACAGGTGTGCGACACTGCACTCAGCACCTGGGTGACACTCAGACGGTGCCTGACGATGTGATGGACAGCCGTCCCCCACCTGTCTGTGGCTCCACGGGGGTAGATCTGGGTCTGTCTTGCTCATCACTCTGCCCCAGGGCCGGGCCAGGGCCGGGCCAGGGCCAGACACGAAGGAAACACTGAACTGGACGCAGGCCCAGGAGGAAGGGCCTCCGGGGACACACTACCCCGGGCTAATCCAGAATCTCTGCTCCTGGGGTGGGGGGCCACGGTCCTGAGAGCCCTCCCCTCAGGGGACAGCTCTGTCACCCTGAAAACGTGGCCGAGGACTCTGGCCCCGGCTTTACCGACAGAGGACACACGGAGTCTGGTCAATAAATAATCCACGCCCCCCGCCTGGTGCTGGGCAGAGTCCTGGGGGGAGCAGGGATGTGGAACACGCAGTCCCCACCCCGGGGACAGGCAGTTCTCCGCGGGGCTTTGGCGTCTATTTGAACAAGGAACCTCCCCTGAAGTCGTGCATAAACAAGTCTGAGAGCAGGAGCAGACAAACAGCCCCGTGGGTCCCCGTGTTTGGGAGATCTTATCTGCACGGCGGCAGGACGACGCCAGGAATCAGCCACGTCACTTCAGCCCCAAAGAGGACACAGCCCGCCATCTGCGCCCTTCAGCTCTCCCCGCAGAACCCCTCCTGTCACTCGGGGCTCCAGGGCTGTGTATGGTCACTCATGAGCCTATCTGTCCCTCTGTCACGTGTCCTACAAGAGTGCAAGTCGTGTGAGGGCGAGGACAGATCCACTCACTCTCCGTGTCCCACTCACAGCTGATGCATGGCACAGAGTCACCTCCATAAATACTTGGTCCAATAAGCGCAGGACAGAGGCCGAGCCCCAGGTGGGAGGGGAGAAGCCCACCAGGCTGAGAGTGGGCTCCCACATACAGCACAGGAGGGCATCGGAGTGGACGGTCGACGAGACTCAGAGGTCCTGGATCAAGCCACTCCTGAAGTCCTCGCCTCCCCTGGAACTTCCAGTCACGTGTGCCAGGGTAAGCCCTGGACACGGGGCGCAGGGTGAGGCTGAGCGTGGGGCAAGGCTGCAGGGGGATCCCTGGGGACCGCTGCGGGCACAGGTTGGGCGTGTCTGTTGCACAATTTTCCAGGGGTCAGTGGCACAATGGGCTTAGTGACCAGATCACATGCTCCTCCTCCTCCTCCCAGCAGCCAGGAGGCTCAGGGTCTCTGGGGACGGGTGAAGCACCAGCCACCTCAGAGGCCACCAATTAGACACTTAAGGGATGACACCAAGTCTGGGTTCCGCTAGGGCCTCTCTCGTCGACCGCCAAGTTCATGTCCTCTGAGGACAGCCCTGACCACGTGCTAGCCAGGCCTCAGCGAGGTGTCCGGCGGGACTTTTCTTGAGTCTTCGCAGCGCTCAACCACACAGACCAGCCCAGGCCCCTCTGGGGACTCACACTGTCCTGAGTGTCCACCTCAGGGACCTGGCCTGCTCCCTCCTCCTGCTTCCAGATGACCGGGCCTCAAGCCCTGGACTCTGGCGCCCTGCCTGCCTGTGTCCTGGGGACAGCAGTACCGAGGCCTGCCTTCCGCTCCTCCTGGCCGGGACGCTCTGCGAGTGGGGTGCCCTGAGCATGTTCTGGTTGGATTTTGGCAGCCCCCCTGCAAGACAGGGGCCAGGCCAGGGTCTCAGCAGCAGGGAGGCTGGTCTTTCAAGAACTGGAGGGAACTGGGCTTGGTCTTCACTCTGTCCCCTCCCCACCTCCATCCAGCAGGGGCCTGAGGTGCAGGGATCCAGGCTCATCCTTGCACAGGTTCTGCTCCTGCTGAGTCGCTGTGTGACCCAGGGTCCCCCGCTTGCCATCTCTGGGCCTCAGACTTCTCACCCCGCTGTCCTTCCCGCTTGGCGACTCCTGGCTTCTCTGAGCTGCCAATCTTCCAGTCCTTGGGAGAAATCAGAAGGTCCTCCGGCTTTTCAAAACACAAAGGACGACAGCTGAGGACAATCCTTCATCGCCCTTCCTTCCCGACGGTGGCGCCTTGGTCTCTGTGACTTGGGGGACCGTCCCTCGCAGGCTGCAGGGGGACACATGCACAGCAGGCTGCAAAGAAAACCTGCAAACGAAGCCAATGATGCCCGTACCCATGGCGGCGCTGGCCTGAGCCTGCACCAGGTCCGGGCCCTGGATGGGGTCACAGGTTTGCCAGCTGCCCGCATGCCCCCCGGGGCCCTGTTCCTAGGGTCCTCCGTCCACAGAGGCCAGCTGTAATGGCCGCTCTGCTAGAGGCTGTGTGTGTGACCACAGCTCTGGGATGCAGGGACGGGGCCACCCAAACCTCAGCACAGGGTTAGGAACAGGGATCCCGAGCTCGAAGAGGTCACGGTCAGCTACACCCCTGGCCCCTTTTTTTTTTTGAGACAGGGTCCAGCTAAATCGCTGAGGCTGGCCTCCAACTCGTGATCCTCCTGCCTCAGCCTCCCAAGCTGCTGGGGTGAAGGCGTGGGCCCCTGCGCCCGGTGCCTCTGTGCCGTCTCCGACTGTGGCTGCTGAGGCAGCTCCTCAGGTGGCCTTCCGTGTGGTGGGGTCCCGGGATCCTGATCCACACACGGGGAGGGAGACGCGGAGCCGGGACACCCAGGCCCGCCCTCCGCTGAGCCCCAGCGGGGCCTACCGTTAACTCTGCACCTTGCAGATGCTCCTGGGTCCTCCCCACCACAGCATCATGGTCCGAAGTGACAGTGAGGATGACCGCGTGCCTCCTCCCTGTCTTCAGTCACCTTCCTTCCGGATCTGGCTTCTTGAGCTCATCCGGCCGCAGAGTCGTGCTGAGCAGGAGCGACAGCAAGGGACAGGCCTCGTTGGCGCGTCACCCTGAGTGACGGTGTCGTTGTGCATGTGGTCAGCAGCATGCTCTACTGCATCAAGAAACTTCTGGAAGCCTGGATCCTGAAAGGTGTGGGTCTCACCCACCTGTTTCTCTGGGGCTGGTTCGGCCCACGGTGGCACCTCAGGTCGCCCAAGCGAGGGGAGGTGGGCGGCCGGTCTCAGGCCACATCTTCCCAGAAGGGCACCCTGCAGGGAGCCCAGATGGACAGGGGCAGGGGGGACACGTCCTGGGCCCCAGCCAACCCCCAGGGGCCTGCCAGGGCCACTCTTGTCCCTGGGTCCCCTTCCTGAGGGTCTGGACGGATGAGGAGGCTGTGGCTTGGGGGCCGTCACAGGAGAGCCGGCGGGTTCCAGGTTCTGGCTCCGAGTCCCACAGACACCTCAGGCCACTGGGCCAAAGCTCTGCCTCCAGAAAAGAGCCACGGTACGCCCAGGGCAAGTCCCTGTTCCCGCCAGACCAGGGGACGTTGGGAACCTGAGTGACCAGTGACAGACACCAGAGGAAATCCACTTCAGCCTCCCAGGAGGGGATTTCTTGGTTCACAGATATAAAGAGTCTTGGAGGGAAATGCCTTCAGGTGTGGCTAGATCAAGGTGCTCAGACACTGTCCCCAAGAATGTGGCTTTCCCCAAATTTGGCTCTGCTTTCTCTTCTAGGGGGAAGGCACACTCTTCCTTTGGGGGACCAAAGAAGTCTGGGATCACACCTCCCACCTGAAGCGGGTGAGTCCAGGAGAAAGGCAGCAGTCCTTCCAATTCATGAACTGAAACCAGAGGACCGAGGCTCTCATGGGGCAGCTCAATCCACACACCCAAATGGACACACCACTGGGAACATATGGTCCAAGACGCTGGGGCTGGGGCTCAGGGGCAGAGCACTGGCCTGGCACGTGTGAGGCGCTGGGCTGGATCCTCAGCATCACAGAAAAGTAAATAAGTAAATAAAGGTGTTGTGTCCCCCTATTTAAAAAAAAATGTGGGAAAAGTAGATCCTGAGAAGGAAAATGGGCATTGCCCAGTGTCATCCTAAAGGCAAATGACCTGGTTACTTCCTTGCATCTTATCAACGTGATACTGCTCCCCAAACACGCCAGAAGTCACAGCGACACGTTCCGGGTCACAAGATGCTCCAGGGGGCGCAGGCACGGGACGCTCAGGGTGACAGAGAGCTGGGCAGCCGGTCTCCCTGGGGGGCTCTTGTTGCTGCCCCACCCACTTAGGACCTGGGTAGCTGCCAGACCGGGCTGGGCCTTGGTCATCTGTCCCTTTATCTCCATTCCCACTTTTTGGGAACTGCACGGTTGGGGCTGCTTCTCTGGGTGCCTGCGCTGGCCACCAGGTGGCGCTATTGTACAGTGTCCAGTGTTGGGGGGCAGGGGGGGTCCAGCTCAGGGGAGACTCCCCTGGGGAACAGCACCCCACTTCCAGCCCCGGACCTCCACCCAGAGAGACTGGGCGGCCCTCCTCAGAGCCCCACGGGTGGGTGGACCGCACATCCTCACTGCCCAGAGCCTGCCCTGGGGTGACTCGCTGCCCCCTGACAGTGGACACCTCACTGTCGCCTACAGAGTGGCGGGGAAGGGGCCGGCACCCTGGGCTGCAGCTCCTGAACCCCAGTACGCAGGTGGCTGGCGGGACCCAGGGGGCCTGAGGGGTGCCAGGACCCTGTTACCAAAGCGGATTTGGCAGGTGGTTAGAAAATAGTGTTTGTCCTCCAAATCCATGACCTCTGATGATCTGACCATTCAGAAGGAATTAAAAAAAAATTTAAATTTAAATTTTAAATGCAAAGGAAAATGCAATCTACGTGGTCCACAGATAAACCACTGTTTCCTCTGCAAATCTCTGGCTTCCAGCTGCTGATACAGATGCGAAGTCTCATGGTTGGTCAGGTCTAGAACGACTGCATTGTTCATCTATTTTCAATATCTTTATTTGTTTGGAGCTGAGGACGGACCGGCCTTGCACCCCTAGGTGACACTCTGCACTGAGCCCCGCCCAGCCCAGGAGGGACAGAATGTGAGAGTTGAGTATTTAGAAACAGATCCTGGGACCACAGCATCTGGACCCGGTCTCAGAACCAGGAGGCAAAGGAGATGCTCACTAGGACCATCACGCGACTCTGCGACTCCGTGAGAGCGGGAGGTGACACTTGTGGATCCGTGTCCCCACGGCCCCAGTGTGCGCAGGCCCTGCTCCCACCACCCCCAGGGCTCTAACAGAACCCGAGTGGTGGCCCCAAGGTCCCTCCCCGGGGACACTCAGAGGGTCCTCTGGTGCTCACCGACTCCCCTCCCGCCTCCCTCCCGGCAGCCCCCTCTCTGCCCGAGCTGCCCTGGGGTCCAGCTGCCATCCTGCGCCACGTGGGCGGCTGAGGGGCCTCAGGACCCGTGTCCTCCGGCGCCTGCCACTCGGGCTGCCTTCGGGTCGCTGTGCGGTGCTGATGGGGCAAGTGGAGGCCGTCCAGGACGGGACCTTGGGCGTCTGGCCTCCTGGAGCGTCCTTCAGACCACTGCCCGCCCAGAGCCTCAGTCTGGCCCCTGGGATGGGGGTTCACCGTGGACTGGGGAAGGCTCCCTCCTCATCTCTGCGTCCAGGTGTCGGTGGGCAGAGGACAGAGCCAGCTTCGGAGGCGGCCACGGGAGCAGAGCTTTCCTAACTCAGCCCAGGAGCCACCTCCTCCGGGAAGTCCTCCGGGACCACTCCCCCACAGAGCTGCGCATGCTCCAGGTGGCCCCCGTGTGCCTTCCAGCTGGACGCCCCAAACTCTGCTGGTCACCATCACCCTGGGCTGACTGCCCCCTCCCCACCAAGTCACTTGAATGTCTTCAAACCGGTGACCTGGGCTTTGCCCACTCCAGGGCCCACCGAGCAGGCCCAGCGGCTGCCCCGGGAGCAGAGGCCCTGTCCTCTCAGCAGTGGCCGCTGTGCACCCCCAGGAGCGAGGTCCGCAGTGACTGTCAAAGCCCCTAAGGCTCAGGGGTGTCGGGGGACAACAGGGAACGCAGCGCGGCTCCCGGGGTGGCCGACTCGGGATCCTGGGTCCTTTTCCTCCGTGTGACCTCAGCTTGTCACTTAGGAAGCGAGGACTGGGGTGTCCCCAGTGTTAGGGTGACCGTGGAAGGACAGTGTGGCAGGGCAGTAGGGCTCTGCGTAGGTCAGCCCCTGGGACCGTGCAGTGTTCCTAGATGGCTCCTGCCAGCCGGCCGGGGGACAGCTCAACTGGACTGGGAGCGAGGCCTGAGAACAGGGTTTACTCACAGACCTTCACGTGACTGGACCAGAGTCCTGCGTGGCCACCAGGAGGGACCGCAGGCGAGGCCAAGGCAGGACAGCTCCAGCCCCGTCTCCGCAGTCCCTGCCCCTCAGGCCCAGGCAGGTTCCCCTCTGTCCCCAGCTCTGTCCCCAGCCCAGACTGAAGGCGCTTTGGCCGGCTGAGAGGTCCGGGAGCCAGGCCCAGGGGGGACGGGAGGCAGGGGGCCGACGGGCCGTGCACATGGGCCAGGGTACTGCACACGACCAAGCACGGGCCTCCACAGACCAGCTCCCCTGGAACGCACCACGAAGGCCATGCCTGTACCCGGGGCCCCCTGGACAGGAGCCAGCTCCCTCTGGACGGCACGCCCACCAGGCGGGGCCTGTTACCCCAGTTTACAGAGGAGCAAAAGCTGAGGCCCAGAGAGGTCAGTAACTGCCCCAAGCCACACAGCCATGAGCGGCAGAGTAACCCCAGAGTCCTGGCCCCAGGACCACAGGCCCCAGGCGGGGCCCATGACCCAAGGAAGAGGCTGAGGGTGAAGGGCGTGGCCCCCCGCTGCCTGCTCAGGCGGGATCTGCACCCAGGGCCAGGCCACTGCGAGGGCTGGGGGGGTCTGGAGCAGGACAGTGCTGTCCCATCCCGGCAGCAGGAGCCAGCCCTCTCCTGGGGCGCCCCAGGCCCCCCGACACCCCCACCACCTCCCCATCCACAGAGCAGAGGGGCCTCAGGCCTGGGAGCTGCTCTGACCCGATGGACCAGGCAGCACTGCCCAGGACTGAACATGGCACTGGTGACAGTCCCCAGAGGTGACCAGGAGGCTGCCTGGGGCGTGCGGGGAGGTGGGCACCCCGGGGACCTTATCTACAAGGAACTCCAGAGGGAGCGGCGCTCTTCAGCTCAGCCCTGGGAGGCCCCGGGCCCTTGGCCATCAGGTCTGGGGCCTGCTGGGGTCCACTGTGAGCGCAGGCTTCCCTTCCTGCAGGACTGGGCCTGAGGCTCTCCCCACCAGGGGGCTTCAGAAGCCCACAGCCCACCCACCGGCTCCCAGGGAGTCACTTCCACACCCACGCGATCACCTGCCACCATCTGACCCCAGAACACCTGGGCGGGAAGGACTGCAGGTTCCAGCCGCCTACAAAGTGCGGAAATCGCGGCTCCACCAGGCGCAACCTCAGGTCACCTTCTCATCCAGTTAACAAGTTGTCACAAGTGAGCGCACCAGCGTGACTGTGGCCCCCAGAGGCCTACCCCAGTCCCCATAGATTAAGCTGATGTCAGAGAGACCACGCAGCCTGCTCCCTTCCCCTCCCAGCCACTAGCTCCTCCTGCTCAGTACTCGGGGAAGTTCTTCTTCGCATCTGGCTGTGGTTGCTCTTGTTCCCTGCTCCATATGATATTCCAGGGAGGGACCTGCCCGGTCACCCCTCACCTGCTGATGGACGCTGGGCAGCTGCCAGGCGTTGAAGCTGCCTGTTGATGGAGCCCGTTGGAGATTAGCAGGGGGCCCGGGCGGGCAGGTGCCCCTGTGGTCCCCATTTTTGAAAAGGAAACAGCAAAGAAAGGCTGTCACCTGTCTGGCGTGGTGGCACATGCCTGTCATCCCAGCGGCTCCGGAGGCTGAGGCAGGAGGATCACGAGTTCAAAGCCAGCCTCAGCAACAGTGAGGTCCTGTCTCTAAATAAAATATAAAACAGGGCTATGGACGGGGCTCAGGGGTCGAGGGCCCCTGGGTTCAATCCCCAGTACCAAAAAGAAAGAGTCCCACTTTGATAAACCTAGAAGTCACTTGATTTAGTTGCACTTTTCAAACATACTGTTTCTTTGGTTTGGTTTTTGGCACTGATCCACATCCCCAGCCACTTTTTCCTTTTTATTTGAAGATAGAGCCTCACTAAGTTGCCGAGGCTGGCCTCCAACTTGCGATCCTCCTGCCTCAGCCTCCTGAGTTGCCGGGATCACAGGTGGGCGCCACCTCGCCTGATTCACTCATTTATTTCTGAGCCGGCGTCTCACTGAGCTGCTGAGGTGGTCACGAACTCGCCATCCTCTTGCGGTGGCCTCAGGTCACTAGGATCCTAGGCATGCACCACTGCACAAATGTCAGTTTCTTGATAAAATCTCTGTCCCCGGGGTACTGTCCCTTTCCCTACTGGACTGGCTTAAGGACCTCCAGAGAGTCAGAATAATGACCCCTCAGTTCCCCCTGCCTCGGGCCCTGCTCCCAGCTTCACAAAAATCAACTCTGAGTTCTTGAGAGGTGACTATCGTTGCCTGGTTATCACTGGGTCCTGCCAAAACCCCCGTGTTGGAACCCTCTCTCCCGCAGGTGACGGTGACGGTGTGACGAGGTGAGGCCTCTGATCAGTGGACAGGCAGGGCTTGAGGTGGCCACCCGACATCAGGACAAGGGCCCCCGATAGAAGAGGCCCCAGAAGCTCCTGATGATCTGGCACCTGTGGGGACACGGTGGGAAGGTGCCACCTGCGGCCCAGGAGGTGGCTCACGGCACACGTCCCCCGCGCAAGGATCCGCCGAGTGGCACTGTCATCTTGGGCTTGGGGCCTGCAGGACGGTGAGCGGCGGGTTTCTGCTACTTATCAGCCACCAACTCTACGACACTTTGCCACAGCAGCAGGTGTTCACAGCGTAAAATCCCAAACTCTCAAAAGGCAAAGCCACCCTCCTGCCTTCCCTTGTCACCTGTCTCTCTGTCCTTGTCTGTGGCCGGCTCCCACATCCCCAGGACCTTGTCCCACAGGAATCACCTTGTCACCCACAGGATCACTTCAGCATTCACCTGTCACACGGATGACACTCGACTCACTTTCTTCCTCTTGCTCTTTGTTTTTACAGGAAAAAAAAAAAATCTGGATTGCGCACGGCCGCTCCAGGCCACGGCTGCTCGTCACATCCTCATTTTGAAATCGTTTAAGAGCCACAAGAAGTTGCAGAAACAGCAGCGCGAGCTCCCGAGTCCCTGTCACCCTGCTCCTCCCAGCGCCCTGGGACCCTCTTGCGTAACCAGGGCGCACCGTCAGAACCCGGGCGCTGACAGGGCCCGACAGGGACCTCCAGTCCATGTCCCTTGGAGTCCCCAGTCTCCACAGCACAGGGGTCTGGGCTGGCCGTTCTGGGGCGCACAGGTCTATAGGAGGTTGTCACCCGACCAGCTTTGTGACCCCTGGATGTAGAGCTGATCGACTGCCCCCAGAAAGGACTTGGTGTCAACAGCCAACCGCAGCCTCGCCCAGCCCTGGTCCCTGGCAACCGCGGATCTTACAGACGTGGCTCTCTGTCACCGTGATTCTCACGTCACCTTGACACTTGTGGAAATGGAAGAGCTCAGTAGGTGGCCTTTTGACGCTGGCAGGATTTCCCTGGGGTCAGTTCACGCTGTGTTTACCAACAGCCCTTTTGTTCTTTCTAGGGTACCAGGGACTGAACTCAGGGCCACTGAGCCCCGTCCCCAGCCCTCTGCATTTTCTATTTGGAGACAGGGTCTCGCTGAGTGGCTCAGGGCCTCACCAAGTTGCTGAGGCTGGCCTCTAACTTGTGATCCTCCTGCCTCGGCCTCCTGAGCCGCTGGGACCATTTCTTTTATTACTGTGCAGAATTCCAGTGTATGGATGGTGGCATTTTTCAGTCACTCACCTACGCAGGGACATGTGGGTGTTTGCAGGTTGAGGCTGTTATAAATAAAGCTACTAGGGATGTGCACAGTTTTTTCTGCAAGCCGCCTTCATGTTTCAGGGACAAGTACCCAAGAGTACAATTGCCCAGCCACGTGGTTTTAACCTGGAAAGCAAAAGCTGAACCACTTTCCAGAGTGGCTGTGTGATGCGCAGAGTCTCAGGGCTCTGGCTGCGCGGGGTCCTGGGCAGCAGTGGTACTTTGGTCACCTATGTCACTGTCAAAAAAATACCTGAGCTCGTCAACTTAAAAACAGGCCAGGTCTGTTCTGGCTCCCGTTGGAGAGGTACCAGTCTAGGCTGGCTAGAGTGTGGCTCTGGGGCACGGAGGGTGGTCCAGTGTGGTGGCAGCAGGTGCAGAAAGGAAGAGGACAGGCTGGAGTCCCAGAACCCATTTGCAACCTGCAGCCTCCACAGCCTCACAGCCTCTGCTTTCCCACAGCCTCGCAGTCTCCACGGTCCCCATACCTGGGATTCCAGATGAACACCGTCCGCCCTGCGTGTCCCCTTCCAGGTCAGCGTCTGTCCGAGTTGCTGCTCTCTGTCCCACTGGACCATGTGTTTCTGAGTTCAGATGGCCACTGACCTTCTGGACACACGTCCCCTGCTGCAGATGTGACCTGCAGACACTCCTTCGCAGACAGTGGCTGGTCCTTCCCTCTGGGCAGAGCTTCTGCAGAGAGCGCACTTTTAGTTCTGGTGACGTCCAGTCTGTCCGTGTGTCCATCTGGGGGTCCGCAGTCTGGACGCTCAGTTGTTCTTTCAGTGCATCTTGTGGACGGGCCTGGGATGGGGAAGGGCCTCCTCAGGAGGCCGCTGTGCAGGCACCGTCCATCTGGCAGCCTGGGGGGCACCGCCTGCTGCACCTGCGAGGCTGAGCGTGGCCGTCCACCCGAGGGTCCTGTCCTGGCCGATCTGAGACGTGGAGGGTGGTCCCTCGGCAGAGGATCCGTTGGATCTTCTTCAAGGGCAACCCTTGGGCCCAGCTCTGGGCGTGTTTCCCTGGCAGGAGCCCACACGGCCTTTCTGAGGCGGGCACTCCCTGCCGGGGCATCCTGTCCCCCGACACAGCAGACCCCAGGGCCCTTTTCCAGAGAAGACTGGCATGGGGACCGAGGGGTCCAGTAGGGAAGGCGGCCCCGCCCAGGGACAGTGGGCACTGATCAGCCCGAGTTCCCGCCCTGGACACCAGCACATGACCCCTGGGGTCCCGGCCTTGGGTCTTGGCTAGAACCGCCCCAATGGCCCTTCTGGTTCTGAGGTCCCCAGACCCGCTCTGAGCCACTGCGCTGCGTCCCGGACACTCGAGCTTGTGCTGGGCCTGCGGTGGGACCTGTCACACTCAGTGTCACATGAGCCAGTTCCCCCCATGTAGCAACACAACCCCCTCCCCCTCCCCCCTCCCCCCTCCCTCCCCTCCCCCTCCCCTCCCCCTCCCCCCTCCCTCCCCCTCCCCTCCCTCCCTCCCTCCCTCTCGCTCGCTCTCCCTCTCTCTGGAGCTGAGAATGACCCTCTGGTCCCACCTGAGCTGCCCACCCTCACCTTGAACCTGACCTCAGGACTTGCTCTGCCCACTGGGATGAAGTGACAGTGTGACAGGCCCAGGCCTGGCCCTGAGGGCCTTTACCTGCCCGTGCCTTTGTCACCAGCTGGTCCCAGGAGGATGCCAGGCGCGAGGAGCGGAGCGGCCACAGATGCGCGTGGACCCTGGGTTGGGGCAGAGCCCCGCAGCCTGCCACCTGGCAGCCTAGGGACAGTCGTGTGGCCTCCCGCTGCCCAGCGCCGTCACCCTGCCGTCGCCCACCTGGCCCTCCTTCCAGCACAAATCTGCCCCGTACTGAGGAGGCTCGGGGGCTGGGACTCGCCTGTCACACAGAAGCAGAACCTCGGCGACCCTCCTCTCCCTCCTTCCCACAGCCACCCGGGTGCACGGCCCTCAAAACTGAGCATCGGGGGACAGAGGCAGGGCCACCCGGGCCACTGAGCAGCCACACACAGCGGGGCTGGTGGCCAGGCTCTGTGACCTCCCTGCGGACCCCAGGACTCACGTCCCCCTCTCTACGTGAAGCTGTGCCCAGCCTGAAGCCGTGAACCTGGGGACGACACCAGCCGGCTGACCGTGGCCTGCCTTGGTGCCCACAGGGAAGCGTGGGGTGACGAGAGGGCCGACAGGGGACAGCCAGGGCTCCCCAAGTACATGGCTGTTGTCTCCCTGAAAGTCACCGTGGAAACCCTAAAGGCCACAGGCCACTGGTAAAGGGCCACGAGCCAGTGGTGGTGACAGTGGTGACAACACGTGCCGTGGCCTGTCCACTGCCACGTGCACCGTGAGCGCTGCTGGGCTCTGGCCCCGGGTCAGGCTCCAGGGTCCGTGGAAGCAGATGGAGCCACAGAGGTCACAGTGACCACTGCACACCGGGGCTCCCCCAGGTCCCGCAGCCCCGTCCTCGCAGGGTCCCCCCAGGCCCACGGGGGCCACCATCATGCCCCCCGGTCCTTGGCATGCGCAGTGGCTCAGCTGGGGCCACCCGCCCTGTGGACACCGCAGGTGCTGGTCCCCCACAGCCTCCCCCCAGCCTCTCAGCGAGGGCCCCACCTGCCCCCTGGCCCCGCCTGGCTGTGCCCAGGCCACCTGGCACCCGGATGTGCCCACGGGGCTGTGCCAACCTGGAGGCCGCGGGCTGTGCCCTGAATCCAGACAGCTTTTACCCATCGGTGACGTTCACAGGGTTTCAGCTACTCAGAGCCAGGCCCTGCGCACGGGACGTCACCTCCTCTCCTCCACTGTCCTCGGAGGGCGCGACCATTTCCCCACGGTGACAGAGGAGCAAGTCAAGGCCGGTGGGGGGGCAAGGTGACAGGAGCGCCACCTGTCTCCCCCCCCCTCCTGGACGGGGGTCCCGGCTCCTCCTCAGGCAGCCTCCCACCCCCCACTGCAGGCAGAGAGTCCCATCTGTCAGTCACTGCGCCCTGCCAGGGCGTGGCCACAAGGCCCAGCCAGGTTTGGCCACTCAGATCTCTGCCCTGGGACGCTGGCCCTTGGCTCCTGTCACTAGAACCCGTGCACACGCCACAGCCAGGTGCTGCACCTCGAAGTCCCCGTCTGCCAGCTAAGAGGGGTCACAGGGGTCCTCCGAGTGCCCAGTACCAGCCCGAACCCTCCCCCTGGACCTGATCCGTTTCCATGTGAGGGAGCTAATGTCCCTTGATTAGGGCCACACACATCTCAGAAGGTGCACCGCTCCTCACAGCACACAGAGAACAGAGAGGGAAAGGGTCTTGGCCGAGGTCACACAGCACCTCTCAGAGACACAACCTGGAGGAGCGGCCCACCCCCACCCCACGTGCCCTTCTTGCAGCACCTGGCTTTGTCCCTTTAAAGCTGACAGAAGCTCCCGGCAACTCCCGATGAGCTGGGAGCACATTTTAATCTTGGGCGGCCCCTCCCTGCCCATCTGTTGGGCTGGGCCTCCTCACCCCTCACCCGGGCACCGGGCGCCAGTTGGTGTGGGCTCCGCAAACGCGGACTCATTGAAATGTCAGCTGCAGAAACACAGAGCTTAGAAAGGCAAACAGGTGACAGAAATAGACGTGACAATCACAGGATCCTAGACTCGCAGTGGCCACTTCCAGCCCCTCTTAACCCTTCCGGGGGCGGGCGGCCTTTGGAGAATCAAGATGACCACAGACCACGCCCCCCAAAGGAAGAGTTAGGCAACAGGACATAGTTCTGCCTGTCACATTAGTGGGGTCACAGGCCCATCCCACCTGGACAGCTTGGGTGGTCACTCCGTCTCAACAGACTGGGGCCCCAGGATTTTTTTGTAAGAAGCCACCTGGATCGCCCGGCACAGGGCACACGCCTGAACTCCCAGTGACGTGGGAGGCTAAGGCAGGAGGATCGCAAGCTTGAGGCCAGCCTCAACTGCTTGCCAAGCCCCTGTCTCAAAAAAAAAAAAAAAAAAAAGATAAAAAAGGACTGGCATGTGGCCCAGTGGTTAAGCGCCCCGGGTTCAGTCACCAGAACTGGGGGAAAAACTTGATGCCAAGAACCTGGACATGGCTGGCCCTGTGACCCCCCAGGCAGCCCCCAGCTAGGGAGCCGTGTGGAGGCTCAAGTACACTGTGGAGCAGCGCGGTTCAAGGTCCACCTTCAACCAGAAACCCAGCCCAATCCTTGGGAGCGAGCGCCCCGGGGTCTGTCTTCAGGTTGGGGGCACTTCCGTGGTGTCAACAGGACCCTGTGTCCACTGTGGAGAAGATTCAAGGCTGAGTCTCCCACAGGCAGGGAGGACGGCCTCTGCTCCCAGCCTCCACGGCCCCTCCCCACCTGGCCCAGTCACAGCCACCATCAGACACTCCAGAAGTGACTGCATCCTGCGCCTCAGTCAGAGGTCCTGGCCAAGGTCCCGAGTGGCCCTAGAGCTGCCTTGCCTTTGTCCTCCACAGCGTCCCCATCTTCACCAAGGGAGAGGCTGATGGCCCTGCCAGAGGCCAGCCCTGGGCCCTGCTCCCCCTTGTTTTAATGTCCTTGGAAGATCTTGGCACATCTGTCCCATGTGACGTCCTCTCGTCCTCCTGGCTCCTGTGTTTAACAAGGGGGGGTGACCTCCGTGGGAGGACGAGGTGAGGACAGTGGCTCAACAGCAGGCTGGAGAGAGGGGCCTCTGCGCAGAGGGGACAGGGCGAGGTGGCCGGGAGGTGGCCACAGGCAGGAGACCAGGAGGACTGGGCTGTTCCCGCCAGGATGGCGCCTTGGGCCTGGAGGGTGGCTGGAGAAGGGCACGTCCCCGTCACTGGGGTCTTGTGGAACCCCCAGGAGGCTGGTGGCATGGCGCTGCTGGTACCAGGGGGGCCAGGGCATGAGCCTAGGTCCCTCCCAGCCCCTCTGGCCTGCGCCCTGTGCTGGTTCTAGAGTGTTCTCTGGCCAGGAGCATGGGCTGCGCCATGCCACCCAACGGAAGGCCGAGGAGGGGAGTGGCCCCTGCTTGGGGACAGCTCCGCTTCCCACAGCGGGCATCAGGTGGGCAGGGGTCGGGAGAGTCAGCCGGGGGCCTCAGACCGTGGACTCGGCTGTCCGTGGCCTTAGAAAGTGACGGTCCCCGAGTGTGTGTGGGGCAGAGTGCGCGATGACCAGGGACACAGCCCCTGGGCAGGACGCCTGGGTCCGGATCTTGGGCTCAGCAGGTGCAGGAACTCGGGAATCCCAGTCACTTGCTTATACAGGGACACATAAGTGACAAGGTGCACTGGTGACCCACACACCTCTCGCTGGCTTTCTTGCACCCAAGGCGGACGCTGCTCATCCACCCGCTGCGCCTCAGGGTCCCCGTGTCCTTTGGGCAGGCCTGGTGTTGGGGAGGGCACCTTTGCCATTCCTGCCACAGCAGGGCCCTCGGTGGGCGCTGTATGGACGGCAGGTGCCACTCAGGCTCTGCCAAGGGCAGGAATGCGCAGCCACTCTCCCCGATGGCGGCTTACTCACCCCCAGGGACAGGGAGCTCACCACCTGCCAGGCCATCAGGGCGCTGGAAGGTTCTGTGGGAGGCCCTTCTCCGGCCTCCCTCTCCAGCCTCCCTCTCCAGCCTCCCTTTCTGTCCCTCTCCCCCGCTCTCTGCGGCAGAGAGTCCCCTCCTTGCTGAAGTAGCTGTCATTTCAGATGTAGGTGACTTATTTTTAGGTGATAAACTTGAGCCTCCTGTCGGCACAGCCTCTCAGCCTGCAGGGGCTGCACCCCAGTGGAGCCTCAGCAGCCGGGACGTGGAGGGGCAGCCTCCAGGGGGCGGACCTGGGGCTGAGGCGGCGAGAGGGGGAGATGGGCAATCGACAGGGAGGCAGGGAGGACGCATTTCCAAGTGTCATCCCACACCAGGCCAATGTCACTCCTTATGTAAGCCCCGCAGCTTCCCAGGGATTGGGGCTGCGCAGCCTCCCAGCCTCCTCCTCCTCCTCGTTAGCTGATTAAGGCTGATTACTGCGGGGGCGGGGCGGAGGGCTGGGGGGGCTGGGGGGGGCTGGGGGGAGGGCTGCGGGGGGAGGGCGTGCGGTTACGTAACTCCGTTTCCCTGGATTCAGTCCACGCTGCTAAATTTAGGAGCTGGTAGACTCCAAGGACGAGCCCCTGTCATCTGAAGGTGATGCTGCTGGCCACACAGGGTGACGTGGCCCGGGAGGGAAGCGGTGGGGACAGGTTGTACAGCCTGTGGCAGGGCCGTCCTGCCAGGGGCTTCGTGTCACAGGGAGACCTATAGGGTGACCTGGTGCCACCCACGCACTCGGCTCTGCAGCAGGTGCGGGCCGTGGCACGGGGCGGTGGACAACCCGGGAGGATCTAGATGTCCTAGGACCTCGATGTCCTCTGAGGTGACAGCTCTAGGAAAACCTGGACAGTCGCGGTCACCCCGGGGTATGACACATGACCCTGCGCAGGGCCAAGTGCAGCCATTCCAACACACTTCCTCCCGCTGGCTCCTGGGCTCTGCCCTCCCAGCACCTGGGCGATGGGTGGGAGCCTTGGGGTCTCCAGGCTGCACCCCTCCAGGCCCAGAGGGGACCCCTCAGGGGAGCACAGGGCCCACCCACATCAGGCAAAGGGGATATTGTGCAGATGGCTGCAAAGGACGGACCAGTGACATCAGTGTCCCACTGTGTTGATGGAGGGTGGGAGTCAAGCGTCCTAATTCAGGTTTTGGCACAAACGTCACGTAGCTCAGGTGTCTCCTGCTACCTCGTCCTGTTTTAATTTTCTGCCTTATCCTTCTTGATCTCTTACTGTCTTTCTCTGCTCATTTATTTTTTGATTTTAGCACCAAAGTTTAAGCTCCAAGGGGGCAGAGAGCCTGGTCTGTCTCGCTCACTACTGCATCTCGCGCTGCGGGTGTATGAGCCAGCTCTCCGTTACTATGACAAAATACCTGAGATAATCAACTTAGGAAGGTCTATTTTGGATCACGGTCTCCAAGGTCTTGATGTGTGCATGTTTGGCCCTGTTGCTTTGGGCAACGGGACAGCAGTGTATGAAAACACATGGCAGAGGAGGGCTGTCACCTCGTGATGGCCAGGAAGAAAACAGGGAGGGAGAAGGTCCCAGAACCTCCTCCAAGGTCAGCCCCTCCCCTGGTGACTTGATCCCCCCATCCAGCCCCATCTCCTAAAGGCTCCAGCCTGAACACGGGGCCCCCCAGGGGACCCGAGACCCAAGCTCCAGCAACAGCTGCCTAAGGCCAGCGCCCTATGAAGGTCACGTGCAGGGGCTGGCGGGAGGGCTCACTGGGCGGAGCTGTCCCCACCCCACCCCACTGCCCTGCTCCGTGCCCCTCTCGGGTTCAAGGTCAGGGTGACTTAACCCCCACCCTTCTCTTCTTTCTGAGCATCTGTCACTTGGGTCCTTGTCTCCTTGCCCTTGGGGACAAACCTGGGAATCCTGGCTGAGATGAAAGGTCTTGGTCACCAAGAGGCGGCTGCCTGGAGGACCAGGAGGCCCTGGCCATGGGGTCAGATGGAGGGACCGAGACACAGGCACCGAGGAGCAAGTGTGGGGTGGTCCTGAACAGCAGGGCGACCGCGGGTCACAGTTCAGTACATCGGGGTGACCGCGGGTCTCGTTGTGTCACGTATGTCATGAGCAGCTGAGGAGGAAGGAGTCGGAGGATCCCCAATGGGAAGAAATGACCCAGGAGGCCGGAGCGCTGACCCAGGTCCTTGACCTCGCACCAACCGCCACAGCGCCCCGACACACCAGGGTCGCCACGAAGTCACAACATTTTAACTTAAATAAAAATAAGACCTTTCCAAGTGCGAGTTGTGATACTAAAACCAACATCTGAACTTTTTTAAAAAAAGAAAACTATTTTATGGAGCGATTTAGAGCGAAGGCTGAGCTCTTTGATTCTCTCTGCACACAACAGGGCCACCAGGCCACCCCTCTACAGAGACACCCAGCGACCACGGGGCACATGGCGGAGCCCGTGGGGCCATGGCGCGTCTCCCTGGGTGGCGGGATGGGGTGGCATCTGTCGTCGTCTACACCGTCCTGCTCCCGGGACTGATGCTCTCCCTTCAGCGTCCTCTGCGTGACCCAGATGTCAGGACTTTCCCCAAGGTCCCCACACTGCACAGCTGTGCCCCCACTGTCCCCCCCAGTGAGCAGCTGGGAGGGGTCTCAGCAGACAGCAGCCCCGGAAGGAAGCGCCTTGTTTCTCGGGCTCAAAGGGCGGTCGCTGCTGTCACCCTTGCGGCTGTGGCCCTGGGGGGGGTGCAGCCACACCAGGGCTGGGAGAGAGGCTGTGGTCTGGGGACAAGAGGTCCCGGCGGTGGGTGGGTGGGGTTAAAGAGACAGGCGACAAAGGCGACCTGGGGGCGAGGCAGGGTGCCCCGCAGCTGCTCCACTAGGGCCACCCAGGTCCCCAGCCGGTTCCATCCCCGCCCTCCCGCCCTCCCCGCCGGCGGCACCCAGCGGTCCCCGAGCAGCCCCTCGGCCCACGCAGCCCTCGCTGGAGGCCCAGGAAGGGAGCCCGGCCCCGGCGCCAGCGCCTCCGCAGCCCGACCCTGGCCTCCGGCTGGGCAGGCGGCCCGGCGTGGGCGGCCACGTGCAGGGCCCCGGCACGTGCGGCCCCGCGTGCTCCCGCCTGCGGCTGCTCCTCCGCTGCTCCCCGCCTGGCCCGGGGCTGACGCCAGCAGGCGGCCCGACCCCGCCCAGGAGGGCTGCGACCTGCCGAGGGAAAGGCGAGGGGCTCCGGGTGACCCGGGAAGGGGCTGGCCGCCAGAGGCCTCCCTCCCCCATCGGGCACAAGGAAGGGGCTTCCCACAGCAGCCCGCGGCCACCAGCCTTCCAGGACCCAGTGGGTCACGGCCACGGCCACCACAGTCAGCAGGGTCCCGATCACTGGCCCAATACACTGAGCGTCCCCAAGTACTAGCTCACTCAACCACCCAGCGACCCCGGGCACTGGTGGCCCTTCTTACAGAGGGGCGCCCAGGGCTAGGGCTGCTCAGGCTAACCCTGAGGCCATGGTCGCTCACACCAACGGTGACACCAAGACCACCCCTTACTGAGGGCTTGAGAGTGCCAGCAAGTGACCCAGAAGACCACCGGTGACCGCCCACCCTCCTGTGCCAGTCATGGATGAGGGCTCCTGAGCCCTGCTTCCTGGCTGTCACCAGGCACCCAGCTGCCCCCCGTGCCCTGCCACCAGGAGCTGCGCCTCACCTGGGGCCCAGGGCGATGGAGCCAGCCTGGACTGAACCCCTGAATCCACCGGGCCACCCCGGGCAGCTGAGACTTCAGAAGCAAGACCTCAGGGGAAGGTGGCCCCTGCAGGGCAGGGACAGAGCCCTCACTAGACGCTGGCCCTGCAGGACCTTGACCTTGGGTTTCCCCGCCCGCCTTCCCACCTGGGGACAGTGGATCTGAAGTCCCCACCACCAAGGACAGGAACAGGACACCACAGCGACAGGGAGGTGGGTGGCAGGGCTGGACTCTGGCCCAGGACTAGGTGAGGGAGCCCAGGGTGGCTGTGGCCACTGGCAGGGGCCTCCCCATCTGCAGGGCTGGAACAGGAAGACAGGGAGCCATCTGGGGACAGGCTTGCTCTTAGGACCCCGTGTCCCCCCCAGAGCTCAGAGGTCCTCCTTTAGAGGGGGCAGAGTGCTGGCCAGCGCGTGATGCCCCAGCAGCACCATGACCCAAGGGCCTCCCCCGAGACCCAGCTTCCCCTGAACGCCCGCCCACCCTCCGGCACAGGGCTCCTGGGGTCAAACCAACCCCAGCCCAGAGGCCTAGCCCCCACTCCCTGAGCCCCAGGTGCTCTCACAGCGAGACGGGGACCACGGTCCCACTGCTGGACGTCCTGCGCGGATCCGAAGCCCTAGACCCGAGTCTTCCAAACCTTAGGGTTTTTATTGATTTCATATTACAGATGGGAGAGAGGAAAGGAGGAGGAGGAGGGGGGAGGGGGAGGAGGGGGGAGGGGAGGAGGGGGA
Source organism: Callospermophilus lateralis (assembly GCF_048772815.1). NCBI lineage: Eukaryota > Metazoa > Chordata > Mammalia > Rodentia > Sciuridae > Callospermophilus > Callospermophilus lateralis. The sequence goes on from NC_135324.1 coordinate 3,371,637, forward strand.
GGGGGAGGGGAGGGAGGAGGGGGGAGTGGGGAGGAGGGAAGGAGGGGAAGGGGGAGGGGAGGGAGGAGTGGGGAGGGAGGAGGGGGAGGAAGGAGGAGGGGGGAGGAAGGAGGAGGGGGGAAGAGGGAGGAGGGAGAGGAGGGAGGAGGGAGGAGGGGGAGGGGGGGAGGAAGGAGGAGGAGGAGGGGGAGAGTAGGAGGGGGAGAAGGGGGAGGAGGAGGGGGAGGGGAGGGGAGGGAGGAGGGAAGGGAGGAGTGGGGAGGGGAAGTGGGGAGGGAGGAGGGGGAGGAGGGGGGAGGGGGAGGAGGGGGGAGGAGGAGGGGGGAGGAGGAGGGAGTGGGGAGGAGGGAGTGGGGAGGGGGAGGGGAGGAGGGGGAGGAGGGAGTGGGGAGTAGGAGGGGGAGGAGGGAGGAGGAGGAGGAGGGGGAGGAGGGAGTGGGGAGGAGGAGGGATTCCACCATGCGACCAGCGCACTGGTTTCATTAAAGAGGTTCCTAACATAAAGTTAGCAAGATCAAATCAACACACAGACTCAGTTACCTTTTTCTATCACCAGGTCCCAGAGGGCTCTCCCTTTGGCTCCCACCTAGAAGGGCAGCAAGGATTACTCAGGGCTAGCAGGAGAGAGAGAGAAGGAGCACGCCAGGGAGTAGCCTTTTATTGGGGAACAAGAAATTCAGGGGAGAATTCCATCCAATGAAGGTTGAGGGAGGCCGCACTCCAAGGTCAGGGTCAGTGATTGGGCCTGGGGTCAGTGGTCAGTCACACCCCCACACGGACAGGCTCTGGCGCACCCTTTCACCTCATCTCCCCCCATCGTGCTGGGGACTGAACCAGGGTCCCATGCATGCCAGGCAAGAGCCCCACCGCTGGCCACCGCCCCTGGCCCCTGGACTTTCTAGATAGAAAGAGAGGTCAAAGGACCGCCAAGATTATTTTTTGGGGGGGTGGGGCACACCAAGGGCTGAACCTGGGGGCACTTAACCCCTGGCCACCTCCCCAGCCCTTTTAATTTTTATTTTGAGACAGGGTCTCCCTGAGTTGCTTAGGGCCTCACTGAGTGGCTGAGGGTGGCCTCTGACTTGTGATCCTCCTGCCTCAGCCTCCTGAGCCACTGGGATGACAGGTGTGGGCCCCAGGCCTTCCCTCCAACAGTTTTGATCTGAGCAAATAAATGAAGAGCTGGCCCGAGGCCGGAAACCACATGTGTGACTCCAGACACGTGGGGCATGTTCAAGGGGTTCCCAGGATCCAGAGCCTGGAGCCTGTGCCGGGGTCCAGACAGAGGTGCACAATTGGGGCCACAAGCACAGGACTGAGGAGGTCATAAAGGACACAGAGTCAGAGAAGAGCACAGGGAGTCGCAGAGCACCCGCAACGTCAGGACGACACAGCAAACAATGAGGGCAGCAGGGGGACAGCAGCCACGGCCACGCAGGGCTGAGCTTGGGGGGGGCCGAGGGCCGGGAGAAGAGGGGCTGCGGGGAGGGTCCCCTGTGCAGGGCGAGGGCTCCAGGATGGCCGTCCTCCTGCCACACACAGCAGACTCAGCCCACCGCGGTACAGGGCCTCTCCACAACCGCCCCCAACACCAGCTTCCCTTTCACTTCCCCTGAAACAGGAAAATAAGAGACTGACACCTTTCCAAGAGGGACCCAAAATAAAATAAAATCAGCCTTTACTCGATTCCAAAGGGGATTCAGCATCTCCCTTTCCCAAAATAACACAGGGACGAAACCGACGCAGCACATGTCTCCGACACCCAGGAAGGGCCCAGAGAGACACCCGCGACTCGGGGGTGGTCTGAACCAGCCCCAGCAGCCCCTGCTCCCAGCAGAGGACGGCCACTCGCACCGGATGCTGGCCTCAGCGCCAGGCTGACCTGTGGAGTCCTGCAGCCTTTGCTTCCAGACTCCTGGGCCGGGTGGGTGACGGCTGCTCGGCTCCCAGGGGTCTGTCCCTTTTCCCACAGTGGCTCCTTTTATTTCATTTTGGTACCAGGGATTGAACCCAGGGGTGCTTGACCCCTGAGCCCCGTCCCCAGCCCTTTTAATTTTTTATTTGGGGACAGGCTCTTACCGAGTTCCTGAGGGCCTCACTAAATTGCTGAAGCCGGCCTCCAACTCATGATCCTCCTGCCTCAGCCTCCTGAGAGGCCAGGATTACAGGTGTGTGCCACGGCACCAGTTGAAGGCACTCTTCTTACTGAGCCACGTGAAGGACCCTGAGGCGCTCCTGATCCTTGGTCACTGCACATGTGCCCCCTGAACGTGCGTGGGAGCCAGTGTGGAGATTTCAGGTGGGTAAAAGCTCCTGGGTGGATTTTCTTGGTACAGAGAATGTGAGCTTTTTGGTTTGAATAAGGAGATGGCCCTGAGGTGTTTTGTTTTGTTTTGTTTTAGCTTAGTTGGACACTATACCTTTATTTTATTTATTTTTCTGTGGTGCTGAGGATGGAACCCAGGGCTTCCCACGTGCGTGGTGAGCGCTCTACCCCTGAGCCCAGGGACAGGGTCGCCCTGCTGCCCGACAGAGCCCCAGGCACAGCACAGACAGACGTCCAGGGCAAGGACAGATGAGCTTCCCCTGGGTTCACTTCTCACCTAGCACCTCGGTGATCTGAGCAACTACAACTGCAAGGTCACCAGCCTGTGGGTGGCCCTGTGCCGTCACCATGGCCCAGGTACCGACACCAGGTCCTTGCCAAACAGCTTCCATAAAGAACTGGGTTAAATGAGCCTCCTAAAGACAATAACTTTCCCGGTGCTGGGAGCCTGCAACTTTAAACCAGAACAGAGATCTTTCTGAAGCACGAGGTGGCGTCATGTTCTAGAAAGTTCTCTCCTCTCTTCCTTGCACCCTGCTCACTCAGACACAGGCTTTGGAAACAAACCTGACACCCACGTCTCCCAGCTTCATGGGGTCTCCTGTTGTGAGTGGCAGGACAAGGGCCACACACCTGACCCACAAAGGTTCACTGCGCCTCGTGCCTCCAACACTGAGATGCAGCCTGTGGTCCCCGCCACGTGGGGTTCAAGGCTGGCCTTGGTGGCTGGCAAGACCCTGTGTCAAAACAGGACCGAGGACACAGCCCAGTGGTGGAGCCTCTGAGCTCCAGTCCTGGGGCGGGTGGGGGGCGGCCTGGGCGCTAGCTCAGGGGAAGGTGCAGCGCATCCACCAGGTGCCCTTGGGAGGCTCCTGTCTGCAGGAGGTGACAGTTTGCTTAATGACAAAGGACGGTTAGGAGGGACTAAGACCTGGCATCTTAAGCTTCTGAATCAAGCTAATCTCTGCGCTCTGACAGCGCCCCTGCCCCTGGGCGGACTGGGTGCCCTCTCCTGACGTGGGCCTCAGACTTAGGTCTCAACTCTGCTTGAACCTGCCGTGCAGATAAAGCACCTAAAGGGGATAAGAGGGACCTTTTAGGAACCGTTCGCCTGAGTAAGTGCCAAAGCCCAGGCTTGCCAATCGCCTTGGCCCGCGCAGGTCCCTTGGCACGGGCTGCGGGGCGGGGCGGGCTGGGAGAGGCCCAGGGTGAATTCGCATTTCTCCCCCTGGCGCCTGACCAGGGATCAAGGCGCCTCCCGCAGCTCCCAGCAGGTCGGGAGCAGGAAGTGGGCTGGTTTGGGCAGCAGGAATCTGGCTCCACACAGGCCGCTGACAGGCCATTGTTCAGGGCTTAACTGGGGGCCCACTGCTGGCTCCCCGAGTCTCCACGGGAGCCAAGGCCTTCGCCAGACACAGATAAACAACAGGTCTGCGCCAGAACCAGCCCTGCGTGGCTCCTGGCCAGCCGGCCCCTCTCCTTCTCCAGCACCCTCCGTGGCTCCCCAGTGCCCGCCCGTCCTGGTCCTCCCAGCTGGCCCTGACCTGGCCCTATGACCTGGCCCCCGGTTTCTTATGACTCTTCACTGTTTAACTATTTGGGGCCCCCCACACCCTAGGCCAGCATGGACCCCATGTGAGACGTGTCTGTGAGAGCAGCTGTGGGCGCTGTGTCCAGCCCTGAGAGTCCTCCAGGCCCCAGGAAGACTGAGGGGACCTCCGTGAATTCCCAGTCCCCCCTGCCCCATCAGGCTGCCGGCTGGGACCCCCTGCAGCCCCAATTCAGGAGACTGATAAGCAGACTCAGGGGCAGGAGGGTGAGCCAGGCTGGGGACAGACCTGAGGCCGCTGGGGCTGACCAGGGCCCCGTTCCCCACTGACCTTCACCCTGCATGATGCCTCTGGAGGAACCCAGATCTGTCACTCCTGGGCAGCAAGGGGACAGGCCTGTCATTTCATTCCTGTTCCGCCTGAAGCCCCCGGCCACTCTGCCCTCCCCGCCGGCCCCCGTCTTTCCTGTCACTTCTCCCTTCTCCCTGGCCCTGCCACCTCCTGTTCCTTCCAGCCTCTCCTCCCTCAGCGCCCAGCACCTCCCTCCCACTGTCACTGTCACTGAACCCCATGATGTCCAAGCAGTGTGTCCTGAGACGTCCTCTTCCGGAGCTCAAGGGGGACTTCAGAGTCGGCGACCCTCTGGTAGGGCTTTGAGGGGTGAGGAGAAGTTGGTAGGTGGGGACGGGAGGAATCGGCCACCAGGATGCCTAAGCAGAGGGCCGGGTCCTCGCAGGCGGGGACCTGGGACAAACCACAGTCCCTCCCAAGCCTCAGTCACCTGTCAGCACAGTGGGCCCCCCCACCCCCGTCTCGTCTCAGGTCGGGGCGGACGGCGGAGCATGCTCACGGGCTCACAGGGGCCAAGGACGCACCTCTCTGCAAACGGCACTTGGTGAGTCGGCCTTGGTGGCATGGGACCCACTGCCACGGAAGGTGACGGACTATGAACAGGGCTTCCCTCTGCAGAGGGCCAGACCAGCCCCACAGCCGGGAGCTGGGAAGCTGGACTAGGATTAGAGTTCTAGAACCTTCCACAGCAAGACCTGGTGACGCCCCGTCATCATGGACTTCAGAGAGACAGTCTGGCCCTCCCAGCCTAAGAAGATCTCTTCTCTTTTTTTTTAAGGAAGTAAAGAGGCTGTCACAGGGCACAGCACACGTCTGGAACCCCAGCTACTCAGGAGGCTCAGGCAGGAGGATCACGAGTTTGAGGCCAGCCTCGGTAACTTAGTGAGACCCTGCCTCAAAATAAAAAGAAGGCTAAGAATATAGCACAGTGATAGTGCGACCCTGCATCAATCCCCAGTACCAAAAATAAATGTGCCAGGGGCTCAGGAGGCTGAGGCAGGAGGATGGCCAGTTCACAGCCAGCCTCAGCAACTTAGTGAGGCCCTAAGCAATTCTCCAAGACCCTGTCTCTAAATAAAATACAAAACAGGGCTGGGGAGGGGCTCAGTGTTAAGCACCCTGGATTCAATCCCCAGTACCCAATAAAAAAATAAACTAACAAACACACCATGAATTCCAGTTTCTAAACCTCCTGAACACATCATCTGATCATATTCACATACTTATTTATAAAAGATCCCCTCGGCCAGCTGAATTTTTAAAACAAAACAGAAAAACATTCATTTCTATTGAATCTGCAAATCTTCAATTAGAAAACCCCCAAATTTCTCAAATTGAAAAATGGGGAGACTGCTTAATCGGGAGAAGTGGGCAGGGGAGTCCTGCAACAGGACAGGATGCTGGCCTCCGTCCCACCCGTGGGGAGGCCGGGGCAGGTGTGAGGCAGACAGGGGCTGGCCCTGGATTCTGTGCTGACCAAATCCTTCTGCTCTTCTGTGTAGAGTGGATGCGGGGAGCCCAGCGAGACCCGGTGAGGACGGGGAGCCCATCTCTGGGGAGACAGTGCCCACGCGCACCTATGGCCCTTGTCCTGGGACCCCCTGGACTACATATCCCAGGCTGCTCTGCAGGTGGGTGGGGCTGTGGTTCAGTTCTGCCCAATGGGATGTGGGCAGACATACGGCGCTCCTTGACCTGACCCTAAACCCCCAGGCCAACGTGCCAAGCTGTTTCTCCTTCCTTTTAGGGCCCAGAGGATGCGCTAGAGGACCCAGGCCATCAGGAAGGGGGGGGCCAAGGGCTGAGAAGGCCCGGATGGTGTGAGTGACTGCAGCAGAGACCCCGGCTCAGAGTGAGATCTGAACAGAGCTGGAGATGGCTCCGTGGCCGAGCACCCTTGGGTCCACCCTAGGAGTGGGGAGAGAAGAATGCTGAGGCCCACTCCGATAATAACGCTGAAATCACAGTTTAGTGAGCACTTACTATGCGCCAGACACTGGGCCACGCACTCGACCCCACAGTCTTCCGTGATCTCCTCAGAGACGGGAAGAGCTATGCAGCTGCCTGACACTGAGGAGGCAGAGGCTCAGGGAGTCCCCAGGAGCAGGCACCTGTCACCCAGCAGGCGGCCGACTACCCTGAGCAGACGGCAGGGTCTCTGGGAGCTGCGATCCTCCCAGGGACGGCCCCTCAGTCCTGCTCTCTGCCCCCAGCACAGTGACACTCCCTCTTCCTTTCTCTTCAGGAGGTGTGCAGCTGACACCCACATGCCATGCTCTCCCTGAAGACTGTCACTGGGCCAGGTCCTCGGGCCCTGATTACTGGCCTAACCATGTTGGCATGGCAACCAGATCGTAAGAGCCAGACCACGGCCCCTGGTGGGCACACAGTCCCAGGCGGCCACGGCCCGGCGTCCAGAAGAGCTCCCAGGCTGGTGTGGAAACCCACTCCAACCCCCAGGCCAAAACCAGGGCCTGAGGCACCGGAGAGGCCACGGGAGGTGAACCCAGTCTAGAATCAGCACCAGATGCCACGGCCCTCCCATCTCTCTGCTTCCTGAGGAGAGGGCAAAGCGGTGGCTGCCCATCCCTCCAGTGTCCCTTCTCCTTTAAAAGGGGCCTGATATTCTTCACCCAAGTTCGTTTCCCAGCCTCCTTTGCTGCAGCCATGAGACAGCCTTGGTGAAGACTGTGACCGGACGCGTGCTCTGGATTCTGGGAAGAGCTCTGTTTTCTCATTCTCCCTAGAATGCAGATGTGATGGCTGGAACAGGAGCAGCCACCTTATACCCTTGAAGGAAAGGCAAAAGCGTTACACAACTCCAACTGTTACCCACTGGGCAACTAAAGCAAGGCCTAGGTCTGCGTTTCTGGTTACGTAGGAAAAGTACGACTAAACTTGCTAAAGCCACAGATGCTCAGGTTTATTGCCAAGTGAAAGCTGCCTCGACTGAACCCTGAGCTTCGCATTTCACAGCCCCAGAACCCGACCCTCCTAGTCCCCACTCCCCACCTTCCCCCAAAATAACCCTCCCAGTCGGGCCTCCCTGGCCCAGTTCAGATCAGCTGGGCCTGTGCCAACCGTGGCCAGGGCACACGGGCTGCAATTGGCCCAGTTGGTGCCACCCTCCTGCCAACCCGCGGTGGCCGGGAGGAGCAGGAGGGGCACAGCGCACACGTCAGGAGGAAGCCTCTGGGCAGCCTGGCCAGGGCGTCACGGCATCACCAGGTCAAGGGCACCAATGAGGTCGTGGGCACTCGTCACCCGCCCCCAGCCTCCACTCTGGACATCACCGTACCCGACTCCACTGCTGGGCCCTCGGGGCCGCCTGCTCCGGCCCTGGGCTGGCCACACAGGCCTGGCTCACCCTGGCCCCTCCTCTGGCTGGAGGGTCCCCTCCACGGGTCAGGTGCCATTCCCAGCCCTGCCCGCCCGGGCCATCAGCCCCCAGCAGCCCTCGGTACCCTGACCATGAGGCCCACGCAGACATTTCAGCGCGGCCCTGACGCCCGGGTTTGGGGTCAGGAGGATGCGCCTCCCGGGAGGCACCCAATAAAATCTAAAAATAGCGCCACAGCAGCCCCTAGGACACCTGTGATACCTCACAGGCTGGCGACCCAGGAGGAGCCGGGCATGGTGGACACCAGCCCCCCCTGGGCGCCCAGTGCTCTGCAGTGGACACAGCCCACGGGGGTCTCTGCGCCCGGCCCCACTCTGCCCGAGTTGGCGGGCTGGTGGCGGATGTGGGTCAGGGCGCCTGCCAGGCCCAGGCCAGGGCAGCGGAAAGCTGTCCCTGTCCATCTGAGGGCTGGCAGCCACAGGACCATCCACACAGGACAGAGACCAAGGGCAGCTGCGGTCCTGTCGCTCACAGCTGCTGCCACAGAGGGGACAATGACCTTCTCCCTGTGCCCTGGGGGCGGGGCAGGCTGGGTGGTGGGCGTCAGTGAGGGGCCACGCATCCTGGCCACAGACCAGGGCTGCCTGGGAAACTGTGCCACCACATCCGGGGACCAGCCAGTCCCAAGGTGGGGGCCGCAGGCCACGCTCACAGAACCAGGGGCCTGGAACCGCAGGGGACATGGGAGCCGGGCAGGTTCTCAAAGACCTGCTGATCCCCAGCAGCACGGCCCCACGCCCACTAGGACACGTCCTTCCCACTCACGATGGCCCTCGGAAGACAGAGGACCTCCATCTGGCAGAAGGAGAAACAGAGGCCAGAGAGGTGTCACACAGGAGGAGGTGGGGACTGTGATTCCACACCCCAGCTGCCACCACCAAGGGCGGCCTCTGCTCCTCCCGCCTCGTCTCCAGGAGATAAGTCAGCCAGGTACCCAACGGCTGGAGCCCCAGCGCTCGGGAGGCTGAGGCAGGAGGATCGCACTTTGGAGGCCAGCCTCAGCAACAGCAAGGCCCTAAGCTGGGTTCAACCCCCAGCACTAATTAAATAAGCAAAAAGGTCAAGATGGTGCCCTGGTGCCCTGGAGAGCAGCCGGGGTGGACGCAGGAGAGCTGAGGCTAGTCCCCAGTGCCTGGCCTGGAGCCCGTCCCCTCCCTGCCCCAGTTAAGCCCCTCCCTCTACCTCCAGGTCCCCACTGAGACGCTGCCTCCTCAGGGAAGCCCCCCTGGGTTTCTCCTGGGCGCCTCTCCCCAGACCCTATCTGCTTCCTCCAGGAGACAACTGGGTTCCTGTCCCCGCCCTGCAGTGTCCCCAGGGCGCAGCAGGGGCCTGGCACAGGGTGTAGGTCCTGAATGGACACTTATGGACTGAATGGCTGACCACAGGCCTCACCCTACCCTGAGGAAGGAACATGGACCCTTATCTGGGGCAGGGGAGGCATCTCAGGGCCACAGGGACCTGGACAGGACAGACCCCGCGAGTCCCAGTGGCTCCTGCCTGGAGAACCTTGTCCCCAGAGCCGGGCCCATCGCATTCCTTCCTGCCGACTCACTGACTCCTGCCCAGCCTGGCACCCTGGGCCAACGAAGGCCACAGGCCCTGGTGCTAAGTTTAGTGACTGTAAAATGTCCCCGTGAAATTCCAGACAGAGCCAGGGGCTGGTGACGCATTCCTCAGGGCTTCCTGGGGCCCTCCCCCGGGCACTGGGCTGTGGAGGGGGACCAAGCAGCCTCCCAGTCACCAGCCTGGAAGGACAGGGAGCTGCCCCGTGCCCCGTCAGGAGGACCCCTCTCCTTGGGAACCCCTGGCATGTGGGACAGGCCACACCAGGACTAGCTCCTGCACCTGGAGGTGACACCCCACGGGGCGTCCCCCGCCCTCCCCTGCCCCTCACCCGCAGATTCTCCCCGCGCCTCTGTCCACTCCAGAGACAGGCTGAGACCCCTGGGAAGAAGCAAACAGAGGACAGGGCCTGAGACGCACAGAGGGAGGACCCTCGGCGACCCTGACCACGGAATGGACTGTCGGAAAAGCCAGCAGCAGAGGACACCTCAGCCACCTTCGATTTTTTTTTTACATCTGCTCTTTTGGGTTATATGTGACAGTATATTTTGACTTGTTTACAAAATCATGGAGTACCCCTTATTCCAATCAGGACCCCAGCCTGGTGGCTGTACATGTGGAGAGTCACCGTGCTCTGGTCACCTGTGTTCACGGGGAAGTTATTATAAGTTGCTTTAAATTCTTGGTTTTGGTTGAGCTTGTGGTCCACTGAGACCTTGAGATCTTGTTCACAGGAACAATTGGTGTCCATCAACTTCTCCTCCACTCGGGGGAAACCACGAACACCTCATCAATTGAGTCAGCAAGCCCAGTCCCATCAGGGGACTGTCACCTGCACAGGAGCTGGGAGAGGCCCCCATACTGACAGTCCCCCCAGGGTTGAAGACTATGCCTGCAAGAACTGCACTGAAGCCTTTTTATAATGTTCCCCTGACTCTCTCTCTCTCTCTCTCACACACACACTAATATATATACACACACACAAAAGAGGATTAGAACTATTTAAAGAACAATGCTTTTAAAACATAAAGCAATAAATATTAAAAAATTCTCTCTCTCTAGAAAAAATTAAAACATAAAGCAACGCAAATTAAATCAAGTCACTGGGGAAAGAAAAACACTTTTAACAAATAATGTGGAACAAGGGGGGATGTACCTCGTCCGCCAGCTCACGGCTCCACAAACTCACTTCAAAGTGGATCTAGATATGAAAAGCAGGAAACAACAGACACCAGGGAGGCAAAGATTTCCTGATTAGGAGTCATAAAACCCCAACCCCAGAAAAAAAGAGAAGGTGGACTATATCCAGATGCAAATGTTCTGTTCATTGAAAGGCACCTTTAAGGGCTGGGGCTGGGGCTCAGAGATACAGCTCTTGCCTAGCACGGCCCTGGGTTCGAGCCTCAGCACCACATAAAAATAAATGAATAAAGGTATGGTGTCCATCTGCAAGTACAGAATTTTTTTTTAAATAGGCACCATTAACTAAATTAATAGGCAAACTAGAGACTGGGGACAATTTTTCACTACACCCGTATGCATTTGACAAAGGACTTGTTACCAGAATAAACAACTACAACTCAACACAAAGTAATGACAAGGAGGTGGAAACATTCATTAACCTTCATTTGATCAGTGCACAGCACACATATATGTTGAAACACCACACTTCAAAAATATGTGCAATTATCACATGTAAGTAAAAACAATTTTAAGCCACGGCCCCAGCCCTTTAAAACTTGCTGAGAGCTGGCCAGGTAGAGTGGTGCACACCTGTCATCCCAGCAGCCTGGGAGGCTGAAGCAGGAGGATCTCGAGTTCAAAGCCAGCCTCAGCAGTGGTGAGGTGCTAAGCAACTCAGTGAGACCCTGTCTCTTAAAAAATACAAAACAGGACTGGGGATGGGGCTCAGTGGCCTAGTGCTCCTGAGTTCAATGCTGAGTACCCCTCTACCAAAAAAAAGTCGCTGAAAGTCTCACTAAGTTGCTTAGGCTGGCCTCCAACTTGCCATCCTCCTGCCTCAGCCTCCCACACCACTGGGATGACAGGTATGCACGGCCGTACCTGGCTGATTTTTTTAAATATTGGAGATGGAAACGTCAACCACCTTGATTGGCTCAATACATGCTTATATACATACCCTGAATCATCGAACCGTACCCTCCAAATCTGCACAATGGAACCAGATTCAAAAACTGAAAAACTACCACAAACCACCATGCGACAGAAGCAAGATGGACCCTCTGCGTGTAAGCCACAGTACAAGACTCGACCAGACCCAACCGAAGATCTATCAAGGGCAGATACAGATGTACAAATCCATAAAATAATGCCCAGCACCAAGCAAAGGCAAAAATGTTAAAAAGATAACCTGATGTCATTTGACTCTCTCTCTCTCTCTCTTTTTTGAGGCAGGGTCCTGCCATGTTGCCTGGGCTGTTTTCAAAGTCCAGGGCTCAGGCGACCCTCCCGCCTCAGCCTCCTTTAGAGCTGGGACTGCAGATGAAGACTCATGACACCTGGCTTTCAATGACATTTTACACCAAGTAGATAAGCAGATAAGGTCTATTCTTATCTCATTTACTTACTTTTACTATTTTATTAATTTTATATTTATTTATATGCATGGTATATGAATACTGTTATATGTATCATATGAATAGTAATTACACGTGAATGTATGTAAAAATTAAATTGCGTACTACATTTTTATGTATAATATTTTTGTTATAAATTTTTACTTATATTTATTTATATTCGATATAAATTTTTATTATGAGATTTTTATTTTATTTTTTCTTACTTTATTTTATTTTTTCTTATTTTATCTTGTCCTATTTTATTTCGTCTTATTTTATTTTATTGTCTTATTTTAATTTTATTTTACTATTTTATTATTTTATTTTATTGTCTTATTTTGTCTTATTTTAATTTATTTTCTTATTTTATTCTGTCTTATTTTATTATTTTATTTTATCCTGTCCTATTTTATTTTGTCTTATTTTATTCTTACTTTAATTTATTTTCTTATTTTATTTTAGTTTATTTTCTTATTTTCTTATTTTATTCTGTCCTATTTTATTGTGTCTTATTTTATTCTTATTTTATTTTCTTATTTTATTTTAATCTATTTTCTTATTTTATTCTGTCCTATTTTATTGTCTTATTTTATTGTTTTATTTTGTCTTATTTTATCTTATTTTATTGTGTCTTATTTTATTCTTATTTTAATTTATTTTCTTATTTTTTATTATTTCATTCTGTCTTATTTACTTTGTTTTATTTTATTTCATCCTCTTGGGCGCACTAGGGACGGACCCAGGTCCTGGCAGGGTCCAAGCAGGTGCTCTGACCACTGAGCTACAGCCCCCGCCCTGAGACACACTTTGTCACCTCTCTGTCACTCACTGCCACAAAACACCTGAGATCATCGACTTACGGAGCTGAAAGGTCCATTTGGACTCACGGCTTCAGAGGCTGCAGCCCGAGGCCCCTTGGCAGCGTCGCTTCGGGTCTGAGCACCAGGCAGCGCATCATGGCGGCCAAACGCCCTCAAGACTGGGCAGCAGGAAGCGGGAAAGCAGGAACCGGAAGGGGCGGGTCCAAATGCAATCCGGTGACCTCACTTCCTCTTGTCTTGGCCCCGCCTATTAAAGGTTCTGTCTCCTCCTAGGGAACATGCCTTTACTACATGAGACTGGTTTTTTTTGTTTTCTTTTCTATTTTTAATGGGTACCGGGGATTGAACTCAGGGGCACTCAACCACTGAGCCACATCCTCAGCCTTATTTGTATAATTTTTTTTTTTTTTTTAATTTAGACACAGGGTCTCGTTAAGTTGCCTAGGGCCTCCCTCTTTGCTGAGGCTGGCTTCCAACTCGTGATCCTCCTGCCTCAGCCTCCCAAGCCTCTGGGATGACAGGTGTGTGCCACGGCCACCGGCGCACACGAGACTTTTGAAAGACAATTAAGGTCCAAACCACGCCAGGTGCATTACCAATGCCTGTAATCCCAGAGGTTCGGGAGGCTGAAGCAGGAGGATCCCAAGTTCAAGGCCATCCTGGGCAATTTAGTGAGATACTATGTTAAAATAAAAGGGGTTGGGATGAGGCTCAGGGGTCTGGTGCTTGCTTAGCATGTGTGAGGCCCTGGGTTCAAACCCAAGAACCACCAAAGAAAGAATCCAAACAAGAACACTCACACTGTGTCTTCACTAGTCATCTATATTGGGCATAGCTGTAATTTGGTCGTTTTCATCACTGTATAGTATTCCAGTGTGGAACATTATACCTTATCATTTTCCTGTTAATAGACATTGGGCTATTTCTAGGTGACATCAAATAGTGTTTATGCGTGTCTTCTAGGGCATAAGTAACCAGTAACTGGACTGAGGGTATCTAGGGAGTTGGGGGGGGGACTCCAGAAACCTGGAGCACACCCCCTCATCAGAAAGAGAGGGGCCTCGGCTCTGCTTCCTGACTGCGGTTGGCAGAGAACACAGACCCAGGGCTTCGAGAGCTCTTGAGTTTTCCAAAGATACCAGAAATCCAGATTTTTTTTTTTTTTTTAATGTGAAATCTGACTCTGAAATGTCAGCAGGGATCTCACATTTGTTTTAAAGCCCTGTCTGGACCAAGTGCCTTCGTGAGCAGAGCCCAAACCATTCTGTTCCATGGATTTTGCTACAGTTTGATTTAATTCAGAGGCTGGGCCTGGCGCTCAGGGGTAGAGGCCGTGTTTAGCATGCACCAGGCTCCGTCCCAGCACCTCCCAACACACACACCAACCAGGAAAAATCAAATGCAACTTAGAGCCACGGGAACTTCAGCACAGGACCTTACTTCCTCAAGGCCTATGTGCCCTGTGCCCTGGAGAATCCCCCCTTATTGGCATGAGTGGGTTGACCGTTCTGCCTTCTGCTTTATAATCCAGAAAGCTCCATGTCCCGGAAGGCTCTGTGGGCTCAGAGGAACAAGGTAATGAGGCATGGCTCCCGTCACCTCAGCCTTACTCATTTCCGGTGACTGCAAAAAATCATCCCCTCCTTCCCCCATGGGTCCCCTGGTACCACCTACCACCCATTCTCGACGGTCACAGAGTTTTTTTTTTCTTTTTCTTTTCTCTTTTGCCCTTTTAATTTTTTATTGAGAAACAAGGTCTCACTCCGTTGCTTAGGGATTTGCTAAGTGGCTGAGGCTGGCCTCCCACTTGCCATCCTCCTGCCTCAGCCTCCAGAGGGTCGCTGGGACCGACAGGCCCCCCCCCGTCCGGGTGCCTGGCCCCCCCCCCGGCCACCGCCAGGCACCCGGACGGCTGGAATTTTTCAACCCAAAAATCAGGTGCTTGAATCCTTCCACCGACCCCTGGGTCGCCATTGAGGATCCAAACCCTGAGCCACCCCCTCCCCCACACCCCTCCCCCATGCCCCACCCCTTCACCCCCTAACGTCACCCCCATCCCCCACCCCCACTCCCCCACCCCCAGCCCCTCCCCCAGCCCCCCTCCCCTCCCCTCCCCCTCCCCCACCCCACCCCCACCCCACCCCCCACTTCCTGGCAGAGAACTTGACCCACCCCCGGGACTTATTTGGTGCCCACCCCCCGGGAATTATTTGGCGCCGACTCCTGCCAGGGTCTGCCAGACCAGGAAGGGGACAGAGCGTGGAGAACAGTCAGGAAAGGGGGCATGGAGTAGGGGGCACAAGGCCTGCCCCCCGCCCCCAGACCTCACACAGATCTCATGGTGTCCCCTCTGTCCTCTGACCCCATTGGGATTCCCCACCCCCCACCCCCAGTCCTGGGGATGGAACCCGGGCCTGGTGCGTGCTTAGGCAAAGCCCTCTGTGACCTCTTGATGCCACCCTGGGTTCCAGGGACTACTCGTGGGAGCACGCTTTAGACCTCAGAGAAAGGAAGCGGGCGCGGTGGGGCCCACCTGTCATCCCAGCGGCTCGGGAGGCTGAGGCCGGAGGATCGCAAACTGGAGGCCAGCCTCGGCCAAAGCGAGGCCCGGAGCCGCTCAGGGAGACCCTGTCTCTCAATAAAATGCAAAATAGGGCTGGGGACGGGGCTCAGGGGTGGAGTGACTCTGAGTTCCATGAGGCTGGAGGATCGAAAGTTGGAGGCCAGCTTCAGCAACTTAGCAAAATAAAGAAATATAAAAGGGGCTGGGGATGGGGTTCGGGGGTGAAGCACCCCTGGGTTCAATCCCTGATATTAAAAAAAAAAATGAAAAGGTACTGTGGTCAGAGACACCTGCCTTGGCCCAGCTCAGAGCAGCCGTGGACCATGGACTCCGTCTCTCAGCCTCCATTCCTCTGCCTCTACGTCCACCAAATTGCAGCGCTGCGTGCTGTAATAGCAGAGGCTGCCCTTCCCTGCTCACCCCGCTAAGCCCGGGGTGTGCCTGGCCGTCTCAGTCCTCCCAACACCCCTGGGTAGCCAGAGCTGTCACTGTCCCCTCGGACAGAGGAGAAATCGAAGCCCGTTGCTAAGCAACGCGTCCACTTTGGCCCAGCTGTGCAGCTGCCCAAGAGTGACGTCTGGACCCAGGCTGTCAAGCTCCACGTGCAAGTTCCTCAAACACGGTGTCCCGTGACGCGGCACCGGAGCCTCCTGTCCAAAGCATCAAATGCTGGGGGCCTCGCTCAGCGGCAGAGCCTTTGGTGAGCAGGCGTGAGGTCCTGGGTGCTGTGCCTAGTCACACACACACACACGCAAATGCAAAGGGCCTAGTCCTGTGCCTGGTACAAAGTCTGGAGGAAATGCAAACAGAATTAGCACCGGAGGACGGTCGGGGGGCGTGCGCCGGGCATCCCAGCAACTCGGGAGGCTGAGGCAGGAGGATGGCAAGTTGGAGGCCGGCCTCCGCAGCTTAGCGAGGCTCTATCTCCTATTAAAAAAAAAAAAAAAAAAACATGAAAAGGGCTGGGGATGTGGCTCCGTGGTCGAGAGAGAGGTCCCCTGGGTTCAATTCCTAGTATATAATGAGCATTTCGAAGCCCCCCACGTGTCTCTTGCTCCCAAGAGTGGCCTCTCCCCTTGTCCCCTTGCATCCTGGATGGGGCTGGATCTGCACTTTCGGCAAATGGGATTCTTGCATGGTCTTTGCATCTGGTGGGGGGCATGGACCGTCCTCCTGGTAGCCAGGATCCCTGCTGGGCTGGGGCAGTGTGTTGACTCATTCTTCTGTTGTTGAACTTGGGAGTTATTTGCAGACTTGGCGCCATGACAGACGGGCTCTTGCACATTCTGGAACGCGAGCTCCCGGTGGTGGTTAGAAGTCCACATTTCTGTGGGGTAAACAGCCAGGGGCTGGAACTGCTAGGTCATGGTGTGCGTTAGGCCCTGGCGGAGGCTGCCAGACTTCCCCAACGTGCCCGGACCAGGACAGGCACCCAACCCAAGTTTGCAGAGGAGCGTTGGCAACTTTGGCCCAAGTGGGTGTTATCTCTCTCTCTCTCTCTCTCTGCCGACGCCGCCGTGACCGGGATGGGTGTGCCCCGGGGTTTTTTAATCTTTGCAGAGAACCTTGTTTTCCAGGTCTCCCTTTGGAACATGTGACTAAATCTACGTGTCAGCTCCCAGAGCCTCCTATTATCTCATTTAATCCTCACGAGTGCATTTAACAGATGAGGAAACGGAGGCCCGGGGGAAGGAAAGAGCTCTCCCAAGGCACAGGGGACGGTCTCACTTAGCAAGAAAGTGTCCGAGGCAGAACTTCAGCCAGGCATAGTGGCCCACGCCTGTCATCCCAGCGGCTCGGGAGGCTGAGGCAGGAGGATCGCAAGTTGGAGGCCAGCCTCAGCCACTGAGCAAGGCCCTGAGCAACTCAGCGAGACCCTGTCTCTAAATAAAATAGAAAAAGGGGCTGGGGACGGGGCTCCAGGGTTGAGTGCCCCCTGGTACCCCAAAAATAAAAGTGCCAGGCTCTAGGAAAGTGTCCCCAGATGGACGCTCATCCTCGCCGTGTGACCTTGGCCAGACCTTTCTGTGTCACCCACAAGGAAATAGGATTTCTCAACCACTGTCACCTGGGGCTTTCTTTTTTTTTCTTGGTTTCGTCTGTGCCACTGTTGGGGGGTGGATCCCCGGACGCTGTGCATGCTGGGAAGGTGCTCTACCCACCCAACCCCTCCCCGGTCACCCTCTGTCCTCAGAGGTCATTGGAAAGGTGACCCTGGCCTTGAAATGAGCTAAGGTCGTTGGAGAAGCTCCCAGTCCGGGTAGGAATGGGGGTCACCAGATGATCCAACAAAGAATGTCCCCCCCCCACCCCGGGCACTTTGGGAACTTCCCATAAACCACCTCTCTCTCTCTCTGGAGCGTAAGTATAGCCCACACCACCTCTGGGATGGACTTATGCTCAGAAATAATTATTGTGTTTTTTTTTCCTGAAATTCCCCGGGTCCCCGGGGTGTGTGGCCTTGGGTCATCGGGTTGTCACAAGACATTGTCCTCAGCAGACAAGCAGGGCCTCCTGGGGCCTCTTGTTGGGTGTGGGTGGGGTTTTTTATTTTATTTTTATTTTTTTTTTCTGATCTCGTGGTTTGGAACTTTCATCCCTGAGGTTTGGTAAGAGCTGGCACCGGGAGGCCCCGGGCACTGGAGGAGACATGATGTCAGATGAGCCCTTGTTATCAGATGGGCAAGGCCCGGGGTGGCTGTCCCAGACGTTGGGGCTCAAGGTGGTGGAGGTGGTGGGATTGGTAGAGCCCAGAGCCAGCTTCTGGGCCACCGGCTCCTGATCCCCAAAGACCCATCCCCGGGGGTGGAAAGCTCTCCCGGTCCCCGGTGGTCCACGCCGGTCATCCCAGCAACGCGGGAGGCTGAGGGAGGAGGATCGCAAGTTTGGAGGCCGGCCTCAGCAATGAAGGTGGGCCAGGCCCTAAGCAACTCAGCGAGACCCCGTCTCTGTAGATAAAAATTTTTAAAAAATGGCTGAGGATGTGGCTCAGGGGTTCAATCCTTGGTTCAAAAAAACAGAAAAGATGAAAAGGAAATTCTCACCGTGTGTTCTGAAGAGGCCAGGGTTCTGCAAAAGGGACATTTGCAAGGGGGTGACATGGTCCCAGCCCCTGGCAGGGGGTAGGGGGGTTCTGAAAGGGGTGCCCAGGTGAGGCCCAGCCAGGGAGAAAGGAGGGGACAGCTTTAGCGGCCACCACCCCCTCCCCACACCCAGTGCCAGGCCCCTCACGGCTTAATCCCCTTCCCTGGCACAGGGCTGGAACCGAGGTGCTTAAATGTCACGTGGCAGCTGAGTCCCCATCCTCCTGCGGGATTAGCGGAACCCTCCTGCGCTTCTTGTGACCCCGGGAAGGGAGGGAGGGTGACCCGCCCGCCAAACCGTGGGCCTTTGGAATCCCGTGGAGTCCTTCCACCTGATCCAGATCTGGCTGAGGGGGAGCCTCCTCTCCCAGGATGAGGGGGGAGCAGAGAGGGGACGAGAACCTGCAGGTCTCTTTATGGCCTTTGAGAAAGGATCTGGAGCCCCGGACCGTGGCACGCACACACCTGCTATTCCCGTGACGGAAGGGGGAGGCTGAGGCAGGAGGATCCCAGGTTGGAGGCCAGCCTCCGCCATTTAGCAAGGCCCTAAGTAGCTCAGGGAGACCTTGTGTCAAAATAAAAAAAATAAATGAAAAGGGCTTAGGACAGGGGCTCAGGGGGTTAAGCGCCCCTGGGTTCCATCCTGGGACCCCCCCCCAAAAAAAAAAGGGCAGATTTTACTATTACAAGGTTTAACCCACAGCAGGCCAATGGCAGATGGTGGAGGGTTCTGAATCCTGCGCCCCAATGTTGTGTCCTGCCCCTCATCTCCTGGGCTGGTCAAGAAAGATATCTCTGAGGACAGGAGTCGGGATCTAGGGGAAGAGCATTCTGGGGCAGAGGAAAGAGGTCGTGCAAAGGTCCTGAGGCAGAGATCTAGGCAAAGAGCATTCTGGGCACAGAAGAAAGAGGTCATGCAAAGGTCCTGAGGCAGAGATCTAGGCGAAGAGCATTCTGGGCACAGAAGAAAGAGGTCGTGCAAAGGTCCTGAGGCAGGAATTCCCTGGGTGTGTCTACCTGGAAGCCGCCCTCTCAACCCTGCAGGATGACCCAACTGCTCGCCTGCCCCTAGGGGGCAGGGGACTCAGTTCTGACCAGAAGATAGATCCTTGGGCTGGTGACAGGTGGCCCCCCAGCAGCTCCAGAGCAGTGGCCTCAAGCCGGGAGCAGAAGCGGGATGTTCTGGGACCCACAGGGTGGAGGCCCGGGAAAGGACGGGCTTGTACCCTTTGGTGCTGGGAGACTCAGTTCCCCGAGTTCCTAGGTGACAGATCAGGTGTCCGCAGGATGTGGAAGCAAAGGTCAGTCCCCGTGGGACAAGCAAGCGCCTCTCCAGGAACAGTCATGTGACCCTGAGCCACCACCACTCCCCCCCCCTCCCCCGGAACTGCTCCCTCCCTCCCTCCCTCCCTCCCTGGTTCATTCATTCAAAACTCCTCCAAGGCAGGTCCAGCTTCTGACCCACTGGAGGCCACAGGACACCAGAGGCCGTGACCAAAAAAAAACAAAACCAAACAAGATACCTCCCAGGGGACTTGGTCTGGCACCATTGATAATCCCAATGACTCGGGAGGCCGGGGCAGGAGGATTGCAAGGTTGAGGCCGGCCTCCGCAAATTATGGCCTTGGAGAAGGGACCTAGCGCCCGGACCGTGGAATTCCCGGCACCTGGTCCTGCTGGGGGCGAAAACCTGAATCAGGGCCCCTGGTGGCTTTGGGTGGCAGGGGACAAGGCCAACTGGAGGGCAGGACCTTCTCCTGCAGCAACTGGGGACGGGTGTGAACAGGGTCAGGTTGGAATTGATCCCGGTCCCTGGGGAGCCACTAAGGGAGTCATATTCCCCGGCCCCTGGAATTCAGGGCCACTTTGGGGCTGGCTCCTGGGCCCTGGGCCTGCTGTCCCCTTTGGCGTCACCATGCCCTGGGGGCTGTCCCCGGAGCTCCGAGGTGGCTTTTTTCCTCCTCCTGCCCTGGCCGGTCCCCAGAATTCACCTCTGCTCCTCCCAGAGTCTGTTTCCTGCTGTGGGGACGTGACCTTGGACACACTTGGCCTGGGGACAAGAAGGGACACCTGCTCAGGGATCTGCTAACCCCGCCAAGCGCAGATGGGTCTGGGAACCTCCCTTCACTTGGATCAGCTCAACCCCGGAGCCCCGTCCCCAGCTCTTTTTAATATTTTATTTAGAGACAGGGTCTCGCCCAGTGGCTGAGGCCGGCCTCCAACTCTCGATCCTCCTGCCTCAGCCTCCCCAGCCGCTGGGATGACAGGCGTGGGCCACCGTGTCCGGTGGGTGGAGGGGGTGATTTACAACCAACCCTCCATCCCCACTGGACGCCGAGGACTTGGCATTGGGTCAGGCAGTACCCGGGATTAGTGATCAGGTCAGCGCTAGATTTAGGGCTCAGGCGATGACCAGGGCTCAGGGCTCGGTTTGGATCCAGGATCAGGGGCCCACCTCAGGGAATCCAGTGAAGAGCCGTTGATAACCTGGGTTGGATTTGGGATTCAGCCTGGGTTCCCCGGCTGGGCTCACGCAGGGACCAGAATCAGGTCTGGGTACCAAGGATCAGGGATGAGTCCATCCGTCCCAGGAAGCAGGATTACGGGGCAGCGGATGGATGGTCGGGGTCGAGGCTCTGAGACCAGGATGGGGAGTAGGTCGATCCCCAGAGCAAGAGCCAGGGCCCCCCCTCCCCCACCGTCTGGGAACGGGATCAGGGCTCAGCCTGTCACCCCACCTTCAACCCGGGCCCAGGTTCGGATAAGGATCAGGGCTCAGTCAAGGAAAAGAGGAGGAGGGACTGATCTGTGATCAGGGATCAGTCGGTGAGCAGTGCTAGGACTTAGTCAGGCCTTAGGCTCGGAGGAGGAAGACTCAGGGCCAGTCCAGGGTCAGCCCAGGGTCAGTCGGGAGCCGCAGCCGGAGCTCAGGGGTCACGTGAGGTTTATAACCAGGTTAGGAGGACCAGGATCCAGGCTCAGCCAACCTCCATGGGGAAACTTCTCCACGGTCCCTTTAGGTCACAAAAGAACCACTTCACACCCTCCCCAAACCCAGACCCCCGGAGACAACCGAGTTCTCCTCCCTTTTCTTGCAGAATCCAGCTTGTTTGAATGCATGTCCCCCCGACCCCAGGCGCTGCCCACCCAGCCTCCGGCCCCAGCCTCCTCCCCGCCCGCCTGCCCGCCGAGGGGGAGCCTCCTGACTCCAAGGTTATTAAGGGAGGAATCTGTGGGAAGAAAACAGTAAACACAAAATCCACCCGGCCCCTCCTGCGGCCTGTGGGCTGGTGGGAGGGGAGAGGGACGTGTTGACAGGAGCCTTAATGAAACCCAGAGGGAGGCTGCTGGCAGGGCCTACCTGGAAGGAGGCCCAAGATGGTGATTCAATCAACTGGTGTGTGTCCCAACAGGCCAGCCGCGGGGGACCGGGGCCGGGGCCCATTCACCCCGGGCTCCGGGAGTCTGTCAGGAGCACCCAGAAAAATCCGCTTCGGAACTTACGTAACCCCCACCGGGCGGGGGACCCCCGGGGTTAGGCCCCCGGACGGCTCTCGGCCTCCAAAATCTGCACATCTGGTTAAGTGGCACCTGCTGACCAGGGTCACCTCGGCGGGCCCCTGAAGGGCACAGGGCAAGAACTTGGTTTCTTTTTTTCTTTTGGGGGGAGTACCCCCCCAAAAAAGAGACAGGTTCTCACTGAGCGGCTCAGGGCTTCGCTAAGTTGTTGAGGCTGGCCTCCAACTTGCGATCCTCCTGCCTCAGCCTCCTGAGCCCCTGAGACGACCCGTTGACGGGCTCCACCCGTCGTCCCAGCAGGAAGCCAATTGAGCATGCCAGGGGGGTATCTAGGAGTGTCCCTAAGTGCCATCCCTGGTGTCCCCTGCCCCACCAAATAAAAAGACCAGGATGTGGCTCAGGGATACAGTCCCCTGGGTTCAGTCCCTAGTTGAGCAACAGAAAAGAAAAGAAAATTGTCCCCAACAGAATGTCCAGAAGGAGAGTCCTTCCCCGTGACCTGTGCGGGGACCCCTCTGCCGGGGTCCTCTCTGTCCCCTGAGCTAGAGGCAAACAGACCTAGTGGCACAGAGAGGACAAGCAACTCGTTGGGCGTCACACAGCATGCTCCAGGTGGGCCTCCTGCACACGGGATGCGACCAGGGCTCAACTCCCAAGGTTCTCGGCATCACCCCTAATCAGGAAGGAGCGTGTTTATTTTCGGTTGAATATTTTCCCAACCACAGACGAGACAGGACGGGACTGGACATTCCAGAACCCTGGCAGCCCGGGGAGACCGCACGAGGGGCCCTGCCCGGTCACCTCGCCTCCTCCTGGTGGCCTGGTGCCCACCCCACGGCCCCCCACCCCACCCCACCCCACCCACCGAGGCCCTGGGTTCTGGCTGCCATCTTGGGTCCCAGCCATATCTGAGGCAGGGGAGTTGGCCACAGCCCGACCCCTCAACTTCCCGCCCCCTTCCGCCTCCCCTCTCCCTGGACGCGCACCCCAGCACCCGCTCTGAGGGGTCCCGGGAGTCTCCCCAGATCATGGCGAGGACCAGCATCTCAGGCAGGGGAACAGCATGTTGTGTGGCCCAGAGGCGTGACCACAGCGTGGCCTCTTTTGGAGAAAAAAGGGGGTGGGTGATCAGACAGCAGGACAGGGACGGCCAGTTTTTGCCAAAGACCCAGAGAACCGAAGTAGAGAGAGTTGAGCTGGGAAAGATCCAGGATCCGAAATGGGTTCCAGGCCCGCGCCTGTCGTCCCAGCAGCTCAGGAGGCTGAGGCAGGAGGATCGCAAGGTGGAGGCCCGGCCTCCACCCTTCAGGGAAGGGCCTCAGCGACTCAGCGAGATCCTGTCTCTAAAAATAAATAAATAAAAAAGGGGCTGAGGACGGGGCTCAGGGACGGACTGGCCACAGGGTTTAGGGGTGTGAATATTGGGGTCCCCACTTACAGAAAGAGGAGACCGAAATTTGAAAGGAAGAGAAGGGACCTTCGGCCTTGGCTAGGGAGTGAGGGGTTCGGAGGCCAGGGTCATTGTCCCCCCCTGTGGCATTGACCTGGGTCCAGTTCACGGCCTCCCCAAGTAGGACGCCAACATTATTCACCAGGCCCTGACGGGTTGACCCTCCCTGGTGAACTCCTACTCATCCCTCAAAACCCAGCCTCCGGTTGCCCTCCCGGCCTCCCCCCCAGACCTCCAGACCTCGGGGAGGTTGGCCCCTTGTCTGCCCGGTGGGAGGCCCCTCGGGGTAGAGGGTCCCATCTCCTCCATTCCCAGTCAGGACCCCGACAGAGCCGTGTAGACAGTAGGCGCTCACCTGGGCGCGGCCCAGGAACACACCAACAAGCGAGGGCACCAATGAGCCCCCGGATCCTCACACCCCACAGGCACAGAGGGTCGGGGACCAGTTTGAAAGTCACAGAGCCAAGGTCAACTCCCAGCTCCGCCTCTTGCGGCCACCAGCCTGGGGTGGTGGCCTCGGGATTTCCACTCCCTGACCCTCGGTCTCCTCTTCTATTGACCCGTGGTGGACCCTCCCGAGCCGGCAGCCTGAAGAGCGAGTTGGGCAACTCCGTTAACCGTGACAGCGGAGCCGCTGAGAAGGTGGTCCATGAAGCCAAGACCCAGGTTCGAATCTTGGCTCTGCCACTTACCTGCTGTGTGGCTTTAGGGAAGTTACTTGACTGCTCTGTGCCTCGTATCCTGTTTTCTCAGCGCCCATCTCGCGGGGCTGTTTCTCATGAGGAAAAAGCATCCAGACAGCGACTCCCCGAGGTCCTCTGGGCCTGCACCCTGCGGGGGCCAGGTCTCTGCAGAGGCATCCAGAGGGTCCCCTGGGTTTCCAAGCAGAATCTCCGTCGGGACCTGTTGCCGCTCGCTGTGGGGACCCCACCTTTCTCGGGAGGCTGAGGCAGGAGGAGGGGTCCACGGAGGCTCATAGGGGTCCATCTGCGGGCTGGGGTCACTGCCTGCCGTGTCTCCTCAGGTGGGAAAGACAACGCTGTGTGATCTGAGGAAAGGATATTGACCTCTCTGAGCCACTCCTAGCTGCAACCTCTGAGCTGCCTTCTCTCAAGGTCACTAGGAAATGGAGGTGCTTTCTAAAGAGGGGGTGACTGCGGGCCTCACGGGCCACGCCCGGCCTCCTGGCCACAGTCCAGGGACTGAGAGAGGCAGGTGTGGGCCGAGCACTGGAGGCTGTTCCTGGAGGCTGGTCCCACCTGGCCTCAGGGAGGCTGTGAACCCAGCCCAGCCAAGGTCACCCTAGTTCCTCCCTGACACAGTCCAAAGTTCAGGGCCAAGAGTCCCTCAGGAAGTGACACGGGAGGACGTGGCTGCAAGGGACCCCATGCCCACAGAGGACTGCCCATTGTCACCCGGCCACTCATCTTCCGGGTAATGAGAGGGACAGTCAGACAAGTCCCCGTCTTCTCTGGTGATCCGTGGGGTCTCTAGACGCCTGTGACACAGACGGCCACAGTCCCAAGGGGGGGGGGGCCTGAGCTTGGGTCCCCGCTCTGTCACGGACTTGCTGTGAGACCTTGGACCAGTCGCTTGACCTCTCTGGGCCTCTTTGCCTGTAAACAGGAATAAGTACCTACCTTGAAAGGGTTCTTGTGAGTGGGGTGGGGGGCGGTGACACCCGGGGACGATTCAGGAACCCCCGGATTTGGACCTGCACCCCGATTCCAAGACAGGAGCTCAGAAGCCCCAAACCCAAGTCAAGACCCGGAGTCCGGTGGACACTGTTGCACACTGCAACAGCCTCCGTCTCCCACCAATTGTTACATTTTACATTATTTTTTTTCCAAATGTATCTAAAGATGCCCAGGACACCTTCCCGGGCCTGCTCCCCAGGCCACCCCCGGCACAGCTGGCCGCTGGGACCCCGACATCTGAACCTTTAAGGACGACATTTGCATTAATTGACGAATACATTTGCATAAGGAACATAGTAACTAAAGAAGTTCTCACTCTTCCCGCCTTTGGGGGGCTGTGCCCTGTGGCTGGTCCCCACCTGAACCTCCGTTTCCTCATCCGCAGGGGTCCCTGCGACCGGGCCTGGTGGTGCCCACACCTGTCATCCCAGCGGCTCGGGAGGCTGAGGCAGGAGGATCGCAAGGTGGAGGCCAGCCTCCGCCATTGCAGCAAGGGGGCCGGGGACAAGCTCAGAGCACTTGCCTCGCAAGCACGAGGACCCGGGTGTCACCCAGAAGGAAAAACAACCACAGGGACCCAGTGGGATCCCAGGGACGTGCAGACACCCTGGGAACCCTGGCAGGGGCCACCGGCCGCACCCTGGGAACCTGCGGTGACCTGCCTGGGTCCCCGGCACGTCCCTAGCAGCGCCCTCTTAATCTGCGTGACGGTGAACGCTGGGGAGATCTCCCGTCCCCGGCCTGTGCCTCCCCCCGGGTCTCAGGCCCCAGCCCCTCTTGTCACCAGCTCCTGCCCACCCAGTTTTTTTTGGGGGGGGACACCAGGGATTGAAGTCGGGGACTCTGAACCCCTGAGCCCCGTCCCCAGCCCTGTTTTGCATTTTATTTGGAGACAGGGTCTCCCTGAGCTGCTCAGGGCCTCGCTAAGTTTCCGGTAGAGGCTGGCCTCCAACTCGCGATCCTCCTGCCTCGGCCTCCCCACCCACTGGGATGACAGGCGAGGGCCACCGTGCGCCCGGCTAATCCCAAGATCTTTTTGGGGGGGGTTTTGTATATTTTTCCCATGGCTGGTGGACCCTGATGTCATTTCTAGGGGGTGCTGAGAACCGGACCCAGTGCCTCCCAGGGGCTAGGTCAGTGCACCCCAGCCCTGACCCCAGGACCTTGATACCGCCTGTCCCCTGTCCAGCCTGAGGTTCTCACCGCGGGGTCTTCTGGAAAAAGACCAACCACCATGAGGGGGTCAGGGGGAGGCCCATGGGGGGCCCTGGGCTCCCGGGAAGCTGCACCTGAGTGGCCTCCCCGCCCGCCGCGGCCTCGGTTCTGGGCCACTCTGGGGGAGTGACGTAAACTGGCTCTTCCTGCAGGGTCATGTCCAAGCCGGTGCCTGGTGCCTGGGCGACGTGAGGGTGGGCAGGCTCCCCTGGCAGCAGCTGCCACCGGCGGGGGGGGGAGGGGGACCTGCGCCAGGCACAGGGTGGACGGTGGCTGGGGGGAGGGGCGGGGGAGGAGGCAGGAGGAGGCGGAGGCCGGGGCCTGGGGGGGACCCAGGAGGAGAGGAAAGGGGGGCTTCCCCTGGGGCCTGGCCCTGGGGGGACGTGCTGCCTGTCCAGGGCTGGGGCCGACCCAGGGCCCGCCCAGCATGGCTCCAGGATGCCTGAGGGACCTTCTAGAACCTTCCGTCAGCCTGGGCAGTGCTGGGGAGGAACCAGGGGCCCAGGGTCACACAGCCACTTCCCTGTCTGGGGCTGACGGAGGCCACACCCGCTGCCCACGGTGACTGTTCCTGTGTCGCCGAGGCTGGCCTCCAATTTGCGATCCTCCTGCCTCAGCCTCCAGAGCTGCTGGGATGACCGGCGTGCCCCGCCCGGCCCGGGGAACACATTTTGCTTATATGATTTAATATAAAGGAGCATGGAAAGCACCTCATTTGGGGACCCGCCAGGGTTTTTCTGTCACCACTGAGACGTTCCAGTGATGGTTTCAGTCCCCTACGTTTTTTATTTGCAAACGGGGTTTCACAAAGTAGCCTAAGCGGGCCTCCCATTTGCCATCCTCCTGCCTGTCACTGGCTGATCCTATACCAGCTCCTTTATCTGTCTGAGCCCATTTTTTTCCCCCGTCTGTAATAATGGGAGCAAAAAAAAAAAAAAATCCCATCATCTGGGCCAGAGAGAATAAAACAGGGGAGTACAATACAGCCGTGAAAAGGAATGGATTGGACCTACCCATTACCAGCGCAAAAGAACCTCAGGAAGCTGAGTGGAGGGAGCAAAGCAGGCTCCGGAAGGATGCATCCAGCACAAACCTCTGTGCGTGAACAGTGACACAGCGCCTGCCTGGCATAGACAAGGCCCTGGGTTCAGTCCCCAATAATGCAAAAAAAAAAAAAAAACCCAAATCAGAAAATACCTAAAGACAAAAAACAGGACAAAAATCTGGGGCCGATCATTCCTAGGCACAGATATAGGTATTAATAGTAAAAGAATCAAAATTATATTTCCGGCCAGGGGCAGTGGCCCACGCCTGTCATCCCAGCAGCTCGGGAGGCTGAGGCAGGAGGATCGCCCGTTGGAGGCCAGCCTCAACAATCCGTTGAGAGAGATCCTCAGCCACTCCGCGAGACCCTGTCTCTAAATAAAAAAATAAAAGGGCTGGGGACGGGGCTCAGGGTTAAGCGCCCCCTGGGCTCCATCCCCAGGACCCAAAAACCAGAAAGAAAATTGAGGCTCCAAGCAGCACTGAGGTCCCAGAGCCAGGCCTGTGGCGAGGCCTTGCACAGCGACTCTGGGCGCTCGGGACCGCCCAGGGCCTCCCTCCTCCGCGGGCCAGAGACCTCCCAGGCCGAGGGCCTCCTGTCTCTGGGAGGAAGTGGCCTGGTCCTGTGCTCAAGGCCAGCCGTGTGACCGATTAGTGGCTCCTGCGGGTGGCACCGGAGGGATTTCCAGGGATTGCCCTGGAGCCAGCGTCTCCGGACTCCCCTCCCTCTCTGGAGCGTGGGGGACGGAGAGGCCGGGACGCAGGGGGGTCACAGGGGGTCACCGTGGGCAGGCGGGAGGCGTGGCTCAGGGCTGGTGGCCTCTGGCTGCACTAAACCTGAGGTTCTGCTCTCAGAAGGCACGTCCCCATTTTCAAAGAAGGAGGTCCCAGGTGAAGTCCACCGCCAAATGCATGGGCCAGCCCCAAAGCAAGACCCGGGGACACTTAGAATCCTCCTGGCAATTCAGGAGGCTGAGGCAGGAGGATCGAAAGGTGGAGGCCAGCCTTGGCAATTGAGGGAGGCCCTAAAAAAATGATAATAATAATAATAATAAGAAGAAGAAGAAGAAGGGCCGGGGAGGTGGCTCAGTGGTGAGGCCCCAGCCCTATTTTGTATTTTATTTAGAGACAGCGCCTCACGGAGTTGGTCAGGGCCTCGCTAAATTGCTGAGGCTGGCCTCCAACGGGCGATCCTCCTGCCTCAGCCTCCAGTCTCTAAATAAAATAGAAAAAGGGCTGGGGATGGGGCTCAGGGGTTAAGCGCCCCGGGGTTCAACCCCTGGGAAGAAGAAGAAAAAGGAGAAGAAGGAGAAAATTCCCTTAATCCCTGAAAATATCTAATTCTGAGATGCCCCCCAATGGCTGAGGAGTCGGGGCCGGGCAGCCTCTCGCTACTCAGCTGCTCTTTATAAAGTTTTAGGAAATTGGGGCCCAGAAAGGTTCAGCGATTTCCCCAGAGACACACAGCGAGTCTGAATCTGAGCAGATGGAGGTGCTTTCCAGGAAATCCCGGGCCAGAGACTTCTTGGTCCCCTCCCAGTGTCCCAGAACATGCAAGGGGTGGCCATATGGCTGCATGTCCCAATCAAAGGACAGCCCCAGCCACCGCGCCTTTTTTTTTTTTTTCTGTTCGGATGGGTCTTGTGAAGTCGCGGAGGCTGGCCTCCAACTTTAGGATCCTCCGGCCTCAGCCTCCGGGATCACAAGGGGGCACCCCTCATTTTACAGACGGGACAAACTGAGACTCACGGGGGGCCTGATCCTAGGTGTAAGGTCACAGCAGATCCACGGTCACTGGAGCCCACACCTCTGCCCCCCAGCTAGGAAATACACCGGGAACTTCTCAACATGGCTGTGCGTCCTGGGGACAACCAGTCGCCCTTTCTGAGCCTGTTTTCTGGTGGAGGTGCCTGGGATCCTCTAAGGACTGAGGGATCCTGGTGGGTAGCCGGGAGGGGACTCCACCCAGACTCCCGATGACCAGTCCCCAGGGCCCAGTCAGACCTGCCTTGGATCAGGCCATAAGTGGGAACAGCCTCTCCCGGCCTCTCCCCGGCCTCTCCCCGCCTCTTGGCTTTGTGGATTGTCTGGGAGCCGAGAATATTTTGAATTGTTGTGTTTGGGAGGGAGGGAAAAAAAAATAACCAAATACTAAGAAAGGAGACACCGAGAGGCCTCCGCAAGAATGCAAAGGGATCGGGGCCCGCCTGGGGACGTCGGGGCCACTGCGAGGCCAGGGGTTTGGGGCTCGGAGGGGACATCGAGTTACCTGGAGAATTTATTTACAAAAAAAAGGGTGTGCGGATGGGAGCCACGGTCTTGGACCAGACCTGGACCACGGAGCCACATTTTTATATATTTTTCATTTTTATATATTTTTCTGGTCTGGAGACAGGGTCTGTGTAAAGGGTGGAGGCTAGCCTCCCACTGGCGATCCTCCTGCCTCAGCCTCCCGAGCGGTTGGAGGCCAGCCTCAGCCAAAGCGAGGCCCTGAGCCACTCAGGGAGACCCTGTCTCTCAATAAAATACAGAATAGGGCTGGGGACCGGGCTCGGTGGCTGAGGGCCCCTGAGTTCCATCCCTGGTGCCTTAAAAAAAAAAATATGGAAATTCAGAAGCTCAGTCCCACCCCGCCACCTGCTGAGTCGAATCTGCCTGTTAATTAGCAACCCCCCACCCCGCCCCTAGGAAGTGAAATGCAATTTTCCCCTAGGAGGGGGGCAGGGCAGGGTGCAGCCAGGTCACAGGGGTCTCCAGGTGACATGAGAGGTGACCCCGGGTGTCTCCAGGTGACAGGAGAGGCGGGGCTGTCCTGACGCGTGGGGCTGGTCCCCTCCCCTCCAGCTCTGGGTCTGGCCCCTTTTGCTGTCTGTGGGGGCAGCTGGGCGCTCCCGTAGGCTGCAGGCCCCGCCCACCGCGCCTGCGCAGTCTCGCGGTGGAAACAGGCTGAGGCAGGAGGGTCTCATTCAGAGCCACCCCGAGGAAGGCAGAGGGGGATTTTTTTTTCTTTTTTGGGGGGGGGGGTATCAGGGATGGAGCCCAGGGGTGCTTCACCCCTGAGCCCCATCCCCAGCCCCTTTTTCTATTTTATTTAGAGACAGGGTCTCCCTGAGTGGCTCAGGGCCTCCCTGAGTGGCGGAGGCTGGCCTCCACCTTGCCATCCTCCTGCCTCAGCCTCCCGAGCCGCTGGGATCGCAGGCGTGCGTGGCCTCTGGTGTAGACAGACCATCTCATCTGACATTGCCAGACTGTTTCCCAGGGAGGGTGCTGGGGTGGAGGTGGCCTGGGGTGGCCCTGGAGCAGGTGGGCAGCTGCCCCTTCAGGGAGTACACGGTGGACGTGCTAATGTCCTGCAGCCTGTGGGTCTGCGTCTCCTACTGTCACCTTCCCCGCCTGGCCCTGGGGCCCTGTTTGCTGTTTCCACTGAGAGAGGAGGAAGTGAGCTTTGGGGACTTGCCACTCGCAGACCACATCCGGCCTCGGTTTCCCAAGGTCCTCTGCGCTCCCAGGGCCCAGGCTGGGCACCCAGAGGGAGCCCTGCGTCCTGGGGGGTTCCCGTCTGCAGCTCCGAGTTGGGCTGAGACCCAGGCTGCCCGGGGTCCAGGGGCACCGTGCTTTTGGGGGGGCGGATAGGAAACAGCAGAAATCAGATCCCACACCATCAGGGGCCCTGGACCCCTGAGCCCTGTCCCCAGCCCTATTTTGCATTTTATTTAGAGACAGGGTCTCCCTGAGCTGCTTAGGGCCTCGCTTTGGCTGAGGCTGGCCTCCAACTTACGATCCTCCTGCCTCAGCCTCCCGAGCCCCTGGGATGACAGGTGTGGGCCAAAGCGCCCAGAATCCGGGGCCTCGTTCCTGCTGAGAACCTGAGCCGCAGCCGGGCTTGGGTTCATTGTCTAGCAATCGCCCCAAAATGGACCCCAATCCTCCCCCCCCCAAAACCAGAAGATTTGGGTTTGGATTCTAGTTCTCTTACTCACCCACCGAGTGACCCAAGGCAAATTTCTTCACTTCTCTGTGATTTTCTTACTTCTTCATTAAAACGGGTGTGTGTGTGTGGGGGGGGGGGGGATCAGAATGCTACTGTATTTAAATGCACCGAAGCTGGGCATGAGATCAGCCATGGTCCCCCTTTTCTAGAAACACGACCATTCAGGAGGCTGAGGCAGGAGGATGGCAAATTGGAGGCCAGCCTCAACAACTTGGCAAAACCCCATCTCCAAATAAAAAAAGAAAAGAAAAGAAAGGGCTGGGGATGTGGCTGCTGCTTGGTAGAGCTCAGGGTTCCGTCCCCAGCTCTGCCAAATACACGTAAATAAAAGAAATGCTCTGAACTGTGCGGAGCATATGGTTACGACGTGCTATAAAAAGGCACGTTCAATCAAATAAATGCGGCCAGGCGTGGTGGCTTGGTGGCGGACACCTGGAGTCTCAGTCACTCGGGAGACGAAGGTACTAAAATGTGGCGTGAGCCCAGGAGTTTGGAGCCCAGCCTTTGGGAACATATTGAGAACCCCCATCTCAAAAGGGAATAAATACAATACAATACAGCACCTGTTTGTTGAGCATCTACTACGAGCCAGACTTGTGACAGGCTCCTGGATTCAAAGGTGGGGAGCAAGGACCAGATGCATCCTGCTGGTCCCCAAGTGTGCACCTGGGGTCCCTGGAGAAGGGTACAGAAGGCACTGGGGGAGGGCCAGGAGGGGACAGTGCGTCGTGGTGTTGGCTAGAGATGGTATGGCCACCAACCCGGGGGGGGGGGCTGGCTGAGGATACCCAGGAGAGAGGTGCCTAGAAGGAGACAGAAAACGCTGGGGGATCAGAAAGGGAAAAGACTTTGCCATAGGTCACACAGCACCTCCTGGGGCCCCGCCAGGGTGGGGATGCGCAAGACGGTCTCTGAGGAGCTGCTCATTCAAATAAGAGCCGTAATAAGGGTGCAGTCTCCGGCTCCACTTAAAAATAGTCGCATTAACTGACACTCGCTTGGCACTTCTTGGGTGCCAGGAGCGGTTTGGAGCTCTTTAAGCGGTTCAGCTTGCCTCTCCTCTCTCTCGGCAGCCAGGGGAGACACTTGCCACCGTTTTTTTTGGTGTCTATTTTAGAGGAGGAAAAGCAAGGCACAGAGACTCTGAGTGATTTGCCCAGAGTCACACAGCCATGGCAAAGCTACGATTCTGGAACGTCACCCCCCCTCCACGGCCCCCCAGACCCTGGGGATGCAATCTAAGGGGACGGGGGCACTTTGCTCTTTAGCCACATCCCCAGCCCTTTTGATTTTTTTTTTTTTTTTTTAAATTTCGACACAGGACCCTGCTAAGTTGCTCTGCCTGGACTAGAATTGGGAACCTTCCTGACTCAGACTCCAAATTGAGTGCGCTTCCCGGCCTGCCCTGCCCTGCTCTGCTATCACAGTCACCAGAGCTGTCACAACCAGGACCTCAGGCCACCCTGGGGGGGGGGTAGGGGGGTGGAGGGGGGGGGTTACTGATGGTGCCCAATTTTGCAAAGGCGCAAAGCCAGCCTGGTGACCCCATGGGATGGCCCCAGAGGGACTCCCTGGAGGACAGGCCCCAGGTACTTTGGAACGTGGCCACCCCATGTGCATGGGTGACGGGTGCAGGGCTTGGGGATCCTGGTTAGGAAAAGGGGGACCCGGGTGGGGGGGAGGGGGAGCGAGGGGTGGGGTGGGTGGGGTCCTGGATCCCTTTTGGCTCTTCATCTGCTGGGGGGGGCGGCCAAAGGACAGGCTGGACCCCTTGTCACCCGCCAGCGTCCCCTGCGCGGTGGGAGGGTGTGTGCGCGCGCGCTCGGCCGAGGCGAGCCCAGGCTCTTTGTGTGACCGAGCCCGTGCGCGCGTGCGTGCCTGCGAGCCCGTGTGTGTGCCTGTGTGTGCGTGCGTGTGTCTGCGCGCGCGGGGCGGGGCGGGGCGCGGAGGCCCCGCCCAGGCCCCGCCCAGGCCCCGCCCAGGCCCCAGGCCGGCTTCACCAGGCCCCGCCCAGGCCCCGCCCAGGCCCCAGGCCGGCCTCACCAGGCCCCGCCCAGGCCCCGCCCAGGCCCGGCCCCCATCCCGGCCCGGCCCCGCCCCGCCCCGGCCGGCCCCGCCCCGGCCCCGCCCCGGCCCCGCCCCCGGCCCGGCCGAGCTGGTATTTTTCCACCCAGCAGGATGGGCGATGCTGAGCGCTGCCTGTGCAGACAACAGACACGCGAGGTCAGGAAGAAGCCGCTTATAAATCACCGCGTCCTCCGCGCCGCGGCCAGCGCCGAGCCCCGGAGCCTGGCCACCGCCGCCGCCGCCGCCGCCGCGCTCGGGTGGCCCAGTGCCCCGCGGTCGGGAACCTCGAGCCCCGAGACGCCCCGAGGGACCTCGCGGCGCACAGCCCGCCGAGGGGGCCGGGGACCCAGGCACCCGGGCAGCGCTCCTGAGCCCTGGAGCCGGGGCGCACCGCAGGTACCCGCGGGGACACGCAGCCGGGCGCGCGCCGCCGTCCCCTGCCCCCGGATCCCGCGCTCCAGGTCCTGGCCTGTCCACCTCCATCCCGGGGGGGACCCGGGGGGGGACGGTGTTATTGTCCCCCTCCCCACACACACCCCCAGCCCAAAGGTCTCCCGGGCTCGCGGGGCGGCGGCAGGTGGGTGCGCGCCTGGGTGTCCCCCGTCTGTCCCTCTGTCCGTCCGGTGGTGACCGTGGTGGTCCCCGCGGATGCCCGAAAGGGTGGCCGTTTCCCCAGGTCGCCTGCAGCGCGGGCACGTGGGCGGCCCAGTGCCGGGTGCCTTCCCCGGGTCCCCCCGGGCTGCGCGCCTACCTGCGGGCGGTGGTGGCCGTGGCTCCCGGGGACTTGTGTCCCCTCTCTCTCTCGTGGGCGTGAACCCGGGTGTGACCGTGCCTCCCGGGGAGTCCCTGGCCCTGCGCACGTGTGTGTGTGTCCCTGAGTGTGGTGGCCGGGTCCTGGGATCTGTGCCTGGGAGGGTGTCCCCCCCACCCACCCCCCGTGCCCAAAGGGGCTCCATGGCCCCCACGGGTTCTGCAGGGCGGGGGCACCGCATGGGAAGGAGAGGCGACCGGGAGGCAGGGCTGCACCGCGCTGCCTCTGTGGGTGCAGGTGGCCCTGAGTGGCCGGACCAAGGCCTGGGGCAGGGACCGCCAGGCCACCGTGGGCAGCGAGGTGGCCCCGGGGGGCACCTCTGGCTCGGGCTTCCCCTTCCCCCTGCGGGTTCCTCTTTGGGTTTGGAGGCTCACGTGCCCCTCCCACTAGGGAGGCTGCCCCGGGAGAGGGGGGGGACTCTGGGGGGACCACCTCTGTCCCCCCTGCCCCAGACCTTCTGGAAGGGGACCTGCAGGCCACCGTCCGTCCCCGTCCCTCTTGGACACCCAGAGGGAGGTGTGTGCTGGGCAGGGCCACCGGCTTGGCTATTTTGGTCCCTGCCCCCGGCTCCTGCCAGCTCCCAGCCTCCCCCCAGGACCAGCCCCAGAGGCCTGGGAGGCAGCCTGGTCCCCATTTCCGGCCTGGGGACATCAATCAGCTCAGCAGCCACCCAGCAGCTCCCACGGAGGGTCTCGGGATCCCGGGGGGGGGGGGGGGGCTCCCTTTGGACTTGGGCAAATCGGGCCCTGAGTCAATGTCCCCGAGGGAGGGCTTTGTCAAATGGAAAAAAAAAAAAAGAAGAATTTTATTTATTTATTTATTTATTTATTTTTGGTGGCTTCCAGGGGAGGGGACCTGGTCCAGCGTCTCGCAGCCAGAAGGAGTTTATTTTTACGGGAGAGAGAGAGAGCGGGTGAGCGCTTAGCAACCGCCTGTCTCCCTCGACCAGGGACCGGGGAGTCACCCCGGGGGAGCCACCGTGGGGTGGGCGTGAGGAGGTGGCCACTGGAGGGGGTGGCGAAGGCATGTCACCTGGGTGATGTTTCAGGGAGGACCCCAGGCTGAGAATCCACAGCCCCGTGGGACTGGCAGAATGGCCAGAGGCTGTGTCCCCCCCCCCACTCCCCTGGTTCCAACCGCTCTTGACCTTGGGCCACCTTGGCTGGACCTCGGTTTCCTCATCTGGAAAGTGGGCGTGGCCTGCGGGGCCCCCCCCTGGGCAGGTGAAGCTGGGGGATCCCAGAGGCAGGAGGCAGCTGGGCTCTGGGGCAGCTGAGCTGGGCTCGGTCTCAATGGTGACCTTGGGTGAGTCTCTCTTTGAACCTCAGCTGGACCGTCCAGGCAGCCAGGACACCCACTAGGGCCAGCCCCACGGCGTCCTTGAGGGGATTGGGGGAGATGAGGCGCCCTAAGCTGTGGTAAGCTGTAAAGCCCAGCTGGGCCACCGAGCTGACGATTAGCGGGTGTCGCCAGCGCTCCAGAGGTCCAACTCAGGGGCCCTTGACCCCTGAGCCCCGTCCCCAGCCCTTTTTAAAAAATATTTTATTTAGAGACAGGGTCTCCCTGAGCTGCTTAGGCTCTAAGTGGTTGAGGCTGGCCTCTAACTTGTGATCCTCCTGCCTCAGCCTCCCGAGCTGCTTGGGATGACAGGTGTGCGTCACCGTGCCCGGCCCCCGATTCTCTGGGGGCTGTGTCTCACTTTTCCACATTGGCCAACCTGCCCTGGTCAAGGGCTTTGGTTCGACTTCATGGCTTCTGGGGAGGAGCTCTCGTTCTGGAAATGCCTGGCAGGACCTTGCTAAGGTGCTGAGCCTGGCCTCCACCTTATGAGCCTCCTCCTTCAGCCTCCCGAGAGGCTGCGATGCCACCACTTCCTCCATCCAGGGTTAGATTCAGCAGAAGCCAGATGGCCGAGGAACCCGAGGGCTGGCTGGGTGGGCCTGGGCTGTATTCTGAGGTCAGCAGGGAGACAGCAGGACTGAAGCCAGTCCAGCCTGGAGAGCCCTCATGGTGAGAACGAGGCTGCTGGGATCCAGGAGTCGCAGGGTGGCCCAGCCATGGGTTAGGGTACAAAGCAATTTCTGTGCCAGGGAGTCTTGCCTAAGGTATTTCTGGAAACATGGGGGAGTGGCCGTCGGGTGACTTATGGACACAGGGCCCTGTGGGTTTCTCCTCCCGCCTCACCTGGACAATGGCTGCCTTTGGAAATCCGAGCTGAGGCTGGGGCTAGGGTTGGGGCTGAGGAGCAGGAATTTGTTTTTCTAAAAACAAAACACCTAAAACAAAGGGCCCCCGGGGTGCGGCTCAGGCTGGAGGAGGGGCAGCCGCCCTAACTGTCCCCAGGTCAGAAGAATGGCCTGGCCTCTCATCCCAGCAGCTTGGGAGGCTGAGACAGGAGGATCGCGGGTTCGAAGCCAGCCTCAGCAACAGCGAGGCCCTGAGCCACTCAGCGAGACCCTGTCTCTAAATAAAACACCAAATAGGGCTGGGGACGGGGCTCAGGGGTCGAAGGCCCCTGAGTCCCAGCCCTGGTACCAAAAAAAAAAAAAAATAAATAAATAAATAAGCCGTATTTGGTGTGTGCACACCTGCAGTCCCAGTTACTGGGGAGGCTGAGGCAGGAGGATCTCGGGAAGCTCGTGACTCCAGACCAGCCTGAGCAATTTCAAGGAGGGAGAAAATAAAGTGAGATCCCAGGCGCATCCTGAAAATCCCGAATGAGCGTCCTGCGGAATAGAGTCTTGGAATATTTTTATTTCTTTTCTGGGCACCAGAGACTAGATCCTGAGTTGCTCTACCACGGAACCCCATCCCCAGTCCTTATTATTATTATTATTATTATTATTTTTAATTTTGAGACAGGGTCTAAGTGGCTTAGAGCCTCCCTAAGTGGCTGAGGCTGGCCTCCAACTTGTGATCCTCCTGCCTCAGCCTCCCAGCGTGGGCTTGCCCCGGGGCCTGGAGAAGATTCACTTTTTAATTACAAAAGTAACACAAATCAGAAACAATTTAAATAATAATAATAATAATAATAACTGTATCAAGTACAGAGGGATCCTTCAGGGGGTAGGACCTGCCCCCGGTCCTGCCAATGGGGCTGCTCGGCCCGTCAGAACCCAGCGCTGCCAATGCGTCCCGGTCACCGGGAACTGCTGACCTCCTCGGCCTGTCCTGCCTGACCACGGTGGACAGCGTCCAGCTCAGTGAACCAGACACTCCCACCCAGTGGCTTTGAACTTGACCTGAGGTGGCACAGCAGGACCCTGTTAGGGGGGGACCCAGGATTGAACCCAGGGGCCCTCGACCCCTGAGCCCCGTCCCCAGCCCTATTTTGCATTTTATTTAGAGACAGGGCCTCCCTGAGTTGCTCAGAGCCTCGCCATGGCTGAGGCTGGCCTCCAACTCACGATCCTCCTGCCTCAGCCTCCTGAGCCGCTGGGATGACAGGTGTGCGCCACCAAGCCCCAGCTCGGACCCTATTATTATTATTATTATTATTATTTTATTTTGAGACAGGGTCTTGCAAAGAGTGGCCCAGGCTGGCCTCCAACTTGCGATCCTCACGCCCCGGCTAGGGACCCACATTGACTACCCCTTCTCCCGTGGCAGTTCTGCACCTGAGCTCACCAGATAAATGACTTAGGACAGGGTAGAAGGACAACAGACGGCAGAGTCCCCTCCACGCCTCAGCCCATCTCTGTCCCACTGGCTATACGGCCAGTATTTATTGAGCACCTACTGCACGCCAGGCATACAGAAAACGGTCCCTGTGCTCAGCCTCGCGGGAGGAGGGAGTGTATACCAAGAGGTCTATCAGGAGGAGGTTAATGAACAATCCAGGTGGTGACGCCAAGGGCGGGCAAACCGGACCCGGGGACAGGTGTGACCAAGAGGGGTCCGTTGGACGGTGGAGCGTGGGCACCGTGAGGGAGGTCATCCAGTCAACCTGCCCGCCCACTTTACGGAGGAGGAGGCTGAGGTCTGGTGGACGCATCTGTCAGCAGGGGAAGATAAAAGCCCTCACAGGAAGCTCTGGTCCCAGGGGGGGGTTAGGTAAGAGTCCCCTCCAAAAGGGGCACAGGGGAGGGCGTCCTGAATCCAAGAATCCAGGATGGGGCCAGGCCTATAATCCCAGCAGCTTGGGAGGCTGAGGCAGGAGGACCGTAAGGTGGAGGCCAGCCTTAGCCATTTAGAGAGGCCTTAAGCAACTGAAGCCAGACCCTGTCTCAAAATTAAAAATATAAAAAAGGCCGGGGACGCGGCTCCCTGGACGGCCCCCGAGGAGGGGCCTTCTGCAAGTCCCGTTGCCATGGTGACTTGTCACAGACGGTAAAAGTGCCAAGTGAGTCACTGCCGCCGTCCTTTCCAGCGGAAAGGCCTCAACCCGAGGATGCCAGTAGCTGGGGGTGGGGGGGTGGGGAGTGCGGTCGCCTGGGTCTGGGCCGAGTCATGCTCCCTGGGTGCTGCCGGAAGGGGGAGGTCCCCAGGGCTCCGCCCTCTGGCTCCGGGCTGATTGTCACCTGCCGCTTGGGCCCTGAGGGATTCCACAGACCGTCATGTAGTTCTGCGGGCCCATGTCACCAAAGCCCTCCTGGGCAGCCACCGTGCCCCCTCGCTGTGGCCCCCGGGAGCCAACTTCTCAGAAGACCACACTCCTGCTCAAGAGCCTTCCGTGGAGGCCGGCTTCAACAACTTAATCCACTGGATGCAGGACACACTGAGGACAGGGGACAGAAGCCCCAGTGCCCATCATCGGGATCGGGCCCTTAGTAGGGGCTCAGCACAGACATTGAGGATTTCGGCCTCCCTGACTCCCGAAAGGAGGCCCGTGGTTTGGACTTCTTTTTTTTTTTGGCGGGGGGAGGGTGCCAGGGGTTGAACCCAGGGACACTGAACCACGGAGTCCCCGTCCCCAGCCCCTTTTTATCGCTCAGCTGCTTAGGGCCTCACTCAATAATTGAGGCTGGCCTCCCAAGGTGCGATCCTCTTGCCTCAGCCTCCCCAGGCGCCGCGTTTACAGCGTGTGCCACCCGCCGTGCCTGGCACCAGCGGGTCGGTGATGTGGCTGTTGAACAAAACAGACCAACGCCCTCCCGGAGTTGGGGTTAATGAGTAACCGGCGAAAGCCCTCAGAAAATCAAAGAGTCTTTACTGGGCTCCAGGGTTTGAATGCCCCTCGGGTCTCTGACTTGCTGTGTGACCTCGTGGACTCCCTTGCCCTCTCTGGTCCTCACCGGCCGAGATCACACAGGTCGGGTTAGAAGACTCCCAAACGCTTGGGCTCAGAGACCCCTCTGTGGGAGTCCAGGTCACCGCGTCCCCCTGGGTCCTCTTGGAGGGTACCGTTGTCCTACGGGTTTTTCCAGGGGTCCTAAGGCCACTTTGGGTGCGGATTTTTCTGAGCCGAGGTGCAGCCTCCAGGTTTTAGGGAAATACAGGAACTTGGGGACCATGTGGGTTTTTTTTTTTTCTGCCACAATTAGTAGAAGATTCGAGATGAGAACGAACCTTAAAAAGGAAAAAAGAGAAAAAAATGAGCCCCCAGCTCCTTCCCGCAGGTGCCTGGGGGATCTATTTCTGTCCTGAGGCGTCTCTTGTGCCTCCCACAGAAGTGCTCCGGAGCCACCACCCTGTACCCTGGTCCCCACCTGGTTATATAAACTGATTAGCTGAGCCACTTTTAAATTTTTTATGTATTTTAATTTTTTTATTTTTTATTTCGAGACAGGGTCTTGCTCAGTTGTTGAGGCTGGCCTCCCAATTCGCGGTCCTCCTGCCTCAGCCTCCCGAGCCGCTGGGATGGCAGACGCGCACCACCGCACCCCCCCAACTGTTGGTTTTGCTTTTGCAAAATGACTTCAGGCCACAGTGGGAGGTGTTAGGTGGACCCCCTCCTGTCCCCACCCTGCCTCCAGCATGCACTGTGGGTGGTGCTGAGCGGCACAGTACCCCTTTGGTGCTGACCCCTGTCCTGAAGCGCCCCGGGCTGGGCATGGGACACCCATCTGATTCAGGCAGGTGGGAGGGGGACGTCCTGCTCCTGGGGGAGTTCAAGGTCATGACCCCGGGCAGCAGATGGTGGGGAGAGAGAGGAATGTCTGTGCTGTGCAACTTCAACCCTTCAGCCTAGAGTCTCTGGTCGGGCTGCCTGGTGCTTGTGGATTTGCTTTCGGTGTGAGGGGGTGCAGGAGGCAGGTCGAGGCTCCACGGTGGCCTCCTGCCGTCCGTCCCCCAGCTCCAGGGCAGCCCGGGGACTGGCCTCTGCCCTAGGTCCGAGCAGCTCAGGGTAATTTCTGTCTTTGAACGACAAAGACTGAGCCTTGTGCAGAGAGGAACAAAGACTGTGCTGGAAAGACCCAAATCTGTCACCTGCAAGGCCCTTTCCACTCTATGTATTACCTGGACCGTGACCGAGTTCCCAACCAGGATGGGTGGCCACCCGCCGGGCAGAGATGTGGGACCCGCGTCCCTTCTCACCTCCATTGGGGACTCACCAGCAGTTTAATTGACGATTATTAATTTTTTTGGCACCGGGGGTTGAACACAGGGGGCTCTGCACCACTCGGCCGCGCCCCCAGAACCCCCTTTTTTATTTAGAGACAGGGTCTCCCTGAGTTGCTTAGGGTCTCACGAAGTGGCTGAGGCCGGCCTCCAACTTGCGATCCTCCTGCCTCAGCCTCCCCAGTGGCTGGGATGCGAGGCGGGCACCCCCTTGCGCGGCCTGTTATTCTATTTCCTTCACTCTTCGGGGTCGTCCCCAGAACAGTGACAGGGACACAGCCGGGGGGGCTGCTTGGAAATGCAGGATCTTGGAGCCTGACCTGCTCCTTAGGGTTGGGATTTGGGGGTTGAGGCTGGAAGACCTCTGGAGCCCGGGAGGCCGCGTCTCCACCGCAAAACGGAAAATAAATCAATGCACAAAGGCACCCAGATAGACCCGGGGGGTCCCCAGTCTGTCATGGAAAACCCTGAGGCCCCCAGCTGAGGGCAGGTTGCTGGCCCAAGGTCACCAGGCTGGAGCTGGCACAGCCCCGTCCCCTGGGCTCGCGCCACCTTGGAAAGGATGCGGGTGGGAAGCCTCTTAGGAGCCCAAGTGTCCCCGATCCAAGAGCCGCGGAGGCTGCCAAGTCGGATGTCAATCAGGGGCCAACCCGGAGCGGCCAGGCCCTTGCAGACAGCCAGTGTCCCCAGGCAGCCTGTCGGGTCGAGGCCCCGCAGCGGGATTGGATGTCAGCCCAAGGGCCTGGGGTGAGGAGCTATTTGGAGGCTGTTCCCAGTTCTTGGAAGACCAGCAGGAAAATTTCTGGAGTCCCAGGACTGAACCCAGGGACACTTAACCCCCGAGCCCCGTCCCCAGCCCCTTTTTCGATTTTATTTAGGGACAGGGTCTCGCTGAGTGGCTCGGGGCCTGGCTAAATCTCTGAGGCTGGCCTCCACCTTGCCATCCTCCTGCCTCAGCCTCCCCAGCCGCTGGGATGCCAGGCGCGCCCCCTCCCCCGCCCGCCTGCGCACACACCTGTTGAGCCACACCTGTGGGTTTCCTGGTCCCCGTCCCTTTGGGGGTTTGGTGTCCCCGGGTGCTCACGGTCTCTCTTTCTCTTCTCTGCTGTAGGTGCAAGACCAGAACCACAGTCCCTTCTGAGGAGGCCCCGAAATGTAAGTAGCTCTTGACCCCCGACCCCACGGGGCCGCTGCCTCCCGTGGGGCAGGGGTGACCCCATCTGGGGGGGACCTCAGCGCCTCCCCCAGCCTCCAGGAGAAAACAGACTCCTGAGAACCCAGGACCTGGTTCACGTCACCTGGAGGTGGCCCGTCTCCTGTGTGCCTGCGCTGGCCTCTCTCGGGGACAGCCTTCCTTGCCTGCGTCTGGTGGGGGGGGGGGACAGAGCTTTGCCGAGTTGGTCCTGGAAGTGGGGACCACCTGCTGGGCCGCAGTGGCCCACACTTGGAATCCCAGTGAGTCGGGAGGCTGAGGCAGGAGGATCGCAAGTTGGAGGCCAGCCTCAGCCACTTGGCAAAATAAAATAGAAAAAAGGGCTGGGGACGGGGCTCAGGGGTTAAGCGCTTTGGCTTCAATCCCCAGTACCCACCCCCCCCAAAAAAAGGGGGAACCAGTTGGTCCACGGCACGGGGTGAGCTGGGGCCTTGGGCTCTGGTCCCAATTCTGTCTGGTCAGGGGTTTGGGGTGGAGATTAGAGATGGTGCATCACATGCATAAGGTCCTGGGTTTGAATCTTTGTGCTGCAAATAATAATAATAATAATAATAATAATAATAATTAGTAAATAATAATGATGATGATAATAATAATAATAGTTAGTACTGTAAATAATAATATTAATAATAATAATTATCTCTGATCTGTTTGTTAAACTTTTTGGTTGGGGTGGTGTGGCACATCTAAGCCAGGACACATTAAGTAGGACATTGAACCACAGAGAGAGGGTCTCACTCAATTGCTAAGTCTGGCCTCCACCTTTTGATCCTCCTGCCTCAGCCTCTAGTGGCTGGGATTATAGCCATGGGCCCCTGTTCCCCATTAAACT
The DNA here is from genome assembly GCF_048772815.1 of Callospermophilus lateralis. NCBI lineage: Eukaryota > Metazoa > Chordata > Mammalia > Rodentia > Sciuridae > Callospermophilus > Callospermophilus lateralis. The sequence continues at coordinate 3,414,213 of NC_135324.1, forward strand.
TCATAAAAACTTAAACTTTTTTTCTTTTTTTTTTTTGGAACTGAACCCAGAAGTATTGTATCCCAGAGCCCCATCCCGGGTCCCTTGCATTTTTTTATCTTGAGTTGCTGAGGGCCTCACTAAGTGGCTGAGGCTGGCCTCCAACTTGCGATCCTCCTGCCTCGGCCTCCCCAGCTGCTGGGATGACAGGTGTGGGCCACCAAAGCTGGGCCCCACTTAAACTTTCTATTGGCAAAAAAAAAAAAAAAAAAATTGCAAACTTTCTGAGACGTTGCCAGAGATTGGCTGGCAACACCTGACACCCCCTCCCTTCGATTTCCTTACACTTAATATTAACTCTATTCCTTTTGTCCCCTCTGTCCCTGTGTCCTGTAAAAATAGTCACATGCATTTTGCTTTTTTTTCTTTTGTTGGGTTTGTTTTGCTTTTGCTGAATCACTGGGGCGGAAGGCAGCTCCCTCTTGACCCCAGTTCCCCCAGGTATTTCGAAAGAGCAAGGGCCATTGTGTGGATTATCAGGCCGCGGAGTCGCCGGCGTTGACACAGCTCTGATAGCTAATCTATAGGCCCTGGTGACACTCCGTGGATGGCATTTATTTGCTTGCTTTTCGGCCAGGATCACACTGGTGTCTCTAAGAGCCGTTGAATGGATAGATTCTTCCTCTTTGGGCCGGTTTATTAACCGATTTTCAACCTCGGAAAATCGAGAATCCCTTAATTTTGCATTTGGTGAAAAATGGATCTTACAATTCAGGCTCCCCCAGAACTCTGAAGCTGGGGTTTCTTGGCTGGTCCTCTTCGGTGTCTCCCCGGGTGGCTTCTGTCATTTGTTTATATTTTATTGAGAGACAGGGTCTGGCTGAGATGCTCAGGGCCTCACTAAGTGGGTGAGGCCGGCCTCCACCTTGCGATCCTCCTGCCTCAGCCTCCTGATGAGCTGGGACGACAGGTGTAGCTCCTGGCTCCTCCCTTTTTGGGTAGCCATCCCAGCTAAGTGAGTCCGACGCTGACTGACGGACCCCCATCCCGGGTGCCTCACCCCGTAGCGCCATTCTACAGATGGGGAAACTGAGCCCCAGAGAGGCGAAGCGACCTCTCCCAGGTTCGCCAACGGCTGTGAAGAGGTGGAATCCGGTGCACCTGACCCGGGTGCCCACAGGGCGCGGCACTGTCCCCAAAGTCCCAGGCCGGGAGCAGACTCCAAGTCCAGCCCCTTCCCCCTCCCCGAGAGAGGCCTCTCTGCCTGTTAATGAGTAGCCACGGGCCTTGGGAAAGAGCCGTCTCCCAAGAGGCTGGACCGTGTCCAGGATGAAGTAGGTGCGCGTGGGCGGGGCGGTGGCAAGCCTTTTGGAGACTTGTTTGTGGGGGGTGCCCACCTGGGAAGCCCATTTTGCAGAAGAGACCACCGAGGCTTAGAGCGGCTCTCCCTCTGGTTTGTCCGACACCTCCTCCGTGCAGTGCTCCGAGATTGCTCTCTTTTTTTGGGGGGGGGGTCCTGGGCATTGAACCCAAGGGTGCTGAACCCCTGAGCCCCCTCCCCAGCCCTGTTTTGCATTTTATTTAGGGACAGGGTCTCGCTGAGTGGCTTAGGTCCTCGCTTTGGCTGAGGCTAGCTTTGAACTCGCCATCCGCCTGCCTCAGCCTCCCGAGGGGCTGCTGGTAGTGACTGGGAGTTGAACCAGGGACATTGAACCACTCACTGAGCCACATCCCCAGCCCTTTTGATTTGGAGACAAGGGTTTTGCTAAGTCGCCTAGGGATTCACTAAGCTGCTGAGGCTGGCCTCCACCTTGAGATCCTCCTGCCTCGGCCTCCCAAGGGTCGACCGGCGTGGGCCCCTGCGCCCGGCTTCATAAGGCAGTTTTTTACTGAACTCGGGGGACAGGGGAGCAAATTGGGGCTCGAGGGGGACAGCTACAGAGCTCCAAGCCGCGTGTCAGAACGGGGAGCCCGGGTTTCAGCGCGGTTATCCACATGCCACGAGATGGGGCCTCACAAAGAGCAGGACAGGCAGGTGCCTCTTTTCTGGCCCAACCTGTGTGACAGGAAAGCTCGGGTCTCCCTGAGGACACCCCCCGGGGGTATCTTCCGTGGTGGCTGTTAGTCCTGGCAAGAGTCTAAGGGGAATATTTTTTTTTTTTTTTTTTTTTTAAGGACAGAAATTCCATTTAGAAATTGCCAGAGCCGTTCAGAGACCAGAGCTGCCCACTCTGTCAAAGTGGGAGAGCATCGGGAGGCTGAGGCAGGAGGATCTCAGGTTCCAGGCCAGCCTCAGCCAAAGCGAGGCCCGAAGCAACTCAGCGAGACCCTGTCTCAAAATTAAAAATAAAAAGGGCTGGGGACGGGGGGGGCTCAGGGATGAAGCGCCCCTGGGTGGATCCCCAGAAAGAAAAGGAAATAACTTCCCATGTCCCCACAGGGTCTTGTCCTGGTTAGGGAAAGCAGTGGTCCTTGGCCCAGCTCCCCAGTTTACTGGCCCACCCCCCATGGCACCTACACGGGTTTTTTGGATGGTACTTCTTCTTGGGGGGCATACTGGGGACTGAACTCGGGGGGCCCTCGACCCCTGAGCCCCGTCCCCAGCCCTGTTTTGTATCTTACTTAGAGTCAGGGTCTCCCTGAGCTGCTTAGAGCCTCCCTTTGGCTGAGGCTGGCTTTGAACTTGGGATCCTCCTGCCTCAGCCTCCCGAGCCACCTGGAGGACTTACTGGGTCAGAGACACCCCCAGAGCTCTGGGATTTGAAAAGCACGATGCAGACATCTCTGTGTCTCAATCACGGTCACACTAAAGTGTTCTCAGGGTGGCTTAGTGACATTTACTCATTCCAACCTTGGACGTGTCTCTTAGCCTGCAAGAGACAAAACCAGAGTCACCGTCTCTGGGCTGAGTGACCCCCGTGTGGCCCAGCCTGCTGGACGTTTCTGGGGAAGCAGCGTCCTCCCAGCTTCGTGGGGTGAGGACCTTTGGCCTTTCAGTCATTGAGAAGTGGCCCAGTGTCCCCTCTCTGCTCAGCGGGAGTGTTGGAGGGCCGGGGAAGTCTGGGGGAACTCTGAGCCGCGAAAATTGAGAATTGAAAGTGCCCAGACAGTCACCCTGAAGTGGTGGACTCCCTCTTTAGTCTGAGCGCCCCCCCCAGGGAGGAGGCCAAGCGCTGGGCCACCCAGCCAGGTCCCCAGCCCTCTGTGGGGAGGATGCTTTGGACACAGTGTTGCAAAATGTTGCCAGATGTTCTGAGTGACAGCAGGCTGTGCGGTGGGCATGCGCTCTCCAGGCCTGGCCCAGAGCCAAAGTGTGTGGGGAACTTCCGCAAGCTGATTTGGGCGTGGTCTGGCCGGGTGGGGCGTGGCCTGGCGAGACTGGGCGTGGCCTGGTGGGATGGGGCTTGCTCTTGTCAATTGGGCGAGAGTCGGGTTGGATGGGGCGTGCCCTTGGCGGGGCTGGGCGGGGCCTGGATGGATGGGGTGTGGCCTGGATGGATGGGGCATGCCCTTGTCAGTTGTGGGAGAGCCTGGTTGGATGGGGCGTGCCCCTGGCAGGAGTGGGCGTGGCCTAACCGGACTGGGCGTGGCTTGGTCGGATGGGGTGTTCCCTTGTCAGTTGAGGGAGAGCCGGGTTGGATGGGGAGTGCCCCTGGCAGGACTGGGAGTGGCCTAACAGGACTGGGCGTGGCTTGGTCTAATGGGGCGTGCCCTTGTCAGTTGGGGGAGAGCCTGGTTGGATGGGGCGTGCCTCTGGCAGTAGTGGGCATGGCCTAACCGGAGTGGGCGTGGCTTGGTCGGATGGGGCATGGTCTTGTCGTTTGGGGGGAGAGCCTGGTTGGATGGGGCGTGCCCCTGGCAGGACTGGGAGTGGCCTAAAAGGACTGGGCGTGGCTTGGTCAGATGGGGCGTGGTCTTGTCAGTTGGGGGAGAGCCCGGCTGGATGGGGCGTGCCCCTGGTGGGGCTGGGCGTGGCCTGGACATATGGGGTGTGGCTTGGTCGGACGGGGCGTGGTCTTGTCAGTTGGGGGAGAGCTGGGTTGGAGGGGGCGGCCCCTGGCGGGATGGGGCGTGGCCTGGCGGGAATGGGCGTGGCCTGGTGGGATGGGGTGTACCCTCATCAGATAGGACGTGGCCTGCATTCTGGGGAGGAGGGTGGAGCTGAGCAGGTGGTCTTGTCGGGTGACCTCAGATGTCACACCCAGTGATTGGTCTTGACTCATTTGGGGGACCCAGCCCCTGGGAGCCAGAAGTCCTCGTTTCCTGGTCCCAAGCGTCCCTTCCAGGCAGCCACCGATGTCTCCTGGTTGTCTGGACACCTGTCCTCCGCCGTCACCCAGACGCGGCTGCAGGAGAGTCGCCGGCCAGGTCCCGGAGGAGAGCCACTCGAATGAGATGGCTAACCTACTTTGCAGACTCACGTGGTCTGGGGAGCGCCTGAGGTGCCTTGGGAGGGCGGGGACCGCAGTGCCACCGCCAGAGGCCCCTCCGCAGAATGTGCCTCTCTGACCACAGGGCACACCCAACGGAGGGAGCGCGCTGATCCCACCTCCAAGCCGGGGTGTCTGATTTCCGCTCTTCCCGGGGCCTAGCTGGGTGCGGAAGAAGGGCCACCGTCCCTATTTGTCCTACAAACACATTGAAATAAAAGACATCTGACCGTCCCCGGGGGGTGAGGCAGTGTCCGGTTTCCCCGGGAGCAAATCCGATTGTGTACTGAGGCGCTACCTGGAGCTTTCTCCCGTGTCTTTGGAGAGAGCCCATTTCACAGACGGTGGAACTGAGGCTCCGAGGGGGAAGCCACATTCCCGAGGCCACCGCCTGCAGCTGGCAAGTGGCACCATTAGCTTCCCACTAAAATCTGAAGAGCTGCAGCCCAGGCGGAGGTGACAGAGACAGGCGGATCCGCGTGGCACGGTCTCCAAAGGAGGCTGCTGTGGGATTCAAGGAGAAAACTGGGGAGGCCAGGAGGCTGCCTCCTCTCCAGTGACTGTGTCAGGGAGGAATTCATAGAGGACTCCGCCATCAGGGGGGCCAGAGGAGCTGAGTGACCCAATACATAACAGGAGTCAATTAAAGAGAATGGATTTCTTGGCTATTTATAGAGATGGCCTAAATCGCAGGTATCCTTTGTGCCCGAGGAGGAAAAGGAGATTTTTTTTGTTCGATAGCCCAGCCTGTGCACAGGGTGGAGGAGCTGATGAAGCCCTGTGGTGGCTCAGGAGGGACAGTTCAAGGCGGCCATGGGGGTGCATGCCCCTGATTCTAGCAGTTTGGGAGGCTGAGGCAGGAGGATCGCAAGTTGGAGGCCAGCCTCAGCAATTTATTGAGGCCCTAAGCAACTCAGCGAGACCCTGTCTCTAAAGAAAATGATGGGGCTCGGTGGTTAAGCACCCCTGGTTCAATCTCTGGTACTCAAAGGAGGGCTAGGGGACAGCTGGGGACGCAGGAAGGGAGGGAGGCTGTGGCTCTGTCTTTGGAAGCTGTGGAACAGGAGAAAACCCTGGGGTTCAGTCCCTTTCCCTGGTTAGTTGGGGAGATTAGCCACACCTCTGTACTGGAGCCAACTAATTACTCTAAAGAGGCTGAGTTTAAACGGCTGGGGGAGGAAAATCTCTTCCCTAGCCTGAGGGGTAGTTGGTTGTCACCGCAGGGATCCTGGAGAAAAATTAAATGGGAACGCACTGGATTATCAGCACGTGGCCTCTGGCTGTCACCTCTGCAGCTACTGCCCCTGCCATCTAGCCCATGAAGACGGGAGCCATCGGGCAATGCTGTTGGTTGGATCCCCAGCACCATAAAAAAATAATAATAACAAATATAAAAAATAAAAAATAAATAAATAAAATAATAGCAATTCCGTTTACTCCTGCATCGGGTTGTAGGGGCGGAGTTAGTGGCATCAAAGGACGGAGTTAGTGGCATCAAAGGACAGGACCAGGCCATGCCCCAGACCTCGGTTCTGTCTAGGATTCTGGAGTCCATTCATTGATTGCTCATGTGCAAACTTGAGCAGGTCACCCAACATCTCTGAAGTGCCAAGTGGGGTGCACCTGCCAAGTGGGGTGCAGTCTCTCGCCTCATAGGTGAGAATGACTGGGGTTGAGGGCGCTGGGGTCGTAGAGCCTGCTGCACCCACTACTCAGCCCTGGGAGACAGTATTGGCTGCCTGGGATTTCTTGGCTGCTCCTGATTGGCTGCCCGGGATTGGCTGCTCATGATTGGCTGCTCAGGATTGGCTGCCCGGGATTGGCTGCCCAGGATTGGATGCTCAGGATTGGCTGCCCGGGATTGACTGTTCATGATTGGCTGCTCAGGATTGGCTGCCCATGATTGGCTGCCCATGATTGGCTGCCCAGGATTGGCTGCCCGGGATTGGCTGCCCAGGATTGGATGCTCAGGATTGGCTGCCCGGGATTGGCTGCTCAGGATTAGCTGCCCAGGATTGGCTGCCCGGGATTGGCTGCCCACTTAGAGAATTTTGCATAACTTAAAGACTTTTCCAAAAGTCCCTTTTGTCCCCTAAGACCTTTAAGACGATGATGCTATCTTTATAGCATGTGACCTTTGGAATGAATTCGGAGATAAGTGAGCAGCCAACCTCAGGGACAAATGACTTCAGAAGGAAACTCTGAAGGCTGATTCACAAGTGGCTCCTGCCTAGTACAGTGCCAGGTCCACAGTGTTAGGTGCAGTTCGTGGCATTTCAATCCCACCAGCTTGGGAATTAGGAAAAAAACTGTCGTTATGACGGTGACAGTGATAAACCAGGGTCCCCAGCCCCTCTGGAACAGGACTCCAGAACATTCTGCCATCTGTGACCACCAGAGAAAGGAGGGAGGATTAGAGTTGAGGAAGGAGCCATCATCCACCAAGAATGGTGGGTGGCTTCCAAGGGACCCCCCCCTCTCTGGGTCCTTCTTTTGTGTGTGTGTGTGCCTGGTCCTGGGGACCCAACCCAGAGCATCCCACATGCTAAATGATCTACCACCAAACTACACCCCCCAGCCCAGCCCCCCCCCTTTTTTAAAAAAATTTTTCATTTTGAGACCTAAGTGGTGGAGGCTGGCCTCCAATTTGCCATCCTCCTGCCTCAGCCTCCCGAGGAGTGGCTGCCACCTAAGCCTCCTTCATGACAGCTGTATTTTTCTGGAGGAAAAAAAAAAAGAAGTGCAGACATTCTGTGCCACTGTGGAAGAAGCATTGTGACCTCATGGCCAAAATATCCTCAGGCATAGAACCAAGGCGGGGGGCTGTCCCCTGCCCTCCCTGGCCTGGTCTGTCCTGAGACTCCCTCCCTCCCTCCCTCCCTTCCGTAAGTCACCTTGGCTGGGCCCCTCCTGTTCCCATCTGCCCCCCGGAGCCTCTGGCCCTTTGCTGGAAGTACCCTGGATCCTCTTGTGTGACTCATGTCCTGTGAGGTCACCAACAGCTGTGGTCACCTGGGAAATGGGGTTCCGAGGACAGGAGTCTCCCTGGGGGTGGGGGAGGGTGCAGGGGACAGACATGGGAGTGCTTGGGGGCTTCCTGCTTCCTGGGGACCCGGGGGACAAGGGGACGGAGGGCACCAGGGTCCCCAGCTCGCCCCCTCCCCCAGGCCACCAATGGGAACCTCTCTTCTCCCACCCCCTCTCCTAAGTCAGTCCCCAAGCGCACCCGAGGTAGGTTGCCGGGTGGACAGGGCGTGGGCAGGAAGGGATCTGGGGACAACTCTGGGGTGTCTTGGTCTGGGAGAGAGGACTTGAGCTGACCCTAGGAGACCCCCGCCGTTCGAGGGAGCCCCAGAGGCGAATCCCCAACAGGAGAGGCTGAGGCTTTTGATTCAGCCTCCGACAACCTCCGCCTCCCCGGGCCTCGGGTTTTCCCATCTGGGAAAGGGAACAGCCCAGAGGACGGAGCGGGGCTTTCGCAGTCTCCTTCAAGCTCAGCCTCGAGGGGCGTGGACGGGCGAATTTTAGCTTCACCACCTCCTGGGGACTTTTATTTCTTTACGTTGCCGAGGCTGGCCTCCAACTCGCGATCCTCCTGCCTCGGCCTCCCGAGTGGCCGGGAATGACAGGCGTGGGCCACCCGGCTTGGCTCTTCAGGGAACTGTCTCCCGTCCCCACTCCAAAACCCAGGAAGAGAGGGAGTGGACAGCAGATTTCCACATCTGTGCTCCGATCCACCCACTCGGGGGAACCCATATCACCCTTCAGTCAAGTTTAGTGGCAGAGACAGCAGGTCCCCTCCCCGCACATGGCCCCTGTAGCTGAGGAGGCCAGGAGCCAGGGAGGCCCAGGGAGAAGCAGCTGAATGGAGGACGGGGCTGTTGAGTCCGAGTCTTAGCGCTGAGACACCATGCTGTGGCTGAGGGTCGAGGCTGAGGGTCGAGGCTGAGAGTTGAGGCTGAGGGTCGAGGCTGAGGGTCGAGGCTGCTACTAGGTTTAGGGAGACTTTTTGGGGGAGGAACCAGGGATTGAACCCAGGGTCCCTCGGCCACCGAGCCCCCCCTCCCCAGCCCTATTTTGCATTTTATTTAGAGACAGGGTCTGGAGCAGGGAGTGGTTCCCCAGCTGTGGCTCCTGGTGACACAGAGTTGGGGACACCCAGTCCTGAGTTGGCTCCTGGTGTGGATTTTTAACGCTCGGTTCTCCTTGCAGTAGCTGCCGTTAGGCTCCATCTTAGAAAAGGCTGGAAGTCACCCGCTGTCACCGCGGCACCAACATCTGCTGACCCGACAGACTTAGATATGAGTTCCATCTACCCAGGTTTGCACCGAGGGCTTGCGCCTCAGCCTCTGGCGCCTACTGTATACCTCCTGGTGGGGGATGTTTGTGGGGACGGTCCCCTCCAGGTTTCTGCTCTGGGAGAAGAGCCCTTGCCCGGCCTGCTGGTGCGGGCTGCGGAGGAGGCTGGCCTCCCGATGGCTGTCTTGTCACGGGGTCTGCTCTTGGGGACAGAGCTGCGTTCCTCCATCTCTGGGAACCCAACCCCTGAGCCCCGTCCCCAGCCCTTTTGGTGTTTTATTTAGAGTCAGGGTCTCCCTGAGTTGCTTAGGGCCTCGCCAAGTGGCTGAGGCTGGCCTCCAACTTGGGATCCTCCTGCCTCAGCCTCCCCAGGCACTGGGGTGACCGGCGTGCGCCACTGTATGCGACTCTCCTGGGGGAACTGTGCTCAGACACTTCTGCAGGTTTCAGGTGACCAGAAACCCGGCTTCCAGATCTGGGTGACGGAGGGGACCCCGTGGCGCTGGGCAGGGGCCTCCCCGGAAGGCTGTTGGCCGATGCGTCCAGCCCTGGGAGCGTCCCCTGCTGCGCCCACTGCCCAGATGGCCACACTGAGGCCGAGGCCCGGGAGCAGGGACTGGTGGCCACAGAGCTGTGGCTTCCTGCAGAGCCCTGGTGACAGAGTCGGGGACACCCAGTTCTGAGTGGGCACGGGGCCCGGGGCCACACCCTTGTGACGTGTGTCACCCAGGGCCCTTCTTGGTGTGTGTGTGTAGAGCAAGGGAGGGCCCGCCACCTCGGGGAGGTGACAGGAGGCCAGGTGACAATCTGCAGAGCTTAAGAAAGCGGAAGTCCCAGGAAATGGCCCCTTTATGGCCCTGGCTGCTGGGCCTCAGGGGCCCGTCCACCCCTCCCCGCCCACACCCACGGCCCACAAAGCCAGGCTCCGCCCCGGGGCTGGGGGGTGGAGAGGGGGTGGCACTGCCGGGGACAGGAGGTGACAGCTAGCTCCGTGGGTGCCGGGAGCCTGTTGTCAGCTGACTCACCGCAGCCTCCTGGGCTGTGGGGGAAGGGCCCCAGCCCCTGCCGATCCCTGTCACCTGTCCCCAAACCTCAGCCTCCAAAGCACACCCCCCCCCCAACCCATGCCATCCCAGGGAGGCCCAGTCTGGAGGCTGCTGTGCAGAATCCTCAGGTGGCCCCTGGGGCCCACAGGTCCCCGAGCACCCGGCCCCGGGGGAGGGGGGGGACACGATGTCCCTCCCCCTCTCCAGATGGCCTCCAACTTCCTCCTCTGGCTCCAGCCTCCGTTACCCAAGGTGGAGTCTGGGTCTGACTCCAGGGTAGAGGCTGGCCTTTCCTCTAGAGGCCGGGCCCCTGAGAATGTCACCCTGAGGTCCCTTCGAAACCCGCTCTGGGTGGCCACGAGCGGATGGGGAACCTCCTGTCCTTGTCCTGAACGTGCCCGGTGCTCTTCCGGGTCCTTTAATAAAACCGCGTCCCCCGTCCCCGCCCCCACCCCGTCTCTGGCCATGGTGGGGGGACAGGGAGCGACCCCCGTTCCCAGCCCGGTGCCAGCACTTGTCAGCTCACCTCCAGAGCCATCTCCTCCCCCAGGGGACCCAGTCCAACCCCCCGGGGGACGCCCACCCTGTGTGTGTGTGACCGTGGTGTCACCCAGGGGATTGCTCAGGAGTGGACCAGGGGGCTGCGTTCTGGGCCCAGGGACATCTCCTGCAGAGCGTCACCAGGGGGAGGTCCTCGGCCGGGGAAAAGGGAGTCCCAGCGACCCGTCCCAAGTGGTTCCCTGTCCAAGGGCCTCAGCTAAGGATGAGTCTGAGGGATGGGAATTCAGTGATCGGAAAATCCCACAAAAACCCCCAGGAGAACCCTTAAAAACCCCCTCTCAGGCCGGGCACCAGGGCACATGCTTGTCCTCCCAGTGGAGGCTGAGGCGGGAGGATCGCCAGTTGGAGGCCAGCCTCAGCCAAAGCGAGGCCCTAAGCCACTCGGGGAGACCCTGTCTCTAAATAAAATGCAAAATAGGGCTGGGGACGGGGCTCAGGGGTCGAGTGGCTCTGAGCTCAATCTCAGGTACCCCCACCAAGGAGAAAAAATGTCCCCTCTCAGAGCCGGAGGCCGGGATTGGCCAGGCCACCAGGGAAAAGTGAGGCCCAGGAAGGAACCAGACTGAGTCCCCATTGGGACAGCTCACAGCACAGGATAAATCCGGGTTCCCACCTTGGCCTGGAGCACCGTCCCCCCAGCCACCTAGGGTCTTTGTTAAGTTGCTGAACTTAACTGCCTTGCTGAGGCCGGCCTCCAATTTACGATCCTCCTGCCTCAGCCTCTGGAGTCACTGGGGCTATAAGTGTGCGCCCCCACACCCGGCACCTGCTGATGTTTGGACAAGGAGAAAAAATGACACAAGACGGCAAGGCCATGACCCACGCCACACCCCTCAACCCCCTGGCATGTCCCCCGAGTGTGGGTGACCTTTGTTTTGGGGTTTATTCTGGGCAAAACTATGGAGCAGTGGGGCCCCGTCAGTTATCCCAGCCGCTCAGGAGGCTGAGGCAGGAGGATCGCGAGATGGAGGCCAGGCCCTTTGTCGGCGATAAAATAGAAAAACGGGCTGGGGATGGGGTTCAGTGGTTCAGTGCCCCTGGGTTCAATCCCTGGGACCAAAACCAAAACCAAAAAAAACAATGCCGGGTTTCCTGGATGGACTTGGCTCAGAACTGGCCACCCGGGTGTTGGTTAGCCTTTGCCCAGAAATAGATGACCAAAGGCTACTGACCGCGTGATTCCACTCAATGATTAAATCTTCCTTTTTTTTTTTTTGGTACTGGGCATTGAACTCAGGGACACTCAACCCCGGAGCCCCGTCCCCAGCCCTATTTTGCATTTTATTGAGGGACAGGGCCTCGCTTTGGCTGAGGCTGGCCTCCACTTGCGATCCTCCTGCCTCAGCCTCCCAAGCCTCTGGGATGACAGGCGTGCGTCACCGCGCCGGCCCCCCCCCCCTTTTTTTTTTTAAATAATAAATTTTAGGATTGAATCCAGTGGCTTTCTACCCCCGGAGCAATATCCCCAGCCCCTTATGATTTTATTTGGAGACAGGGTCTCTGCTAAATGGCTGAGGCTGGCCTTGAACTTTGGATCCTCCTGCCTCAGCCTCCAGGGGCTGGGATGGCAGGACTGCACCCCCCACACTTGGCTCTTAAAAGGTCCCTCCTGACGCGGCTCATCGTATTCACTGATTGGCGCTTGTTAGACACTTCACTGGGGGCAGGGACTGAAACCTGGGGAGGGTCCGGTGGCAGACATGAGGGACGGGCCCCAGGACCTCCTCCTTGATCACGTACCTCGCCCCGCCCCCCATCTCCCCGTCAGGTCACGGGGCCCTTCACTTCCCTATTTGCTCTTGAACCCAGTTCCCTAATTTGTCATCTGGTCTGTGGCTTGAAGCTGCCTCCTTTAGTTTTATTTTTATTATTGTTTAAATTTCTGGTCCCAGGGATTGAACCCAGGGCTGCTCAACCCCTGAGCCCCGTCCCCAGCCCCTTTTTCTATTTTACTTAGAGACAGGGTCTCGCTGAGTGGCTCAGGGCCTCGCTCAGTGGCTGAGGCTGGCCTCCACCTTGCGATCCTCCTGCCTCAGCCTCCCGAGCCGCTGGAAGGGCAGGCCTGCGCCCCTACACGGGGCCTGCCGCTGACTTCTGAATGCAACATATTGTTAGTGACTATCATGTTCGGGATCTGGAGTTTATTTGTAGGTAACTGAAACTTTGTGTCCTTTGAGGACCTCTGTGGTCCCCACTTCCTTTTTTTTTTTTTTTTTTTTTTTTTTAATTTTAAACAGAGTCCAATACCTGCCCCACATTGTCCCCAAACCCCAGTGTGTCTCGCTACCTTTTTCAGTGGTATCTAATATGTATTTATGTATCATCAGGCTGCAAGCTAACAACCTACAGGCGTCTTGCTATTTTTTTGGGGGGGTGGGGGGTACCAGGGATTGAACTCGGGAGCCCTCGACCCCTGAGCCCCGTCCCTAGCCCTATTTTGTGGTTTATTTAGAGACAGGGTCTCCCTGCGCTGCTTAGGGCCTCCCTTTGGCTGAGGCTGGCTTGGAACTCATGATCCTCCTGCCTCAGCCTCCCAAGGTGCTGGGATGACAGGCGTGAGCCCCGGCACTCAGCTCCCTGATGCTTTTAACACAAGAATATTTGGGGATGGCTCAGGAAACTGTCTTTATAAGCAGTTTTTGGCCCAGAGTGGCTACTCGACCGTCTGATGCTGGTTAACAATTTGGGGACCAAAGGACTATTTTACAAACCCACAGTGTGGCCGGCCCTGGGTAGCATCTGGCAAAGCTTGACCAGGTGATCTGCTGGCAAGTGGCCTTCAGGCACGGCTGGATCTGGCCGCCATCCCTGGAACCGAGACACGGGGAGGGTTTTGAGTCCGGGCCGAGCGGGAGGTGTCCTCCCAGAGCGCTTGGGTCAGGGCCACTCTGATGGCTGGTGGCTGCCACAACCAAAGAGGAAGCTCTTAAAATGAGGAATTATGTATCTCGGCCGCTACAGAATCACCCTGGGCGCGGGGCCAGGAAAAACAGCTCATGTCGGCAGGAAAATCGACTGTTGGACGCCGGCAGAGGGGACCCGTGCCCGTGGCCGGACGCTCACGGCCCCGTGGGGTGCCCTTGCTGGAGAGTCCCGGAGAGTGGCCTCACTGGGAATCCATAAGAGATGGGCGGAGGCCCGGCAGCCAGGGTGTCATGTGAGGTCAGGCCGGGCCGTCCGAGAGGGACAGGGAAGGCCCCGGGTGTCCTTGCTCTACCAGCTCGGCTCAGTGACCTCAGAGCATCTGGACCCGGCTGATGTCACCCAGAGTCGCACGAAGAAGCCTTTCCACGCTCTGGTAAAGATTAGAGCAGTCAGATCCCAGCAGCGGGCACCCGAGTCCTTGACCAGAGAGGTTGACGCACTTGCCTGAGGTCACCCAGCACGGGGAAGGAGCTCCCGGCTTTGGGATCCAGGCTGACACTCTGGGATTCCTTAGGGGGACAAGCCAGTGTCCCCGGGAGGAAGCGGCTCTGCTGCGGTTGGTTGAGGTTGCGGAGGACAGATGGGGGGTGGGGTAGGGAGCTGCGGGGAGCTGGGTGGTCGCCATGGCAACCGGGGTTGGGCGCCAGGAAGGCGCAGAAGCTGAGTCAGCAGGTGTCCTTGGAAGGGTGGGGGCTCCAGGGGCCTCCGAATGAGCCTCCTGCATGAGCCTCCTGCATGAGCCTCCTGCGTCTGCATTTGAAGGACTCTTGTGGGGGGCGGGCAGTGACCAGCCCCAGTGAGGGGGGGACAGCCCCAGTGAGGGTCCTCGAGTTCCCCGTTGCAGATGGCAGTGGGATCCATCCCCAGGAGCAGGGAGGACCCCACAGAGCCAGGCAGGTGACAGCCACCTGCCTGTCCCTTCAACCCCCCGCCCCCCCCACCACCACCCTGGTTCAGCCCCAGGCAGCCCGACCCGGGGGGGGGGGGGGCGGGGGGCCCCTGGCCATGGAAAGAACTAGAATCCTGGTTCCACAGGAAACCAGAGGGAACCGAGGGGACTCGGGGGAATCCCAGTTACCGCTCTCCCCCAAGTTTCTAGAAGGTTCTCTGCCGGTGTGAGAAGTAAGCCCCTGCAGCCCAGAGATGGAGGGAGGGCTCTCGGGGTCCCCACCAGCTGCCCAGCCCTGGCTCCTGGGGGGAACCAGCCTTTGCCGGGCGCAGTGGCCCACGCCTGGCCTCCCAGCGGCTCGGGAGGCCGAGGCAGGAGGATCGCGAGTGGGAGGCCAGCCTCGGCCCAAGCGAGGCCCTGAGCCGCTCAGGGAGACCCTGTCTCTCAATAAAACGTCAACAGGGCTGGGGACCGGGCTCAGGGGCCAAGCGCAATCGCTGAGCTCCATCCCTGCCCCCCTCAAAAGGGTGGACCTGGCCTTTGGGGTAAGGAGGCTCTCCAGGAGGCCGCTCCGGGAGCCACACTGTCCCCGGGCCGGAGGGAGGCCAGACATCCTCCCCTTATGGGCCCACCCAGCCGGCCCACAATGAGCCGTCCCGATAACCATCGGGGCCGCGGGGCTCGGCTGGAACAATGGTGGCCGCCGGGGCTATTTTTACAGTCGCCGGGACCCTGAGGGACAGGGCAGAGAGAGGCCTTGCGGATGCCCCACCAGACGGAGGAAGGGCCCGGTGGGCTGCCCGGGGCTGCAGGAAGCCTTGTGGGTGGGCGTGTGGCCAGACAGGGAAACAATGGGCCCCCACCCCAGCCAGGGACAGGAAAAGGTGGGTCTCGCTGACTCCTGGTGTGGCCTGGGCCTGCACGTCCAAGTCCTCGGGCCACCCCCCCTGGCCTGCTGCGGCACCCCCAGAGCTGGGGTCTTCTGCTCCCAGCTACCTGGGAACCGCTGACCCCATGGCGCTGCTCGATGCCCTACTGTGTGCCTGCCAGGGGGCACCCCAGGATGGGGTCCTCTGTCCCCAAGGGTGACTGTATTTTATGCTTTGGGTACTGAGGATGGAACCCAGGGGACACCGCCACCCCTGAGCCCCGTCCCCAGCCCTACTTTTGCATTTTATTGAGAGACAGGGTCTCCCAGAGTGGCTCCGGGCCTGGCTCTGGCTGAGGCTGGCCTCCAACTCGCGATCCTCCTGCCTCGGCCTCCAAAATGAGCATCAGGCCGGCCGGCGACGCCCCGGGGCGGGGGGGGGGCGGGGGCCACCGCATGGGCCTCACCTTTTGGTCCTGTTGTGTCCCCCCGCCTAGAAAGTGATCCGATGGCCACCAAAGAGAAGTTGCAGTGTCTGAAGGACTTCCACAAGGATATCTTGAAGCCGTCTCCCGGGAAAAGCCCCGGCACCCGGCCCGAGGACGAGGCCGAGGGCAAGCCCCCGCAGCGGGAGAAGTGGGCCAGCAAGATCGACTTTGTGCTGTCCGTCGCTGGTGGCTTCGTGGGCCTGGGCAACGTGTGGCGATTCCCGTACCTCTGCTATAAAAATGGGGGAGGTGAGTCCAGGGTGGGGGCTGAGCAAAGGGGAGGCGTGGAGGCTGCCGCCCGAGGGTCGGGGTGCCTCCTCTCTGCACCCTGATTTCCACCACCCCCCGGGTCACCCTGTCCCACCCCTGGCCCCAGGAGATGAGCCCGACTGAGAATCAGGGTGGCCGTGTTCTGTCCCGAGCCTTGCTGTGTTACCTTGAGGTGCCTCACACCCTCTCTGATCCTCTAGTGTCTGAAAAGATGGAATAAAGTTGAATATTCACACTTGCCCTTTGTAAATCCCCCTGGATTCATTGCTCCCCACTTTATCTCTCCTTGACATTATTTTTAGGGGGGGCATGGGGTACCAGGGATGGAACTTGGGGACACTTGGCCACGGAGCCCCGTCCCCAGCCCTATTTTTTGCATTTTATTGAGAGACAGGGTCTCCCTGAGCGGCTCAGGGCCTCGCTTGGGCTGAGGCTGGCCTCCCACTCGCGATCCTCCTGCCTCGGGCCTCCCGAGCTGCTGGGATGTTTTTTTTTTTTGTTGTTTCGTTTTGTTTTAATCCTGCCTGGCGAAGGCTCTCCGTGACAGTCCTCGGAGGTGCCAATGTCCTGTGGCCACCTCCTGGCCCCGAGGTTTTAGGGACTTGGAGAGAGAGCTTGGGTAGGTCGGAATTTGCTCAAGCCTGGCCCCGTGCCACCTGTGCTTGGCCAGCCACCCTTTTTGGGGGACTCTTCCCTGAGAGCCTGGTTTCTTAACCTCTCGTAGGTCTCAGGCCCCTGGGGGACGGTGGTGAGGGCCCCAGACGCTCCTCAGAACCAAGCACCCACCCTAGACCCAAGTTGCCCACAGTTTCAAAGGGTTTTTGGAACCCGCTGAAGCCATTAGTGACGCAGGTAGGACCCCCTGTCCCCCAGCTGTGCCCCGCCTCCGGTCCCTGGCGCCCCCTCCCCACCCCCTGCCCCACCCCCCACCAGCTGGAGAAGAAGCCACCCTTGGGTTTCTCACGGCGGCTGCCGTCCTTCTAGATCTTTCCATCTGGGCAGGCGGAACAGTCCCTACTAAAGGCAGGCAAGCCCGTAGGTGCAGCTCAAGCAAAGGCCCTGTGGCTCCGAGGACCGGGTGCCGATGTGGAGATGGCTGGGGGTGGGGGGGGGGACACGTTGGAGAGTCCGGCCCTTGTCCCTCCTGACCCCCCTCCACCCATTCTCTCTCTCTCCGATTCTGGTGGCCGGGAGGGGTCGGGAGCGAGCACTTTGGGGTGCCGGTCACTGTCACAGCCTTAACGCCTGGTCACTTCTGCCTGCCCCCTTACAGGTGCTTTTCTAATACCGTATTTCATCTTCCTGTTTGGGAGCGGCCTGCCCGTGTTTTTCCTGGAGGTCATCATAGGCCAGTACACCTCCGAAGGGGGCATCACCTGCTGGGAGAAGATCTGCCCCCTGTTTTCTGGTGAGTGTGGGGGGGGTCCCTGTGCTGGGCAGGATTTTATTGAGCAGCTACTGTGCCCCAGGACCATTGGACGTGCCTGTGGCTGATGCAAGACAGGAGCCAGTCGGGACAGCCGACCGGGGTGCTCCTGCTGTGGCCCCTGCAGCCTCGGGGACAGGGGAGGGGACACGGGCCTCGCACCCAGTGCTAGGAAGAGAAGACGGCCTGGCCCCTCCAGGGCTCTGGGTTCCCGGGCACCGTGCCCAGCCCTCGGGGGGTCTCAGAAGAACAGTCGTGACGGACGGGCACCGGGCAGGAGGTGACTTGCCCAGCCACCCTAGACGTGCATTCCACCATCCTGTGTGCCCTTCAGCCAGCGATCCAATGACCAGTGATGGCACCGATCAGTAGATGGTCGGTGACCCACTAATGCCGCGAGGCGTGCAGTCTGCACTCGTCTGCCCGTCCACCCATGCAGCTCACCACTGCCCGGCCCCCCTTCCAACTGACCACAGGTGTGCCCTCGAACCACACCTGGGGGTCGGTGCACTTACTGGGTCTTCATCCACCACCCGCCATCCGTCCACCTGTCCATCCATCCAATCGTCCACCCTTTCATCCATTCATCCATCCAATCACTCATCGATCCATCCGTCCAATTGTCTGTCCATCCGTCCGCCTGTCCATCCATCCGTCTGCCTGTCCATCCATCCATCCATTCATTTATCCAATTGTCTATCCATTCATCCATCTCTGTCCATCCATCCAGTCATCCACCCATCCATCTATCCATCTGTCCATCCGTCCATCCATCCAATCATCCATCCATGCATCTGTCGTCCATCCATCCATCCATCTCATCTGTCCATCCATCCATCCATCCATCCATCCAGTTGTCCATCCATCCATCCATCTGTCCGTCTGTCCATCCATTCATCCATCTCCATCTGTCTGTCCATCCATCCATCCATCCATCCATCCATCTAATCACTCATCCGTCCACCTGTCCATCCATCCAATCGTCCACCCTTCCATCCAATCATCCATCCAATCGTCCATCCATCCGTCCAATCACTCATCAATCCATCCGTTCAATCGTCCATCCATCCGTCCGCCTGTCCATCCATCCATCCACCCATCCATCTATCCATCTATCCATCTATCCATCCACCCATTCATTCATCCAATTGTCCATCCATCTCTGTCCATCCATCCATCCATCCAGTTGTCCATCCATCCATCCATCTGTCCGTCTGTCCATCCATCCACCCATCCATCCATCCATCCATCCATCTAATCACTCATCCATCCATCCATCCATCCAATCGTCCATCCAACTGTCTGTCTATCCATCCATCCGTTCACCCATCCGTCCATCCGTCCGTCCATCCATCCCTCCATCCGTCCATCCATCCGTCCGTCCGTCCATCCATCCCTCCATCCGTCCATCCATCCGTCCGTCCATCCATCCCTCCATCCGTCCATCCATCCCTCCATTCGTCCATCCATCCATCCATCCATCCGTCCATCCCTCCATCCATCCATCCGTCCGTCCATTCGTCCATCCATCCATCCATCCATCCGTCCATCCCTCCATCCATCCATCCGTCCATCCATCCGTCCATCCATCCCTCCATCCATCTGTCCAATCATCCAATCATCCATCCGTCCGTCCCTCCACCGTCCGTCCCTCCATTCATCCACCTTCCTTCGATGCTGGTCTCTGCTGCCGCGTCCCCTCTGGCCCTGTCCGGGGATGCCCGGGGCCCTCCTGTGGAGTGGGCGGTCCTGGTGGCCCCTTGCGATGCTCATGGCGCTCCCTGCCCCCAGGCATCGGCTACGCGTCCGTGGTGATCGTCTCCCTGCTCAACGTCTACTACATCATCATCCTGGCCTGGGCCACCTACTACCTGTTCCACTCCTTCCAGAAGGACCTGCCCTGGGCCCACTGCAACCACAGCTGGAACACGCCCCACTGCCTGGAGGACACGCTGCGCAAGAACAAGAGCCTGTGGGTCGCCATCAGCACCCACAACTACACGTCCCCCGTCATCGAGTTCTGGGAGTAAGGCTGGCCTCGCTGCGGGCAGGGGCTGGGGCGGGCGGAGGGGGCGGGCCACGCCTCGTCCTCCCTGGGGAGTCGTGGTCTTCAGGGGTCGGGGATGGGAACGGGGAGGGTCCATATCTGCCCAGGGCTGGTATCGAATCTCGGTTCTGCCACTTCCTGGCCCTTTGATCTGGGCAAGTCCCCCTTTCTCCTCTCTGAGCCTCAGTTTCTTCATGATTTCTTAGTACATTTTAGGAAAAAAAATACATTCTCTGCCCTTGAACAGAGAAAAAAAAATGCCTCTATGAAGCTGAGGTAGTCACTCCAGTGAAAGGCGCGTAGACCGAGTGGGAAAAATTGTGTATCAGTTAGCACTTAGCTTTTGCTGCGTAACAACCATCCCCAAATTTGGTGAATTCATAGTCACCATTTACCATGATCCTGTTTGTCGGCAGTTTGCGCCAAGCCCTCCGAGTCTTGGGCTGCTTCCTGTGTCTGCAGACCGTTGTGGGTCCCCGGGGTAGCGCTTGGGCATTGGCTGGCTAGGGGCTTTGCCACCGGTAGCTCCGAGGACAACAGACAGGCGACCCTCCATGCATAAGCTCTTTTTCAGTCTCCGCTCGGGCGTCATTTGTGTTCATGTCCCGTTGACCAGAGGAAGCCAAAGACGACCCCAGACGGAGAAGTACGGGGGAATAAAACCGCCTGTTCGTGAGGGTAGAGAACGAGGGGTACTTTCGCAGTGAACCACAACGTCGTCCATCACCGTAGGGAGCTGTTAGGAAAAAATACAGATGTTCTCTGTTATTCACACAGAGAAGAATGCAGGTCCCCAGGCTCCCTGAGGGACTCCTCATGCACATACATGGTCCCCTGCAAACAAAGAAGACATTAAAAGCACATGCATCGCCCCCTCAGCTCCCCACCCGCTGGGGAGCGGAGCTTCTAGACAAAGAAACGTTGGCATCTCATTCTGTCACTTGAATGGGGCCCAAGGCCACCGCCTTGACCTTTCTGTGCTGTTCTTGGCACCGCCTGACCACACAGGCCTGCCCCACCCGGGCCACCGGCATCCCCGCCAGCCTACTGGGCCTCGTTGCCATCATGACCAGGGGTCTAGCCCGTGCACCTGGGGTCTAGCCTGCGCACCTGGGGGTCTAGCCTGCATATCTGGGGGGTCTAACCTGTGCACCTGGGGTCTAGCCTGCACACCTGGGGTCTAGCCCGTGCACCTGGGGTCTAGCCCGTGCACCTGGGGTCTAGCCTGCGCACCTGGGGGTCTAGCCTGCATATCTGGGGGGTCTAACCTGTGCACCTGGGGTCTAACCTGCGCACCTGGGGTCTAACCCGTGCACCTGGGGTCTAGCCCGCGCACCTGGGGTCTAGCCCGTGCACCTGGGGTCTAGCCCGCGCACTTGGGGTCTAGCCTGTGCACCTGGGGTCTAGCCTGTGCACCTGGGGTCTAACCCGTGCACCTGGGGTCTAACCCGTGCACCTGGGGTCTAGCCCGTGCACCTGGGGTCTAGCCCGTGCACCTGGGGTCTAGCCTGTGTACCTGGGGTCTAGCCTGAGCACCTGGGGTCTAGCCTGAGCACCTGGGGTCTAGCCCGTGCACCTGGGGTCTAGTCTGTGCACCTGGGGTCTAGCCCGTGCACCTGGGGTCTAACCCGTGCACCTGGGGTCTAGCCCGTGCACCTGGGGTCTAGCCCGTGCACCTGGGGTCTAGCCCGTGCACCTGGGGTCTAGCCCGTGCACCTGGGGTCTAGTCTGTGCACCTGGGGTCTAACCCGTGCACCTGGGGTCTAACCCGTGCACCTGGGGTCTAGCCCGTGCAACTGGGGTCTAGCCCGTGCACCTGGGGTCTAGCCCGTGCACCTAGGGTCTAGCCCGTGTACCTGGGGTCTAGCCCGTGCACCTGGGGTCTAACCCGTGCACCTGGGGTCTAACCCGTGCACCTGGGGTCTAGCCCGTGCACCTGGGGTCTAGCCCGTGCACCTGGGGTCTAACCTGTGCACCTGGGGTCTAGCCTGCGCACCTGGGGTCTAGCCTGCGCACCTGGGGTCTAGCCCGTGCACCTGGGGTCTAGCCTGCACACCTGGGGTCTAGCCTGCGCACCTGGGGTCTAGTCTGTGCACCTGGGGGTCTAGCCCGAGCACCTGAGGTCTAGCCCGTGCACCTGGGGTCTAGCCCGTGCACCTGGGGTCTAGTCTGTGCACCTGGGGTTCTAACTTGTGCACCTGGGGTCTAACCTGTGCACCTGGGGTCTAGCCTGCACACCTGGGGGTCTAACCTGTGCACCTGGGGTCTAGCCTGTGCACCTGGGGTCTAGCCTGAGCACCTGAGGTCTAGCCCGTGCACCTGGGGGTCTAGCCCGTGCACCTGGGGTCTAGTCTGTGCACCTGGGGTTCTAACCTGTGCACCTGGGGTCTAACCTGTGCACCTGGGGTCTAGCCTGCACACCTGGGGGTCTAACCTGTGCACCTGGGGTCTAGCCTGTGCACCTGGGGTCTAGCCTGAGCACCTGAGGTCTAGCCCGTGCACCTGGGGGTCTAGCCTGCGCACCTGGGGTCTAGTCTGTGCACCTGGGGGTCTAGCCTGTGCACCTGGGGTCTAGCCCGTGCACCTGGGGTCTAGCCTGCACACCTGGGGGTCTAACCTGTGCACCTGGGGTCTAGCCCGCGCACCTGGGGGTCTAGCCTGTGCACCTGGGGTCTAGCCCGTGCACCTGGGGTCTAGCCTGCGCACCTGGGGTCTAGCCTGCGCACCTGGGGTCTAGTCTGTGCACCTGGGGGTCTAGCCTGAGCACCTGAGGTCTAGCCCGTGCACCTGGGGTCTAGCCCGTGCACCTGGGGTCTAGTCTGTGCACCTGGGGTTCTAACTTGTGCACCTGGGGTCTAACCTGCGCACCTGGGGTCTAGCCTGCACACCTGGGGGTCTAGCCTGTGCACCTGGGGTCTAGCCTGTGCACCTGGGGTCTAGCCCGAGCACCTGAGGTCTAGCCCGTGCACCTGGGGTCTAGCCCGTGCACCTGGGGTCTAGTCTGTGCACCTGGGGTCTAGCCCGTGCACCTGGGGTCTAACCTGTGCACCTGGGGTCTAGCCCGTGCACCTGGGGTCTAGTCTGTGCACCTGGGGTCTAGCCCGTGCACCTGGGGTCTAGCCTGTGCACCTGGGGTCTAGCCCGTGCACCTGGGGTCTAGCCTGTGCACCTGGGGTCTAGCCTGTGCACCTGGGGTCTAGCCTGCACACCTGGGGTCTAGCCCGTGCACCTGGGGTCTAGCCCGTGCACCTGGGGTCTAGCCCGTGCACCTGGGGTCTAGCCTGAGCACCTGGGGTCTAGCCCGTGCACCTGGGGTCTAGTCTGTGCACCTGGGGTCTAGCCTGAGCACCTGGGGTCTAGCCTGAGCACCTGGGGTCTAGCCCGTGCACCTGGGGTCTAGCCTGAGCACCTGGGGTCTAGCCTGAGCACCTGGGGTCTAGCCCGTGCACCTGGGGTCTAGTCTGTGCACTTGGGGTCTAGCCCGTGCACCTGGGGTCTAGCCTGAGCACCTGAGGTCTAGCCCGTGCACCTGGGGTCTAGCCCGTGCACCTGGGGTCTAGCCTGTGCACCTGGGGTCTAGCCTGTGCACTTGGGGTCTAGCCTGTGCACCTGGGGTCTAGCCTGAGCACCTGGGGTCTAGCCTGTGCACCTGGGGTCTAGCCCGTGTACCTGTGGTTCTAACTTGTGCACCTGGGGTCTAGCCTGCACACCTGGGGTCTAGCCTGAGCACCTGAGGTCTAGCCCGTGCACCTGGGGTCTAGTCTGTGCACCTGGGGTTCTAACTTGTGCACCTGGGGTCTAGCCCGTGCACCTGGGGTCTAGTCTGTGCACCTGGGGTTCTAACTTGTGCACCCGGGGTCTAGCCTGTGCACCTGGGGTCTAGCCTGAGCACCTGAGGTCTAGCCCGTGCACCTGGGGTCTAGCCCGTGCACCTGGGGTCTAGTCTGTGTACCTGGGGTTCTAACCTGTGCACCTGGGGTCTAGCCTGTGCACCTGGGGTCTAGTCTGTGTACCTGGGGTTCTAACTTGTGCACCTGGGGTCTAGCCTGTGCACCTGGGGTCTAGCCCGTGTACCTGGGGTTCTCACTTGTGCACCTGGGGTCTAGCCTGCACACCTGGGGTCTAGCCTGAGCACCTGAGGTCTAGCCCGTGCACCTGGGGTCTAGTCTGTGCACCTGGGGTTCTAACTTGTGCACCTGGGGTCTAGCCCGTGCACCTGGGGTCTAGCCTGAGCACCTGAGGTCTAGCCCGTGCACCTGGGGTCTAGTCTGTGCACCTGGGGTTCTAACTTGTGCACCTGGGGTCTAGCCTGTGCACCTGGGGTCTAGCCTGAGCACCTGAGGTCTAGCCCGTGCACCTGGGGTCTAGCCCGTGCACCTGGGGTCTAGTCTGTGCACCTGGGGTTCTAACTTGTGCACCTGGGGTCTAGCCTGAGCACCTGAGGTCTAGCCCGTGCACCTGGGGTCTAGCCCGTGCACCTGGGGTCTAGCCCGTGCACCTGGGGTCTAGTCTGTGTACCTGGGGTTCTAACTTGTGCACCTGGGGTCTAGCCCGTGCACCTGGGGTCTAGTCTGTGTACCTGGGGTTCTAACTTGTGCACCTGGGGTCTAGCCTGTGCACCTGGGGTCTAGCCCGTGTACCTGGGGTCTAGCCCGAGCACCTGAGGTCTAGCCCGTGCACCTGGGGTCTAGTCTGTGCACCTGGGGTTCTAACTTGTGCACCTGGGGTCTAGCCCGTGCACCTGGGGTCTAGCCTGAGCACCTGAGGTCTAGCCCGTGCACCTGGGGTCTAGTCTGTGCACCTGGGGTTCTAACTTGTGCACCTGGGGTCTAGCCTGTGCACCTGGGGTCTAGCCTGAGCACCTGAGGTCTAGCCCGTGCACCTGGGGTCTAGCCCGTGCACCTGGGGTCTAGTCTGTGCACCTGGGGTTCTAACTTGTGCACCTGGGGTCTAGCCTGTGCACCTGGGGTCTAGCCTGAGCACCTGAGGTCTAGCCCGTGCACCTGAGGTCTAGCCCGTGCACCTGGGGTCTAGTCTGTGTACCTGGGGTCTAGCCTGAGCACCTGGGGTCTAGCCTGTGCACTTGGGGTCTAGCCTGTGCACCTGGGGTCTAGTCTGTGTACTTGGGGTCTAGCCCGTGCACCTGGGGTCTAGCCTGTGCACCTGGGGTCTAGCCTGTGCACCTGGGGTCTAGCCTGCGCACCTGGGGTCTAGCCTTTGCTCTGCCATCTCTAGCTTGGCCAGTCCCAACCCCCTCTCAGGTCCCTGATGTCCTCCTCTGCCACCCCAAGGCTGTAGGGTGGCCCTGACTGGTTCCCAGCCCTCGGAACCCGCTAGAAAAATGCAAAGTACCGTTGGACGTCACGTACCCTAGACTCTGTGGTGTCCTGGAGACGGAACCCAGGGCCCTTCACCCCCGAGCCCCATCCCCAGCCCTTTCTGTATTTTACGTGGAGTCAGGGTCTCACCAAGTGGCCGAGTCTCGGCCTCCAACTCCCGATCCTCCTGCGTCAGCCTCCCCAGCGGCTGGAATTCCAGGCAGGGGCCACCCAAGCCAGGAGATGTCCCCCTTTTCTATAGTCCCAGAAGAAGCCACCAGGGCCCCTGGGATTGGCTTCATAATTGAACACCGAGTCTGGGCCAAAGCCAGCCCATCTCTCTGTGAGCCCTGCCATCTGAGGTCCCCTTTGTCCCAAGGTCTCCCTCCCCGGCTCAGGTTCTGGAGGACAGGCGGGGAGGCCCAGCCTGGCCCCATGCCCTTCAGCAGGCGGAGCCCGGCCTTCCCCCTGGGCTCCCTCGGGGGCCTCCCGGGAGCCGGCCCGTCTCATTAGTCGTTATTAGAATCAAAGCCACATGAGTCATATTTCCAAACAGTCCCCAATCTTCCTCGGCAGCTGTTGGAAGGAGGCGGAGGCCGGGGGGAGAGGCCGGGGGAGGCTTGTGCGGCCCCGAGCGCGGGGCGGACGGGTCCTTTTATAATTGTTGCCCCGTGCCGGTCCCCAGGGGACAGCCGTGGCCAAGAAACAGCTGGCCTGCGGTCAAGAGGAAGCCATTGGTCCCACTCGAGGACGTATTGACATCTCTGGACGGCAGCCGGGAGCCCGGTCATTATTCCAGTTCTTGGATCCCACCCTGGAATGAATCACGGCTATTCTTGGATAATAATGTCTCGGACTCCTGGGCCTCCTCCCTGGAGGCCAGAGAGACAGGGAAGGCTGAGAGGCCCGGCTGATGGCCGCGGAGGTCCCGGCCTGCAGGGTGGCGGGACCCCAGGTGGGGGGACACCAGGAAACAGGACCTAGGAGGATTTTAGGTGAATTGCCGAGCCTCCGTTTTCCCATCAAGGAAATGGGTGTGATTTGTGCACTCCGAGCTCGTTGCATTACAGGCTCTGGAGGCTGAGGCAGGAGGATAACAAGGTGGAGGCCAGCCTCAGCCACTTGGCAAGGCCTGGTCTCGAAATAAAATACAAAAAGGGCCGGGGATGGGGCTCCGTGGTCGATGCCCCTGGGTTCAATCCCTGGTACCCACCCCCCGAAAAAACAACCCCTTTAGGTCTAAAGGTTTAGGGGACGGGGTGGTAGCCATGGGAGGCTGGGGGCAGAGGCCATGAGGCAGCGTGGGTCCTGCTGGGATTCCCTCTGACTGTAGAGGCCAGAGTGGAGGCAGGGAGTCCAGTGAGGAGGCTGCTCAAAAGTCCTGTGGTGCATTGGGGACAGGATTGGTGGCAGTGCGGGTGTCTGGGGCAGTCCGAAGGTGCTATGGGGACACTAGTGAGTGGCATCAATGTTTTTTTAAATTTTTTTTTTTTTGGGGGTGGGGGACTGGGATTGAACCCAGGGTCACTTTACCAGGGAGCCACGCCCCCAGCCCTTTTTATTTTTTTATCTTAGACACAGGGTCTCCCTGAGTCGCTTAGCATCTCGCGAAGTTGTTGAGGCTGGCCTTGACCCTGCGATCCTCCTGCCTCAGCCACCCAACCCTCTGGGATGACAGGTTGGGTGCCACCTTGTCCTTGGGATGTCCAGAGCCTGGTGGGCGAGATGGACATTCTGCTGAAGGGAGAACAGAGGGACTGTACGGGGGGCCCCAGAGATGGGGGGCCCCTATTGGCTTCAGAGAGGGCATAGAGGACAGCACCCCCCAGCCTTTCCAGTACTATTTTGAGACAGAACCTCAGTAAGTTGCGGAGGCTGGCCTCCCCCTTGGGATCCTCCGCCCTCAGCCTCCAGAATGGCTGGGATGACAGGCGTGCACCCCCGCGCCCTGCGCGCCCTGCAGGACCGGAGGAGCCCTTAATTTCTATTTTATAAAAGGTCAGACAAGGGACAAAGTCACTCCGCTCCTGGGGCCTTTGAACAGAAGCCGGTGCTTTGAAAAGGAGAAGCAGCCTCTTCCAGGCCTGGCCCTCGCCCCGGAGCGTGCGGACCGCGGAGATGGGGAGGCAGATTACCTGGGCACACCGGGGGGCGGAGGCTGGGGGACTCCTCTTGATCACTGACCGGGCTCTGCGCGCTTGGGGACAATGAGTGTCCTGTGGGTGCGTCGTGTTTCCTGGACTTGGCCGAGGGTCAGCGCCTGGCCCCTGGTTCCTGATGGTATCTGGCCCCCGCACAGCGCGGCCTTCAGCTCGGGCCTCGCGGACCTCCAGGGAGGACCTCCAGGGAGCGGAGGCTGCCTGAGACTGGGCGGGGGGCGGGGCTCTGGGCATCTAAAGGCCACCAGCGGTCACTGGTGGTGAGGGTCATGGAGTCACCTGCAAAGTGACTCCGTAAAGTCCCTCGCCAGCTGCTCCAAAGAGCGCGCACAGAGAGGAGGCT
The DNA here is from genome assembly GCF_048772815.1 of Callospermophilus lateralis. Taxonomy (NCBI): domain Eukaryota; kingdom Metazoa; phylum Chordata; class Mammalia; order Rodentia; family Sciuridae; genus Callospermophilus; species Callospermophilus lateralis. Next base: position 3,441,261 of record NC_135324.1, read on the forward strand.
CTGCCTGGAGGAGGCTCTGCCTCCGGGAGGCCGCACATTTTACGGAGATCCGGATAACAAGGGGGTGGGGCCGATAAAACAGGGAGGGACCAAAGGACATGGGGTAGGGGGAGCATCTGCCCCACATTAGAGGCCGGAGGCCGGTCTGGGGAGGCCGGGTCACTTGTCCAACATCCTCTTGAGCAAGGAAGCTAAGATTTTATTTTATTTTACTTTTGGTACCAGGGATTGAACCCGGGGTGCGTCACCACGGAGCCCTGTCCCCAGCCCCTTTTTATTTTTTATTTAGAGACAGGGTCTCACTGAGGTGCTCAGGGCCTCGCTAAGTGGCTGAGGCTGGCTTCCACCTTGCAAACCTCCTGCCTCAGCCTCCCAAGCTGCTGGGATCACAGGCGTGCGCCACAGCACCCGGTGAAGCCGAGTGTGTCACCGAGGTCCTATAGAAAAGTCAGGGCCCATTTGTCAGATGAGGAAACTGAGGCTCAGGGGTTTCCTGACCTGCCCCAAGCCAGGCCGGGTTGAACCTGGATTTGCCTAAGGATCATGGACCCCAGGGCCCTTGGCCCTCCTTCTGGCCCCTTCCGGACGTCCCAGCAACTCTGCCCCGGGGTCTGCACCCTGGCCCGGGCCTCGGGGATGCTAGACCTGGGCTCCCCGCTGACTCCCTGCTCTGTTTGCTCCAAGGCGCAACGTGCTGAGCTTGTCCTCAGGGATCGACGAGCCGGGCGCCCTCAAGTGGGACCTGGCGCTGTGCCTCCTGTTGGTGTGGCTGGTCTGTTTCTTCTGCATCTGGAAGGGCGTCAGGTCCACGGGGAAGGTAAGGGCCGTCCCGACCCTCCCCCAGCGTGGCCGCGGGGTGAACCCGTCCCCTAGAAAAAGGAGATAAAGTCCAGTCTTAGGGTCTGGCTCCAAGTGGTCAGTGGTCTGGGGACCAGCCGGCAGGATCCCTGGAGGTGGGGCAGCAGGTCTCTCCGACTAACCCAACCGCGGCTGCTTCCCCTTCTCGAGGTGTTACCTGTAGATGCAGGTGTTAGAGGTAGATGCAGGTGTTACCTGTAGATGCAGATGTCACCTGTAGATGCAGGTGTTGGCCATAGATGCAGATGTCACCTGTAGATGCAGGTGTTGGAGGTAGATGCAGGTGTTGGAGGTAGATGCAGATGTTACCTGTAGATGCAGGTGTTGGCTGTAGATGCAGGTGTTGGTCGTAGATGCAGGTGTTGGAGGTAGATGCAGGTGTTGGAGGTAGATGCAGGTGTTGGAGGTAGATGCAGGTGTTGGAGGTAGATGCAGGTGTTACCTGTAGATGCAGGTGTTGGCCATAGATGCAGACATCACCTGTAGATGCAGGTGTTAGAGGTAGATGCAGGTGTTGGAGGTAGATGCAGGTGTTGGAGGTAGATGCAGGTGTTGGAGGTAGATGCAAATGTTACCTGTAGATGCAGGTGTTAGAGGTAGATGCAGGTGTTAGAGGTAGATGCAGGTGTTGGCCGTAGATACAGGTGTTACCTGTAGATGCAGGTGTTGGCTGTAGATGCAGGTTGTACCTGTAGATGCAGGTGTTTGCAGTTAATTAACATCCGAGCTGTAAGTAATATTAGTTGGGAACAGAGAAAACCTCTCTGACAACTGTGTTATTTTAATTTTGTTTTTATTTTTTTGTTACCGGGGATCGAACCCAGGGACGCTTCACCACTGAGCCCCCAGCCCCAGCCCCCCCTTTTTTTTTTTTATTTTCAATTTTTAAATTTAGAGACAGGGTCTGGCTGAGTTGCTGAGGGCCTTGCTGAGTTGCTGAGGCTGGCTTTGAGCTCACCATCCTCCGGCCTCGGCCTCCCGAGGTGCAGGGGTGACAGGCGTGGGCCACCGCGCCCTGCAACAGCTGGGTTCCTGATAAACCAGCTCTCGGTGGACAGATTGTGACGCTTTTGACCTGACTGGCAGCATCAGGTGGTCCCCAGGAGCTCGGAGGAGACGGGGGGCTGGGGACCTGCCCCCAGACCTACGGGATCGGAGGCCACCCTGCAGCGTCACCCCGGATTTGGATGCAAATGCACGATTTGGTCCGAGAAGCCCTGGGTTCCTGTGCTCTCCCCCAAAACGTAAAGAAGGAGAAGTCCAATTTGGCTCAGGATTTCCAGGTGGTGGTGACGGGGGCCGGTGGCGAGGCACGTCACGGTGGGGACGGTGGAGGAGGCCAGATACCTCACGGCAGCCGGGAGGCAGAGAGCCAGAGAGGAAGAGCCGGGGTTCCTAGTGTCCCCGAGAGCACACGCCCAGTGACCTGCCATCTCCCACTAGGCCCTACTCGTAAGGGTCCTGTCATCTCCAGTAGCGCCCCGGGCTGGGGACCAAGCCTCTGATAAGGGTCTTTTGCAGACCTATTTCTCTCTGTGCCTTTCCTTTTGGTGCCAGGGATGGAACCCAGGGCTGCTCAACCCCTGAGCCCCGTCCCCAGCCCTTTCTATATTTCATTTAGACACAGGGTCTCCCTGAGCTGCTCAGGGCCTCGCTAAATGGCCGAGGCTGGCCTCCAACCTGCAATCCTCCTGCCTCGGCCTCCCGGGGCAAGGCTCAACGAGGAGGTGACTTGGAGACCAAAGGGGAAAATTCCCAGGGAGACAGGACTGGCCCGTGCAAAGGCCCTGTGGTAGGTCCCATCCAGGCCGATGGAGGAGGCTGGCGTCCACCAGACACGGTGTCCGACACGTGAGACAAAGGGCAACACGCAGGGTAGAAGGGACGCCCAACCAGTGGGTGCCAGGTCACAGCCGTGGCCGTGCGGAGACGTGACTTACCCAAGGTCTCCCCCCACCCCACCCTCGGCCTGGGCCTCCTCTGGGGGTGGGCGCGGTTCCCAGAACAATGGCAGGGCCTGGGTCAGCCCAGAGCAGCCAAGACAAACAGCTCTGGGGACTTCCTGGAGCCCAGTGGCCCAGAGGACGCCCGCCCGCCGGCCGCCCATGGCTCCCAGCCCTGGCCAGAGACCAAGTCATGGCCACTACCCTGGGGGGTGGGCCCACAGGCAGCCGACGGGTCTCTTCCTGGCCAAGCCCGCCTTCACAGTGACCCGGGTCCCTGGGGAAGGGACCGGGAGGTAGATGGCAGGAGAGACCCAGACCCGAGAGGCTCAGGCCTCAGCTCAAGTCACTTACTTACTTTCTGTTTTTTTGGGGGGGTTGGGGGGTCGCCAGGGATTGAACTTGGGGGCCCTCGACCCCTGAGCCCCGTCCCCAGCCCAGTTTTGCATTTTATTGAGAGACAGGGTCTCCCTGAGTGGCTCAAGGCCTCGCTTTGGCTGAGGCTGGCCTCCACCTTGCGATCCTCCTGCCTCAGCCTCCCCAGCGGCTGAGATGACAGGCGTGGGCCACCACTGGCGCCCGGCTGGCCATTTCTATTCTTATGATTCGCACGACTCCAAGGGTCTGAGATATCCCAGAAGAGGCCGTGGCCTACGTCGTTCAACGGCTAGTGACTGTTGTCACGGATGCCCGCGTGGACCTCCTTAGCTTGGATAATCCTCACCATGCGCAGGGCGTTAGTAGCCCCGTTTTATCAATGGGGAATCGGAGGGTCCAGAGAGGTTAATAGACTTGCCCAGTGTCACACAGCTTATCAGTGGCCAATAAATAGGGTTCAAGCTGGGCATGCCCCTGCCGGGGAACAGGGAAAAGCCCGTCCCTCTAAGTCCCCAGGGCTTTGGGGCCGAGGGCTCTCAGAGGCACCAGGGAGTTTCACCAGGCAGAGCGGAAAAGTACCGCGTCCTGCCACTGCGTCCTGCCGGGCCACCGCCAGAGGCCCCCGCGGGTGGCGTCTGGCACCAGCTTCTCCCTCGAGGATCCCGGGGGAGTCACGGAAATATTGAGAGACACTCTCAGGGGCTCATCCTCGGAGCAAAATCTGCAAAACAAGGGAGGCTCTCTTTGCAGGCACCGAAGCCGTGTGGCCCCCGCCGGGTTTTGGGGGCTGTAAATAGCAACCACACCCGGCCCCCGCCAAAGATGCAGGGACCCTGGAAGTCATTGACCTAGATCAAATCCCACCACCTCCAACGCTGGGCACAGTGGCTCATGTCTGGAATTCCATTGTGTCTCGGGAGGCTGAGGCAGGAGGACCGGGAGTTTGGAGGCCAGCCTCCACCATTTACTGAGACCCAAAGAAAGACCCCACCTCCGACCCCTGCTGACTCAGGACCCCGTGAGGGTGACCTCAGCTCGCTGTTCCCATCTTTCTCATCTAGAAGATGCAGGTAGCAAGGTCCCCAGCTCTTGCCAAACCCGCTCTGGGAGTTAAATGAGTTAATAGGTACAAACCGTGAAATAAGTGAAATCCGCCCCCCCCAACAAGGGAAATGCCCCCCACGACACTGGCTCTGGGCACAGCCCGGCCGCTTTGAAGTGGGAGCCCCCGGGGGGGGGGGACCCCGCGGAGCTGCTGTCTGCGGCTATTGTTCACCCAGTGGGGTGTGGCCCACCCAGGGGCTCCCCAGCGGTGAGAGCTGGTCAGGGGCTCCTGGCCGTCTGTCTGCAGGAAGGGAGGGACAGACGGGTGACTTTCTCGACTCTTCTGGGGCTTCCTGGCCCGCCCTCCCCCTCTGTTCTTGGAAAGTTGTGAGGATTTTTAGCCTCAAAGAAAAGAATTAAAGGTCAGGGGTAGGGGGTGGGGCCGTGGGGACAGGTCCTGAGGCCTTGGAAGAAGAAAGAGATTCAGGGAGCCGGTGGCAGAGTTGGCCCTGGGGACTGAACCCAGGGGTGCCTCACCACGGAGCCCGGTCCCCAGCCCCCTTTTTTAAATTTTTTTTTTTAATTGAGAGACAAGTTGCGGAGGCTGGCCTCCAACTCCCGATCCTCCTGCCTCAGCCTCCCCAGCTGCTGGGATGACAGGCGTGCGCCACTACCGTGCCCGGGCTCGAATTCTCCCTGTGTGTGTGTGTGGCAGAGAGGAATCTGTGCTCTCCGTTGTCCCCCACCATATTCTGGACTTAGACCAGAATGATAACCGTATCAGGCTCAGGTTTTAGCTTGAAGCCACGGGTTCAGAGAAGTTAAGCAACTTGTCCAAGGTCACACAGCACGTGAGATTGCACAGCCTGGCTCTAGGAGAAGTCTCTGCCTTCCTGTTTCTTCCTTCCTCTTGGAGAGGGGAGGACGGGGCAGGATGCTCACGGCCCTGTGGTCCCCCCCCCCTCGCAGGTTGTCTACTTCACCGCCACCTTCCCCTTCGCCATGCTATTGGTGCTGCTGGTCCGCGGGCTGACCCTGCCCGGCGCCGGGGAGGGTATCAAGTTCTACCTGTACCCTGACATCACCCGCCTGGAGGATCCGCAGGTAACGCAGGGCCCCACGGGGTCTGGGTCTTTTCTTCGGTGATCTGGGGGGGGCCCGACCTCTGGGGCGCTGTGCACAGGGTGCATTGCCCGGGGGCCTCTCTGATCCTGCCCAGGACCCCCCAGGAGGCCAGTTCTAGAGTCTGCCTCGGGCACTGGGCCAGGCAAGGGACAGATCTTAGCAGCGCTGGCCCTGGGGGGTGGGGGGCTGGGACTGCGGCAGGCCACCCTGGGTGACCACACACTGGGGAGTTAATGGCTTCCTGGGAGGTCCAGGGGCAGATCCTGAGAGCCACCCCCCGGGGTGCCCGGCCTGGGGACCTCAGGGAGGAGGAGACTTGTGGGCTCAGTGGTCGACCTTTTGTCCCCAGAGCTCAGCTCTCTGGTCACCTTCCCGGGGGTCAGGTCTCTTCTTCTTAGCTCTGGGAGGGAGGCGGGCAGTTGGCCAGGTTCCAAGGACAGAGAGAAGGTGGTGCTTGTTGAAGGTTCTGGAAAAGGGCTTTTGCCTGTGATCCATTAACGATCGCTGTCACCACGGGAGCCGCGCGGGTTTACCAGGCATCTGTTGCTGACCTCTTCTCTATTATTATTATTATTATTTGCTCCTGGGTTTGGAAGCACTTAGCCACTCGGCCCTTTTTTAAAAAATCATTTACATTTATTTGGGGACCCGTCTTGCTTCAGTCGCTTAAGACCTTGCTTAAAGGGCTGAGGCCGGCCTCCAACTTTCAATCCTCCTGCCTCAGCCTCCCCACCCCCCCAGCTCATCTGTGTACCTCAAAGTCCCCTCTGAGGCTCATCACCCAGTGGCCAGGCGCCTGCCCCTTCTCCTCCAGGCCACCGATGGCTGACAGCCCCTTCTCTCTCTCTCTCTCTCTCTCTCCCTGCCACCTCCCTGCCACCCTTCCAAGGTGTGGATCGACGCGGGGACCCAAATCTTCTTCTCCTACGCCATCTGCCTGGGGGCCATGACCTCCCTGGGGAGCTACAACAAGTACAAGTACAACTCGTACAGGCAAGTGTCGCGCCGGCGGGCCTGGTGGACCCTAGAAATGATGATGTTTAAAAGAAAAGAAAGAAAGAAACAAGTTGAGTAGCAGGCTTGGCTTCCATGTGTCGTGAATTAACTTGCTCCCTGACATATGTGTAACTTAGGGACTGTATGCTGCTGGGATGCCTGAACAGTGGTACCAGTTTTGTGTCTGGCTTCGCAATTTTTTCCATCCTGGGCTTCATGGCACAAGAGCAAGGGGTGGACATTGCTGATGTGGCTGAGTCAGGTACGGTAGCCTTGGTGGCAGTGGTGGTGGGCACTGCCACCTAGTGTTTAAGCCGAGTACTGCAGGCATGAAGCCAGACCCCCCCCCAGGGGGGATGGGGGGGGAATGAGCCTGATTTCCAAAATATAGACCTCCCCCCCCACCAAGAAGTCCCCCCCCCCACACACGGATTGTCACAGAGCCCAGGAGCGGCCTTGGAAAATCAAAATTGTCATTGCAACTGGCCCCAAGGGGGCGGCAGGAATGCAATGGGGGAGGCGGTGACATTGGGGACTGCGACCTGGTTTCAGGGACAGAAACCACCCCCGTCGCCACGGCGTCGTGGCCTCGTGGCATCGCCACCTTTCCCCCCCCCCCCCCTTCCTGGGTGTCGGTGTTTGGCCCTTGGCTCTCAGTGCGCATGCGCTCCCTCCCTGGTCAATCTGTCAATCAAATCCCCAGTTCCTCCATCCGTCAATCAAAGTCCCCGGGAGCCAATCAAATCTCCCCGGGAGCCGTCAGGGCGGGGCCAGAGGGAGTGGAAGGCGCCCCTCCCAGGCCGTGGGAAGGCGGGAAGCGCAGTGTCCCCCGCCTCCTGGGGACACAGGGAGGCGCACAGACGATGCATGCTCCGTGTCCGCACCCTGAGCCCCCTGTTGGGCCGGGGACCTGGGGGACCCGGAACCCTGTCGTGTCGCCTGGCCAGGGTGGGCTCCTCGGTGGCCCCAAGTGTAGACCCTCACCCCCAGTCTCTAGGGACCTGGGTTCCAGGACGCGGTCACAGCTGCTGATGTCCCGGGCTGGAGACTTTCAGACGACGGTGGCTTTAGATGACAAGGCTCCCGAGGTCCCCAAACTCTTCTTTTCCTGGCTTCTTGGGCCCTTCCGGGTCCTGCCCGGGTCCCTCAGGAGGGTCCCTGTCCCCTGTCTGGAAGGGTGGGTGGGGTTGTCACCGCTGAGACCCGCACCTGACTTCGTGACGTCGGTCACCACCGCTCTGGGGTGGCCTGGACCCGGGTGAGGGTCCTGGGCTGAGAGGTCCCTTTGGAGCATACAGGGGCAGACCAGGGGCAGGCCGTTCTCTTGACCTTGCCCTTGACCTTGACCTTGACCTCCTCCAACGTCATGCATTTCAAATGCAAGACGGTGTCCCCGGGGCCACTTTGGCATTGAACATCCGGGCATTTCCGAGGTGGAGGCCAGCGGTCACTCTGGGGGGGGGTGAGAGCCAGAACAGGGGTCTCCTGGCCCCGCCCCCCGTCCCTCCATAACCCCAGGCTCCACCTGCTGGATAAACCCCCCCACCGTGTGTGTCCCTCTTCTGCCTCCCCATCGGGGCCTGGGACGCCTGTGACAGTCTCTGGCCTTTCAGGTGTGAGCATTTGCCTGGGCTCCTCCGACCTCCTGGAGTCCCCTGTCCCCTCGTCCCCTGCCAGGTCTCGTCCTCGGGACACCCCCTGTCCCCTCCCAAAGCTGCAGAACCACCTGGAAAATCCAGCCCCCGGCCCCCTACATGCCTCTCTCTCCCTCCTTCCAAAGCAGACCCTCAGAGACAGTCCCCAGAGACGGACCAAGGACACCCAAAATGATTCTAGAAATTTCCATGGCCATTATTTGGGAGCGTTGAGGGGGAGACCCAGGGAACCCCGTTCCCGGCTTCACCCCGTAGATGGTGGGGACTTTTGCAAAGTCCTGTGGGTGGACTGCACATGGCCCAGGGCAGGGCCTGGATCTTGGTGGTTGGTAGACACAGAGACGTCGTCTGATCCAGAACTTTCTCGGTGCATGGTCGGGCGTTTTGGCATACCCGTCTCTGGGCATCCTGAGTCGTTTCCGAACTCTCCACGGTGTCCACTTGTCATTCCTTCCCTGTGGGGATTGGCGAGGAGCCGCCGGTAACCTCCAGAGCAATTATTTCTCTAATAAGCTTTGAACGAGCACCAGATTGAGCCACAGTGTGTTGAGATGAGATAATTAAGTGGCCAGATGGGAGCGCTGGGCGGGGACACAGCCTGGCTCGGGTGGGGGCTACCCTGCCCCCCACCCCCCCCAAGTTCACCATCAGCTCTTAGAGAAAGACTTGGGGGGACCCTCTCCCAGAGCCTGGCTGGAGAAAAGCAGAATTAAAATCCAGACACAGAGAAAAACTGAGCATCTTTGGGAGGCCCTGGCAGGAGGCTGGGGAGGGAGTCCCATTTTACATCTTCTCACGGTTGACTGGACCAAAGTCCTCTTCTTTTTTTTTTTTTTTTTTTTTGGTACCAGGGATTGAATCCAGGGGTGCTTCACCCCTGAGCCCCCTCCCCAGCCCTTTTTATATTTTATTTAGAGACAGGGTCTCGCTGAGTTGCTCAGGGCCTCGCTTTGGCTGAGGCTGGCTTGGAACTGGAGAGCCTCCTGCCTCAGCCTCCCGTGGGATGACTGGCGTGTGCCCCGCGCCCGGCCCTCCCATCCTCAAAGCGTTCATTTGGTGCATAATGTTTGCTTTAAAAACCATCCCTTGCCCCCTTCCGGAGGCAGGAGGAGGAGACCTTTCTATTTCCAGAAAATTCCAGCAACAGGCTGACCGGGGAGCTGACCAGACTCCTGTGTGCCCACCCCCCTGCAGCCAAATCCACTCATTTGAAACCGAGAGCTCTTTATTTGTGTGTGTGTGTGGGGGGGGGGCATGGTCTCTGCCTCAGAGCATCTGGACAGACGCCCTTGGGGTGACCTGTCCCCTCACTTTTAGGTGAGGCTCTCCGAGGTCCTGGGGGGAGATACAGACAGACAGGAAGTGCTGGGCGTCCGGACGTGGCCATCCGTCTCCCGGGCCTGGGGGGGCCTGTCTCCGTGGGGCTGGGCCCTGGGTGGCCCAGCGCGCCTCGCGGGAGGGCACAGAGAGGTGTAGAGACCTTCTTTTTGCAAACCAGGAGGCCTCCAGTGGTCAGACCACCAGGACTTTCCAGCCCAGGTGGCAGGGGAGAGGCAGCGGGGACCCCCACTTCTCCTGACTCCCTGGGCCTCGGTCCTCCAACCCTGTTCCCCGACAACCCCGAGTCCCCACAGTTCTGGGCCTCTGCGGAGGCCAATCTTGGAGGCCACTCTTGGAGGCCAATCTTGGAGGCCACTCTTGGAGGCCACTCTGGGAGGCCACTCTGGGAGGCCACTCTTGCTGCGTAAGAGACAGATGCCCCGGCGCGTCCCCCCCACCCCCAAGTGAGACAGGCCTGGTGTCTCTCCCCAGGTGACAGACCCGGCTCCTCCCTGTGTCTTGGGTTTGGGAGGCCCGGATCCGAGAGTCTTTGCGGTGAGGCCCGGGGTGCGGAGCGGCCTGGTCACTAACGCGTCCCCTTCCTTGTGTCCCCCCCTCCCTGTTTTCTCTCTCCCTTGTAGGTCCTGGCCTGGCCTTCATTGCGTACCCCAAAGCTGTGACCATGATGCCGCTCCCCACCTTTTGGTCGATTCTTTTCTTTATTATGCTTCTCTTGCTTGGACTAGATAGTCAGGTACGTAGCCACCACCGGGGTGGGACTGTCCCCTGGGGTGGGGACCTGATTCGCTGCCTTCAGGGTCTGAGCAGGGAGCCGGGTGCGGCTGAATGTGCCTGTCCTCCCAGGGGGGGCTGGGGAGGCCCAGGCAGGAGGATCGCAAAGTGGAGGCCAGCCTCAGCCACAGCGAGGCCCTAAGCCGCTCAGGGAGACCCTGTCTCTAAATAAAACACAAAACAGGGCTGAGGACCGGGCTCAGAGGCCGAGTGACCCCGAGTTCCATGTCTGGGGGTCCCCAAATTAAGAAAAGGGACACAGCAGAGGCTTTGGCAGACAGGGGACGCGGATTAGCGGGAAAGACAGGAGGGAGGACCCTTGGGACCCTAAAAGCAGAATCCGAGTCCCGTCTTGGCTGATGGACTCAGCTGGGTCAGCAAGTGGGGACGCCATCAATCATTGCTGGTTCATGGGTTTGGCCTTTGGAGGCCCCGGGCACGAAGCTTCTAAAACCTCTGCCAGAGGCCCGCTGGCGGGCGGGGACAGAGCCAAACACAGAGGTTAATGACCGACGAGGCGTGACATCCCCACGGGCCCTAAGGAGGCCACCCAGGCTTTGGAGAAACTGCTTCCTGAGCCGCAGGAGATGGTTAATCATTAGATTCTTTCCTCCCTTGGGGACACGGGGCCCCGGGTGGGGACAGGCCCCTCTCCAGAAGGTCCCAGGTCCACAGATGACCTTAAGGATCTCAGGGAGCTCTCAGACGGGTCAGATCAATGATGATCTATGTCCAGGAGGTGGAGTTTAATGTCACCATTTCAAAAATGAGGCAGCTCCCCTGGCGCAGTCTCCGTGATCGATTGTTCTGCACGGAGACGGAGAGAGGGAGGCTGGCTCCGGAATGTCACCGAGGGAGGGTCCCTCTCAAGTCACCTCTGCTACCTTTGGAAGCCCGGGGTGGATTTGTGGAGCCTCCTGTCGCTCACACACCTGGGTGTGCAGATCCACCGGGATCGACTTCCGTTCTCCCTGGGGGGACACCGAGGCCCCATATGCCCCCGAGCCACCCAGCAAGTGAGCGCTGAGCTCCACGTTGGCTAAGGGGCCCGCTGTGTGTGGCACACTGGGTGCGCCGTGAGGGGACCCTGTGGCTCGACCCCGCGCGGCCCAGGGCTCCCTGCTCAGAAGGACTTGACCCCCCCCCCGGCTGTCTCTGGTCACAAGGGTGGTCCTGCCCCTCGTCCCCTCGCACGCGTCGGGCTGTCCCTTGGGCACACCTGACGGCGCCTCCTGCCCCGCAGTTTGTCGAAGTCGAAGGACAGATCACGTCCTTGGTGGACCTCTACCCGTCCTTCCTAAGGAAGGGTTATCGCCGGGAGATCTTCATCGCCATCGTGTGTGGCATCAGCTACCTGCTGGGGCTGACGATGGTGACGGAGGTAGGTGGCAAGAGGGGACAGGGAGGTGGCAATGAGGGCGACGGAGGGAGGTGACAATGAGGGTGACGGAGGGAGGTGGCAATGAGGGCGACGGAGGGAGGTGACAATGATGGTGACAGAAGTAGTTGACAATGAGAGTGGCGATGGTGACGGAGGTAGGTGGCAATGAGGGTGACAATGATGATGAAGGTGGGTGACAATGATGGTGACAATGGTGACAGAGGTAGGTGACAATGAGGGTGACTATGTTGATGGAGGTGGGTGACAGTGATGGTGACAATGAGGGTGACAATGACAATGGAGGTGGGAGACAAAGACGCTGAAGGTGGGTGACAATGACAATGGAGGTGGGTGACAATTACGATGGAGGTGGGTGACAATGGTGACAGAGGTAGGTGACAATGACGGACAGGTAGGTGACAATGAGGGTGACAATGGTGACAGGTAGGAGACAATGAGGGTGACAAGGGTGACAGAGATAGGTGACAATGAGGGTGACAAGGGTGACAGAGGTAGGTGACAATGAGGGTGACAATGGTGACAGGTAGGTGACAATGACGGTGACAATGGTGACAGGTAGGTGACAATGAGGGTGACAATGGTGACAGAGGTAGGTGACAATGAGGGTGACAATGGTGACAGGTAGGTGACAATGAGGGTGACAAGGGTGACAGAGGTAGGTGACAATGAGGGTGACAATGGTGACAGGTAGGTGACAATGATGGTGACAATGGTGACAGAGGTAGGTGACAATGAGGGTGACAAGGGTGACAGAGGTAGGTGACAATGAGGGTGACAATGGTGACAGGTAGGTGACAATGAGGGTGACAAGGGTGACAGAGGTAGGTGACAATGAGGGTGACAATGGTGACAGGTAGGTGACAATGATGGTGACAATGGTGACAGAGGTAGGTGACAATGAGGATGACAAGGGTGACAGATAGGTGACAACGAGGGTAAGATGGTGATGGAGGTGGGTGACAATGAGGGTGGCAGGTAGGTGACAATAATGGTGACAGGTGACAATGACGGTGACACTGGGGGTGGAGGTGCCTGGCCCTCCCTGTGTGGCACGAGGACTCCCCGTGTCCCTGTGGAAGGTGGGTGCGCTGACTGCCCCTGGCCGCGGCCACACGTGGGCAGGACTGGGCAGGGCCGGGCTCCCCCCGCGAGGTGTGGACCTTGGTCTCTGCCCAGGACTGAGCCGCGGGGGCAGCACGGGGGACTCAGGACCCAGCAGTTGACCCAGATTTTTTGGGGGGAGGGCGTTCTCAAACGACCTTGCCTTTTTATTTATTTTTTACCCTTTGTCATGGTCACACTGTGACCTCCGCTGCCCCGGGTCCCTCCCTGGCCTGGGAGGTCTGAGGAAGGGGAGCGTCCACCGAGATCCCTTTAACCTCAGCTCAGCTCCGCCCTTCTCTGCCTCGAGGGGAGGTGGACACACTCTGAGGGTCGGTCAAGGCTGCTGGACACGCGTGGCCCCTCAGGGCTGAGGCCGGGGGACGTGGGGGTTTCTGGCTGACGGTGGCAGATACACGGTTCAGAGAGTGGCCAGGGGCCAGGAGGGGGCTCAACTTAAAATAGGTTTAAGGGCTGGCGCACGTAACCCAGGAGGCTGAGGCAGGAGGATCCCAAGTTGGAGGCCAGCCTCAGCAACTTAGCAAGACCCTGTCTCTAAATAAAAAAAACAAAAAGGGCTGGGGACGGGGGGGCTCAGTGGGTCCAATCCCTGGAACCAAAAATAAATAAAATTAAGAGAGAGAGATCCCAAGAGGTGACAGGAGCAGGTGTGTCACCGTGCCTTGGCACCCCTAGCAAGAGGAAAGCCAGAGAGACAACGTGCTCAGCCAACACAAGCCCAGCATCACCCCGGGCCTGTCCTCCTGCGTCCCTCCTCAAGCCGGGTGGGACCGGAGTCCTGTGTGTTAATTGCACTTGGTTCGGCGGCCATTATTTTGGCCATTATTTTTGCTAAGACAATGTTGTTTGTCTACTTTCCGTCTCCGTGTGTCCCAGTTAAAGAGGGTTCAAACTTCAAACCGTGAAGCTGGAATCTTTTTATACACATTTATACATTTACCCGGTCATCCTGTGCCACCCATTTTTTTTTTCTTTGAGAGTATTTTTGTGTGTGTGTGTGATTGATTTGCCATAGCTCTTTGTATATGAAGGGAATTAGAACCCAAACAAGAACTCAACCCCAGATGTGTTGTTCTTTTCTTCCTTACAGGGTGGCATGTATGTGTTTCAACTCTTTGACTACTATGCAGCTAGTGGTGTATGCCTTCTGTGGGTTGCATTCTTTGAATGTGTTGTTATTGCCTGGATATTTGGTGAGTAGAGATTCCGGCCTGTTCTTCCCTAAGCCTCTCCTTTGGGCCTCTCTGCGCGGGGAAGCTTCAGGAGCAGTGAGACTAACAGAAAGGCCTCCTCTTCCCGGCCTCTCCTCTCCGAGGCGCCCCTCTTTCTCTGTCCAGCTTAATACCCTTTACCCAGATAAGGGTCCAGATAACCCCCGGGCTGTGAGGGTTCAAGGTACACATCTCCGGTTGGACTTCCCCGGCCGGGGACGCCCTTCCTGTTCGCTCTGCCCAAGGAACTCCTATTCACCCCTCAAAACCCACCTCCGGGAACCCTCCCAGAGAACTTCCTGCTTTCCTGGTGCGAGGGTCAGCTCCAGGGTCGTCTAGTGGACAGGCAGAGGCCTGGATTGGACTCCAGAGACCCGGCCATGGTCCCTTGAGCCCCCTGCCACAGCATTCCCCAGGGGCAGAATGTCACATGTCACCAGCATGTCACCCCGCGGTCACCGTGCTGTGTCACCCAGCGTCCACCGCTGTCTTTTGCAGGTGGTGACAACTTTTATAATGGTATTGAGGACATGATCGGCTATCGGCCTGGGCCCTGGATGAAGTACAGCTGGACTGTCATCACCCCGGTTCTCTGTGTTGTGAGTACAGCCCTCTCTTGGCTCTGGGGGGGGCGGGTTGGGGACATCTCTGGGTCTCTGGGCTCGGCCCTTCAGCTTCTGGGACAGAGGCCGCTCTAGAAGGGTTCCAGGAGGTGGGTTTTGAGGGCTGAATAGGAGTTTGCTGGGCAGAGGGGACAGGAAGGGCGCCCCCGGCCAAGGAAGCCACCTGTGTTCTGAAAGGGTAGGGTGCAGCCGGGGAGGGTGGAGGTGACAGTGGAGGACCAAGCTCCCCCCTGACTCTCCCAGAGCTTGTGAGGTGAACGTCCAGTGGTGGGCTCTGGAATTTCCATGGACACGGGACATGTTGTTTCCATGGTGGGATGAGGATGGTGGCTTGGAGAGAGGACTTCCTCACTGAGGAATGTTGTGGGCTCTCCCAAGGTTGAGGAGGCCACATAGCCCCTCAGGACGTGGGGACAGTGGTGGCCCACCTAGCCCTTCCGGGGCTGCCATCATCTTGGAAGTGGCCGCCATCTTGGAAGTGGCCGCCATCTTGGAAATGGCCGCCATCTTGGAAGGGGCCGCCATCTTGGAAGGGGCCTTGATCCATTCCCATGAGTCCTGCCTCAGAGGTTGTCCTCCTTGCAATCGGGAAATCCTCAGCAGGGAAGGCTGCTGACCTGTCCCTGTGTGAAGTCACCAGTGACCTGGGGAACATGCTGCCCAGAGACACCACCTCCATGGCCACTCTTGCCCTTCCTGGGGCCGCCATCTTGGAAGTGGCCGCCATCTTGGAAGTGGCCGCCATCTTGGAAGTGGCCGCCATCTTGGAAGTGGCCGCCATCTTGGAAGTGGCCGCCATCTTGGAAGTGGCCGCCATCTTGGAAGTGGCCGCCATCTTGGAAGTGGCCGCCATCTTGGAAGTGGCCGCCATCTTGGAAGTGGCCGCCATCTTGGAAGTGGCCGCCATCTTGGAAGTGGCCGCCATCTTGGAAGTGGCCGCCATCTTGGAAGTGGCCGCCATCTTGGAAGTGGCCGTCATCTTGGAAGTGGCCGCCATCTTGGAAGTGGCCGCCATCTTGGAAGTGGCCGCCATCTTGGAAGTGGCCGCCATCTTGGAAGTGGCCATAAGGAGCACCAGGGGCCCTCTGCTCCCAGGCCACAGCTGGGTCAGCACTGCTGTTAGCTTGTTGAGTGACCTCAGGCAGCCAGGTCCCTCTCTGGGCCTCAGTTTCCCCACCTCTGGAACAAGGTCACTCTGAGGTGGTTCTGGTGGGAGCCGACAACTTTGTTACCATTATCATTTAATATGATGGGGTCCCCCCACCCCTGAATTTGTTTTCCCCCAGAAAAATAAGTAACCATAGCAGCCGTGGATCGCAGCTGAGTTGACCCCCAGCAGAGAGACGTTGGGTCCATCTCGGTGCATCTTCTTGTCCCCACTGAATGCTTATTCGTGGCCAGTGTCTGTCACTCTGACCCTCAGATTCTTTTTTTTTTTTCTTTTTTTTTTGTTACCAGGAATTGAACTCAGGGGCCCTTGACCACTGAGCCCCATCCCCAGCCCCTTTTTCTATTTTATTTAGAGACAGGGTCTCCCTGAGTGGCTCAGGGCCTCGCTAAGTTGCTGAGGCTGGCCTCCACCTTACCATCCTCCTGCCTCAGCCTCCAGAGCCACTGGGATGACGGGCATGTGCCACCGCACCCAGCCTGACCCTCGGTTTCTTCGTCCCTCGCTCCCTGAGGTTGGACAGGCTGCACTTGGTGGTGGTGGTGGGATGGTGTCACCCTCGGGGAGGTGACTTGGTCAGATTGGCACAGGAAGGAGATTCTCAGGGCAGCAGAGGGTTCTGCCCCCTCAGGTTGAGGCCCCTGCACCTCTGGGCGGCCCAGGACCCCCGCCCGACCGCCCCCTTCTCTCTCCCTGTAGGGATGTTTTGTCTTCTCTCTCGCCAAGTACGTGCCCCTGACCTACAACAAAGTCTACGTGTACCCAAACTGGGCCATCGGGTTTGGCTGGGGCCTGGCCCTGTCGTCCATGATGTGCATCCCTTTGGTCATCCTGATTCGCCTCTGCCAGACGGAGGGGCCGTTCCTCGTGGTGAGTGCTGGGCTGGGAGAAGCGGGAGGCCAAGGCCGGCCGGCTGGCTCTTTGCTGTGTGACCTTAAGCAAGACGGTAGCCCTCTCTGAGCCCTAGACCCTTCCCCATATGGGGTTGGGCAGAGTGCATGGTGGGAAAAGAGGCACAGAGCCCCGTTGGTGCAGGGGGGGTGGGGAAGGCTTGGTGGTCCTGGTCGGGGCAGGTCTGGGGGCTGAGGAAGAAGGTTCCAGAATGTGAGAGTCAAGGACAGAAAGGAGCCGCGTTCCCCCCCAGACACCTCTCCTTACCCTGGAGCCCAGTGGAGGCCCAGCCTGGGGACCGGCGGCTCCATCCACAGCCCGAGCCCCCAGAAGCCACTTCTGCCCGAGTCTCAGCTCGGTTGGTGGCAGACTGTGTGTCTGCCCGTGTCCCCAGGGGGGTCCCCTTCCTTCCTCAGCCTCCTCTCGACCTCCCTCCCACAATAGGGAGGCCCCAGGGCGGGTCGGGGCTGGCAGAGGCCGAGGCTCTTTCCAAGAAATTCCTTTCTCAGAATCTGGAGCCTCGGGGCTTGGGTCGGAGCCAGGACGCGTGGTTTTGTTCTGAGCTGGGATTTTTTTTTTTTTTTTTTTTTTTTTATTTTATTGTTTTTCTCTTTTCAAAATCTGGAGCCAGGATGTCCTGGGGCCTGCTCCCCCCCTGGGCTGGAAGGGGAAAGGTTGAGAGCTGTTCAGGGGAGAGGGGAGAAGGAACCCCGGGGTCCGGGGGCCACCAGGGAGCCAGGCAGCACCCCACCCCCCGGGTCTTCATCAGACGTAGGACAGGACCCCAATATCCGGCCCGAATCCTGAGAGCCCTGTCAGTTCTTAAGATAGTATGATCTCGAGGCTGGGGAGGCTGAGGCAGGAGGATGGCAAGTTGGAGGCCGGCCTCAGCCACTTAGCGAGGCCCTGAGCCACTCAGGGAGACCCTGTCTCTGAATAAAACACAAAAAGGGCTGGGGACGGGGCTCAGGGGTTAAGTGCCCCTGGGGTTCAATCCCTGGGACCAAAAAAACCAAACAAACCTGAAATCCTGGGCCTGGGGACAAACAGGGGACACCTGCTGCTCTGTGCACTCCCAAGTGGGCACCCCCCCATCCCCAGAAACATGAGCCAAAGTCCAATCAGGGAGCAAGAACCTCCCATCCACTCCAGGAGACCCCCCGCCCCCAAACCAGAGAGGGTGATCACTGTCCCAACGCCACACAGCACACACAAGAAATGTCACGGTGGGGAGGCCAAGGGGGACGGGGACAGGGAATCTGAGCCCTCGGGTCTTCCTTCTGCAGAGAGTCAAGTACCTCCTGACCCCGAGGGAACCCAACCGCTGGGCTGTGGAGTGTGAAGGGGCCACGCCCTACAGCTCCCGCATCACGCTGAACGGGACCCTCATGAAACCCACCCACATCATCGTGGAGACCATGATGTGAGACCCCCGCGGGGGGCCACGGGGCGGCCGCTTCCCACCTGTTTACTAACGTTAGATTCTCCTAGGACCAGGTTTACAGAGCTTTATATTTTGCACTCTAGGGATCTCTTCCTCGTCCTCGTTGGTGTTTTTTTGTCAAACGTGAACTCCGTGCGCGTGCGCGCGCGTGTGTGTGTGTGTGTGTGTGTGTCGTGGGTGTGCGTATTTTGTTCTGATTTGGGGATATTTTGTACAAAAAAAAAAAAAAGAAAAATAGAAGAAACCCCCCCCCTTGGGCAGATGTCCCCAGGGAAATCCGAACTTTCCTACTGAATTAGGCCTATTTCAGGGGAACTGGGCGAAAAGTTTTCTTTGTAGATATCTTTGTTATTTTTTCTCTTTCTGGAACATGTGACTCCTGTCCATGGGACACTTTGACCATGTGAATGACCCTTCTTGCCAGCAATAGAGATCGTTTTTTTTGGTTTCCTTTTCCAAAAGCAATTTTTCGGTGCTTGGTCGAACCAGGAGAAAATTCTGACCCCCCCCCCCCCCAAGGAAAACTAAAATGTCGAGGACGATTTTTTCAGCCCCGAGCGGCATCTTGAGGGTGTAGTTTTCTTTCCGAACCTGGTTCAGGGGGTTCGACATCCGGAGCAGAGTGACTAGCCAGACCCCCGGGGAGCAGAAGAGACAGGGCCCGGAGGAGACCCTTGGTTACATTTCTCTCAGCCAAGAGGAAACCTGCCAAAATCTATGAACCAGGTCCTCAAGTTGAATAGACGGACGAGAGCTCAGAAAAGTTAAATAGCAATAGAAACTCTAGCTCCGGGTTAAAAAAAAAAAAAATCTCTTATTTTGAGATCGAGGGTGGATAATCAGTAGGACTGTCTGAGTCCAGGGTCCAAGCAGGAGCTGTGAGAGATGGCAGAGCCCTTGAAAGAGGTGGGTGACGGGCCACCCATGATCCTTTCTGGAACATTCCTGGCAAAGACCCCCAAGCTGGCTCGAGAGCATCCAGGGTCTGGGGGTCACAGCAGGATCTGGGTGCCCCCCCCCCCCCCGCCGAGGCTGAGGGGAGGCAGATGGACCAAAGGACGGGGCCCTGTGTCCCTCCACCCCCAACTGGGACCCGCCTGTCAAGCTCTCTCTAAAGTGTCACCTAGGGCCACCTCGGCTCCTGGCCCCCAAATGCCCAGAGTGGCCTCAGGGGTGGGGATGGAGGTGCCCGGCACCCCCCCCCCAAAACCCTCCTGAGTGCCGGCCCAAGGAGGGTCTGGCAGGTCGGGGCCATGCAGGGACACGGGGGAGGGGGGCTGGCACCCCCACGTCCCCGTGTCATCGTGAGTGACCCACAGAGCCAGGCTCGCCCCTGAACCAGGAAGGAAGGCGCTGCCCCCTCCAGGGGTCCACCCCGTGCCCCCTGTGGAGCTGAACGGGGCCGTCCGTGTCACTGTGGTCAGTCTCAGCCACACCCCCGATGTGACCGCAGGCACCCAGGCGGGGACCGTCCCCGAGGCTGGCTTCCACGTCCCGCGCTGTGTCTCTGGTGACCCCTGGAGACCTCCTGCCGCCCCAATTTGGGATTTTTTTTTAGTGTGTGTGGGGGGAGACTCCGCTGTCCCCCTCCCACACCTCTGGTCTGGGACAAGTGGCCTATTTAGGGACACTCTGCCAAACGTCCCCGGGTCCCATTCCAAGCCACCCGTGCTGGCCCCCTGCCCCTGTTTTTCCGTGTCTCTGAGGTCCCCGTTGTGGGGGGCCTGTGTCCTTGTCCTGCTGACGTTACCCAGTTGCCGTGTGACCCCCCCGTTTTCCTGTCGTCCTTCTGGAAGTTTCTAGAAAACTCACCTCGTGTCCCTCTGGGAAGGCAGGGTCCCCTCCCCGCCCCCCCGGGGAGCAGGACCCTGACAAGCTGCGGCCACCTGAGCCTTCGGGGTCCTCTCGGTCCCCCTGTCCCCTCCTGCCACCACCACGAGGCTCGTGCCCCGGGGAAAGGACGTCCCCGTTAACGTGGTGACACTCTGGAGGTGGCCCGCAGACCCAAATTCTAGACCAAAGACGCGCACAGAGGCCGGGTCCCCGAGGCCCCCCACCTGGAAGAGGGGGTCGGCCACCGTCTCCAACTGCTGCTCCTGGGGCCCCGGGCCCCGGCCTTCCCCGTGTCCCCTCCTGGTCACCGCGTTGGTCCGTGTCCCCCGGGACGACGGCTGTCTCTCCCGTCTCTCTCTGTAGAAGTGACATTCGTCCCTTAGAGCTCACGACCGGTCCCCGTCTTGGGACAGGCGGGTCCAACCTCCCTCCCGCCGTCCACCTGCCTGGGACGGGTCAGAGATCCCGTGTCACCCAGACCTGGTGTCACCCGGTGCCCAGGCTGCCCCATCTGGACGGAAGCCACCAAGGCACAGACTTTTTTTTTTTTTCGAGATGAAGAAGTGGGTGGGGGGGTCCCCAAGATGAATGTCCCCCCCCCGTCCCCGGGGAGCTGCCTCATGGATCGGAGACCCTGGGACTGACCCCAAGGCTCTCCAGGGTCCCCTGTGCAGTGACCTCGGTGTCCCTGGGGAAACCCGGTCCCCGAGCAGGGACGGGGCTCCAGGCGTCCCCGAGTCACGAGGACCGGGCGGTGGCCGGCGAGTGTGACCAGAGCCGGGTGTCCCCATCCCTCCCCAAGGTTCTCCCTGGCGACCAAAGACGCGTTGGTGACAGAGGAAGCAGATGTCCTGGTGGTCAGGGACGGGGCGAGAAGCATCCCCAGCACCTCAAGCCCTCTCGGTCCCCAGCTGGCGAGATGGGAGGTGGCCTCGGGCAGGACAGGCCATCTGTCCCCCCCCGACCCTGCCCAGGGCCCTCCTTCCCCACAGGTCACCCCTGGGAGAGGGGACCTGAGAGTCCTCGGTGCACAAGAGCAAGCCAAGGCCCGGGCTGGCCGGTCGGCTCCCCCCTAAAAAAAAAAATTAGGATTTAATGACAACTTCCAGGACTGGGTGGCACTCCCGGGTCCCCACCCAGCACCCCGAGGATGGTGGCCCAGCACCAAGAGCCCCCCTGGGCTGTCCCCTGAGCACCTCCAAGAGCCCCTCTTGATAAAGCCATGGCTCTGGGCGGTGGCACCAGGCTGGGAGCAGACTGTCCCCAACTTCTCCCCGACACTCAGCCAGAAGGGGACCCAAGGGACAATCCCTGGAGGGTCCTTCAAAGCCTCCGACGCGGGCGGTACCCTCCGACAGATTCAGGGCCAAACCGAAAACCCAGGAGCCACCAAGTCGGAGAACAATCCAGAGTCCCCGAGTCCCAGGGCCACCCCCGCCTGCCCGCCCGTGACCCCCACAGGAAGCTCTTCCCCCCCCCGTGGTCCCCTGAGTGTCCCCTCTCGACCTGTTGTGAGTCCCTGGAGGAGGGAGGCTCTTTGGGACCTTTGGCTTCCCATCGAGATGGTGGCTGCATTTTGATTTTTTTTTTTTTTGGTCCCTTGATTTCCCCCAAGTCCTGGTCCCCAACCTTCCCCTCCCCCTCCCCACCCCTCCCCCCCCACGCACCCCCAAGACTCTCTCTATTTAGCACAAAAGCAAAAGCTGATAAACGTGGGATTCGCCTCCTTCCAGGAAAAAAAAAAAATGTCCTGGTTCATCGGGACTTTTTTAAAAAATAAAAATTTTTAAAAAAAATTTTAAAAAAATAAAAATTAAAAAAAAGACCCTTCAAACTATTTTTAAGGTATTTTAAACTTTTGTAAAAAAAAAATACGACTAAAAAAAACAAAAACAAAAAAACAAAGATCTATGAAATCCATCCACGGGAGACTCTTTGGAGGAGGAAATATTTGTATTTGAACAAAATCCTTGGTGTGTCCCCCTCCCCGTCCCCTGTCCCCGCAGAATACGAGCTTCTGTGCGTCCACGTTTGATGATGGAGGGGCCCTGGGATTCGCGGGGCTCGTGTGCGTGTGTGTGCGCGTGTGTGTGCGTGTGTGTGTGTGTGTTCATTTCTTCTTTGGCTTTTTAGATAAATATGTATATCGATATTTTAAATCCATCTTTGGCTTTTTTTCCTTTTTTGTAGAGGAGTTTGTAATCACCTTATAACACGACAATAAACGTCTCCTTTTTAAAAGCCCCCAGCTGGTGTGCGGTGTGTTGGGGCTGAGCGGACGTTTCCCCGTGGGTTGGGTGAACCCTTGAGTGTTTCTAGAAATTTCTGTGAAGGGCTTTTTTGAGGCCGACTCTGCAAAAATGTAGAGAGTGCAGGTGGAGGATCCCGTCCCAGGTGGAGGTGGGGGGACCATTTCTGTATTTTATTGAGAGACGGGGTCTCTGGCTGAGCGGCTGAGGCTGGCCTCCAACTTGGGATCCTCCTGCCTCAGCCTCCAGAGCCACTGGGGGGATGACAGGCGTGCGCCACCGCGCCCACACTCCAAGCCCTTTTTAGTTTTTATTTTCGAGACAGGGTCTCACGCGAAGTTGCTTATGGATGCCCACTTGCGATCCTTCCTGCCTCGGCCTCCGGAGCCCGAAGTCTTCATGATCTGCTACGGGTTCACCGTCCTCCACTGTAGTAGGCAGACAGGCCCTCAGTCCCTCGGTGGATGTTGTAATGTCCAGGGGCCACATCACGCCCAGTAACTGGCAGGTTTTAAAAATGGATTAACGTATGGCTAACACGCATTCACGTTGGGGAGGCTGAGGCAGGAGGATCGCAAGTTGGGGGCCAGCCTCAACCACACAGCGAGGCCCTGTCTCTAAGAAAGGAATAAAATAAGGGCTGGGGGTGGGGGTTCGGTGGTTAAGTCCTCCTGGGGTTCCATCCTTGGTACCCAAACTACAAACAACAACAAAAACATCAGTGTTTGAACTTAAACCAGGTGCGATGTCACTGGGTCTGTAGCGACACTGCGTCTCGCCGACCAAGAAATAAAGAAAATCGAGGATCAAGAAAACCGTCCACTCCGGTGCCTTGAAATACTTTTACTTTTTTAGAAAAAAAATCACCCCGCGGGTCCTGGACCCCCCCACCCCACGCCCGTCACGGCAACCCTGGTGGGACACAGATTGACACGTGGGCCCCCCACAGACCACAAGTGGCCTTTGCAATGTCGCTGGTTGGCACGTCGGGCTCTCCCCCGAGCCCTAAGAAACCTCGAGTAGAAAAATACTTTACAAGGAAAGTTCTAATCTCAGCCAGAGAAAAATACAGCTTTGGGGACAGGGGGGGGGACATGTCACAGGGGCCGTTCCCAAAAGGCGTCTGCAGGCAGGGTGGTCACCGGGGAGGGGTGCTGGGGAGCGTCAAGTCAGGGATGGGCGTCCCCACGAGAAGCCACGGGAAGTATTGCATATGACAAGGTCCCGCTGGCCCCGGCCACAGAGCCAGGCCGCCCGGCCTCATTGCATATGTTGGGGTGGGGGGTAAATGGCGGAGGCCACAGCCCGAGGAAGGGACGGGGGCGGGTGCAGGTCGGAGTGGATGTCCCTCCGTGGCCTGGAGACCTGGAGTCCAAGGGGCAAGCCCAAGCCCAGAAGCCCTGAGTGTGTGTCCATTACAGCCCTGTTTCTCCACGAAGGCCCAGAGAGGGTGAGCCACCCATCCAAGGCTGCACAGCAGGACCCGCTGATGGCCCCAAGAGACACCTCTCTCTGGCGGTGCCGTCTCCCACCCCTCGAAGCCGGGGTCTCTGGGCCTTCGCATGGTGCCCCTGATGACGGGGGTGGGCAAAGTCCTTCCACCCTGGGGTGGACGTTGACCCGGGAATCCAAGATGGCAGAGACGCTTGGGTGGCCCCAGCCAGAGGCGGGAAGGACCCTCGGGGACGGAGACGGGTCGTGGTCACCCAGAGCCCGATGGTGCCCGCCCCAGGGTCCCCAGACCCACAGGCTCCAGTCAAAGGCTCAGGGCCGGCTTCCTGGGGTCCCCACGTGCCCCAGCTCAGTGTCCCCAAAGCAGAGGTGCTGCGGGAGACAGGGTCCCAGGAGTCCCCCCCTGAACGCATCCTCCTTGGTGGCCCGGTCTCTGGGTGACAGCGGCCCTCTGCCAGGGAAAGTAAGCACCTGAGTCCGGGGGACGGGTCCTGGGGGACGGTCCCTGCTCATCTCTGTGACAGCGAGCTCAGCGCCCCTGGTAGCCCATTCTCGGGCTTTCCTGTCACCTGTCCACGGAGGCCCCTCTCCTCCTGTCCCCACCCTTTTGGGGGAAGGGCTCCTCTGGGGCATCTTGGTGACCAACTTGGGCAAACACGCAGATGTCACTCTGAACGGAGGGCGGGGACCTCGCTGCCTGGTGCCCCCCGTTGACACGGAACTTGGGGACAGAGAGCAGGTCCCGTCCCGGTCGGCCAAGCAGGTGCCCACGGGGACCCCACCCTCGGCCCCTGGGGTGTCTGGGTCCAGGGTCGCCTTCAGAGCATCTGGGGACTGCCGGGGCCTGGCGCTCGCGATGCCCGCTTGCTCTGCGCCAGGGGATTGCGGCTGATGACCAGTTCCAGGACGTCACCCGCCTCGGCCAGGAGTGGCACCGCCAGGCAGCAGTCGAAGTCCCGCGTGCGGACGTGGTTGACCTGCACAGTGCACAGCCGGGCAACAGGACCCAGGGGTCAGCTCAGCGGGGGCAGGGGGCGGGGAAGCAGCGGAAGGGAACAGCTCAGGAGGCTGAGGCAGGAGGATCCCAAGGTGGAGGCCAGCCTCAGCCACTGAGTGAGACCCTGAGCCACTTAGCAAGACCCTGTCTCAAAATGAAAAAAAAATAAATAAAAAGGGCTGGGGCTGGGGCTCCGTGGTTAAGCACCCCTGGGCTCCATCCAAAGCCACAACAAAAAAATTTCCTTTCAAAATAACTAAGTTGAAAAAGCCCCATCGATTTAGGGAGAGAAAGCACAAGTTAAGTCCATTTAGTACCAGAGCCAGGAGACAAAAAATGTCTGGGCATGGGAAAGGAAGGTCCAGGGGGACCTCCCACCCTCCCCGGTCTCCTTGGCTGTCAGGCAGGTCACACGGGCTGCAAAGGATCGTGACAGGTATCTTTCCGGGTGAGGGCAGTCTCCTTTCCTCCGTCCTGCAGTTTCAGGAGGCCACGTGAATTAGACAAGCTGGAGGGGCCATCCGCCTGGGGAAAGCAAGGCCGCACTGCCCCCCAGTAGACACACAGAGTAGTTCAATACCAGTGCATGCTCAGCACTGAGGTCTGGGGGTTGTTTGTTACTGCAGCATTACTCAGCCTCACCTGACTGATACAGCTCACTTTGTCGTTCACCTTAATATTACTTGCACTGGGGGATGGGACCTGGGGGTGACTAGCCATTGAGCTACACCCCTATTCTGTTATGGTTTTTAATTTTTAATTTGGGCACAGGGTCTAAGTTGCATAGGGTCGCATCAAGTTGCTGAGGCCAGCCTCCAACTTGGGATCCTCTTGCCTCAGCCTCCCAAGTCGTAGGGATGACAGGCGTGGGCCACCGCACCCAGTCGTTGTTGGCTTCTCCCAGATGTGTAGGGGTGGGCTCTTCCCCTGTCCCAAGGCCCCCCCACCCCTGTCGTGTCCCCTGCGTTACCTGAAGGACCCTGTCAAAGGGCTGGAGACCCCCCCGCTGGGCTGGTCCTTCGGGGCGCACCGTGTGCACGTAGACCCCCTTCTCCAGGAGGCCGTCCGAGACGCTGAAGCCAAAGTCGTTCCGCACGGGGTCCTTGTGCAGCGTCACCTGGGAGCAGAAGGACGACTTGTGACTCCGGCCCCCCGCCCCCATGGTGGCCTGAATCCCTCGGTCTGGCGTTGGAAAGAGCTGGGTTCGAGCTCCAGGGCGGCTCAGAGACAGGGGGCTGGGGGTTCTCCTCCTGGGAGACGCTGGCTTCTCATTGCAGGTAGTGACAGAAAGGTGTGATGGATAGAAAAACGTTACCCAGCCTGGTGCCCTGGCCCACGCCTGTCAGCCCCCCGGGTGGCTGGGAGAGGCTGAGGCAGGAGGACTGCAAGTTGGAGGCCAGCCTCAGCCACTTAGTGAGACCTGTCTCAAAATGAAAAATGAAAAGCGCTGGGGATGTGGCTCAGTGGTTCAGGGTCCTTGGATTTAATCCCCAATAGAGAGAGAGAGAGAGATTGCACAGTGGTTTCTCAGTCTCTGCAGGAGATTGATCCAATAACCTTTAAAGACTTAAAAAAAGGTCTGTACTGTCCAGTGCAGATGTCATTTTTTTAAAAAAGCACAGATTGAACCCAGGGATGCTTTACTGCAGAGCCACATCCCCTGCCATTTTTAAAAAATTTTTTTTAGTTGTACTTAGACCCAACACCTTTATTTTATTTATTTATTTTTAATGTGGTGCTGAGGATCGAACCCAGGGCCTCTCACGTGCTAGGCGAGTGCTCTGCCACTGAGCCACATCCCCAGCCCCAGCCCCGGCCATTTGTAATATATTTTTTTTTTTTTTTTTAATTTTGAGAGTCTTGCTAAGTTGCCGAGGCTGGCCTCCCACTTAACGATCCTCCTGCCTCAGCCTCCCAAGTCCCTGGGATGACCGGCGGGCGCCCTGGTGCCCAGCACGGATGCCATTTTTGGATGAATGTTTCCAATCTGTGTGTGCTTGGATCTGCAGATGCAGAAGCTGTGGATAGGGAGGGCCGACTGTATACACACGTGCACGTATCTAGATGCCTCTAATGTCTAGACTTTTCCAGATGCACGGGCACACATCGGTGCCGACTCACACACACACACACATACACACACACACACTGGAGAGGGGGTAAAAGCCGGCCCACCTAGTCCCGTTCTGCATTGTGCGTGTTTGTCACCCAAATGACGGGTTGTGGGAAACTCAACCCGGTATAAAATCCCTGTTTTACGGTGGAGGAGGGTGCACCCGGAGAGCAGAGGCCCTGCGCGTCCCAGGAGGGTCCCCGCCCGGCACCCACCTTGTGCATCTCCAGGGGCGCGGGCCGCAGCAGCTCCTGCAGCTCTTCGGGGGCCCCTCGCACCTCCCGGGCCCTCCTCCAGGCCCGGGCGCCAGGCCTGCCCTCCAGGGCCGCGCTCTGCACGGAGCCCGTCATGATGGAGGCCTGTGGGGGGACCCCACCCGGCTCTCAGAGGACCGTCCGCCTGCTGCACCGGGCAGTCAGCACCTGGGGACACCCGCTGGGTCCCCAGGGTCCCCGGGGGGAACAGGGGGAGGTGGCTCTTGCCCCACCTTGGGGGCTCCCATTACGAAATCACAATAATAGTGACTGGGGCTGCATTCTAGGACTTTCTAGGCTCATTTCTTGTTTCTTTGGGGGAACCAGGAATTGAAAGACGGGGTGCTTCACCACGGAGCCCTGTCCCCAGCCCTTTTTATGTTTTATTTAGAGACAGGGTCTCCCTGAGTGGCTCAGGGCCTCACTAAGTTGCTGAGGCTGGCCTCCAACTTGCGATCCTCCTGCCTCAGCCTCCCCAGCCGCTGGGATTCCAGGCGTGCACCATGCGCCCGGATGCTGGGCTCACTTCTCAGCACTTCACATGACAATTCTTTTTTATTCTCTGCAATGATAATGAGGGGGTATTGCACCATCCCCCCCCCCCGCATTTTGCAGATAAGTGAACTGAGGCTTAGAGAGATATGACTTGAATCCAGAGTCTGGCTCCAAAGTCAGGGCTCTTAACCACTTTGCTCCGCGGCTATTCAAAAACATAAACCTTAAGGTAACATGATCGTTGAGACAGAGGAGAGGTTCATGGGTCGTGAGCACCCAGGATGGGGTAAGTGGTCAGGGAAGCTTCCAGAACTGAGATCTCAGAGACAAGGAAAAAGAGGAGGCAGGAGAGTGTCTCCGGAAGACGGAGCAGCATATGCAAAGGCCCTGTGGTGGGGAGACCTGGAAGGAGGCCCATGGCTGGGAGCAGCAGTAGGGTGGCACGGGAGGAGGGACTAGCTCAGAGATGCTCCCACAACACAGAACACAGGTGGGGTGCCTCTGGGAGTGACTGCCCCCGAGGGAAAGCACAGGGTGAAATCGAAAAGCCCAGCTGCCCCCAGAGGTGACAGATAGGTAGATTCATGCCCAGGACACTAGAAATAATAGAAAAAAACACACTAAAGAAAAGTTGAGAATAGGTCTGTTGAAAAATGTACAGAAAATTCAAAACACAGGGAGAAAAAGACATTAAGAACAAAAGACAGAATATTTGAAAAACAAATAGACATTATACAAATAAAAGAGATAGTTCCTGAAATACAATCTCTAGCACTACACGTTAGAATAAATACAGCCAAGAGAGAATTAGCGAATTGCTGGGCAGATTAAAGAGGGCAGAGAAAGATGTTAAAAGAAAAGCTAAGAGACGTGGAGGACAGAATCCCTCGTAGATAACGGAGCCACACCTTCCAAGAGGTCAGAGAATTTTTGTTTTATACCCAGCTAAACTATCGTTCAGGGTTTGCAGGGAAACAGAGCTCTTGAGACCGCAAGACCTAAGAGACCTGACATCCAAAGACCCTCACTGACTGAGTTTTTGAAAAAAAAAAAATTTAAAAAAAGGAACTCGGAAAGGAAAGGTGGGATAAGAGAAGGAACGTGAGCAAAGAAAAAGGTTGATAAGAGGAAACACGAACTGGCTAAATCCCCACATGAAATTTGAACAGTTTTTATAAATAAGTTAGGAGATAGAAGGAGATTGTTTGGGAGGGAAGTTAGGCATATTCTCAAGTGCCTGTCTTATTAAGAAGTATTGATTAGAGTTTGTTAGAAAATTGAAGTTAAGAAAAAATACGAAGAGCATAAATCAAAATTTGAAGGATCGCAGCCAAAGCAGTTCCTACAGGTGGAATCGTAGCTTTACCAATGGACTATGTGAGCAAAGAAAAAAATGCTGAGAGTTCAATAGCAAAGACACCAGGCAAAGCATCATTGCTTAAAAAATACACACGGAAGAGTCGGGCGCCGGTGGTGTACACCTGGAATCCCAGCAGCTCTGGAGGCCGAGGCAGGAGGATCTCAAGTGGGAGGCCAGCCTCAGCAATTTAGCAAAAGCCCTAAACAACTTAGTGAGACTGTCTTAAAATTTAAAATGAATAAATAAACAAAGGGCTGGAGATGTGTCCCCTCCCAGCACACGCACCCCAACGTGCCCAGGCCCGGGTGGCCCATACCTCCAGCTCCCGCAGCATCTCCGACTGGCCGCACGACTCCAGGTCTTCGAGGGCTTCCCCGAGCACCCGCCAGAAGCCCTCCTCGCGGGGGGCGCCGGGGCCTGGGCTGTAACGTAGGGAACCACAGCGTCAGGTGGCGGCTGGGCGACAGGCCGGGGCCGGAGGCGCGTCTTCAGGGCCCTGGGGCCAGCGTCAGGCTCAAGGGGCCAGAGGGTGGACAGACGGACGGACGGGCAGGCGGGCAGGCGGGTGTCCTTGGTGGCAGTGCTGGGCCCCCCGGGGTGGGGGTCGGGACGGTGGTTGGTGACACAGAATGGGCCGGGGAGGGGGGACACGCCGCTAGGGGCCACCAGGAGTGTCGGTGGCCAGTTAAAACATGGGCAGATGAGACAGAGTGGAGAGCGGTGACACAGGACGCCTGGGAAGAGAGACAGACGGACAGACGGACAGACAGAGAGGAGATCCATGGTATAGACCCAGAGGGCAGGCCACGGCCCCGCCCAGACACACACACACCGTGACACAGCAGGGGGACACAGAGAGATGGAGACGATGGGACTTTATTTTATTTTTGTGCTGGGAGAGGCTCAAAGGCCACTGGGGACTTCCCTGTCCCTGTCCTGTGAGTGCCAAGTCCTCGGAGGCACACTGTGGATTCCAAAGGGCACTCTCTCTCTCTCTCTCTCTCTCTCTCTCTCTCTCTCTCGGGGTCCCAGGGGAAGGAAGGAGGGGTTCCTTCTGCCTGAGAAAGTCGGGGGAGCCTCCCTCTGGAGGCCCGGGGTCATTTGAGCTGGGTTTTGAGGGATGCGTAGGAGTTTTCCAGGAGAGAAGCCGGAAAGGCTTTCTGGGCAGAAGGTGGGTGCGGGTTCAAGTTCTGAGCCTCCTGTTGGTCCTCTGAGATGCCTTTACGCCCCCCAGCCCCCCTTTTTTTATTATTTGAGACAGGGTCTCCCTGAGTTGCTTAGGGCCTCACTCAGTGGCTGAGGCTGGCCTCCACCTGGCGATCCTCCTGCCTCAGCCTCCCAGCTGGGCCTCCGCCCTGGTGCCCTCTCCCTTCATCAGCCCAGGGACCGGCCACCCTTTCCCATCCCAGCCCAAGAGCCCGAGGCTGCCTCCCCCTCCTCTGGGGTCCCCGCCACACACCTCGTTGGTGGCTCCCAGTCCTCCTCCTCCGGGAAACTCTCGTTGGCAAGGCCCGGGGTGAAGCTTGTCCTCCGGGGCTCGATGGGTGGCGGGCTGCCCCTGAGCCGGCTGGACCTCCACTCCTGGGGGGTCACGCCGCCCCGGACCGTCGCCTGTGGGGTGTAGGGACCTGGTGGCGGAGACAGGGGACATGCACCTTCTGGATGACCTTGTCCGCTCGGCTGCCCCTCCGGGGACCTGTGTGACTCTCTGGAGCCCCCGAGGGTCCCTGTGCCCCCCGGGGTCCTCCCCAGACCTCCTGGTCGGTCACTCACTTGGCAAGCTCGCCTCTGGACCCTGTCCCCACCAGCTCCTTTGGGCACCTACTGTGTGTACCAGAGGTCGGGATGGGAATGAGGCAAACTTGGTTCTCTCTCTTTTTTTTTTTCCTGGTACCAGGGATTGAACCCGGGGTGTTTAACCACTGAGCCCCGTCCCCAGCCCTTTTGGGTTTTGATTTGAGACGGTCTCCCTAAGTGGCCGAGGCCGGCCTCCAACTTGCGATCCTCCTGCCTCAGCCTCCTGAGCCCCTGGGATGACAGGCGTCCCCCGGGAGCCAGCCCAGCTTGGTTCTTCGTCTCACAGAGGAGAAATCTAAACAGCTGGCTGGGGTGCCGGAATGGTAGTGCCCCCCGGGGAGCCCAGGGACCCTGGGAGTGGTCAGGGTCATGCTAGACAGGAGAGGCAGGAAGGAGCTCCAGAGGGACTGAGCCCCACCGAGGCGGGTCCAGGGACCCCGGGGTGTTACCTGGACCCCCGAAGCCACCGCCCTCCGTGGCCGAGCTGTCCCAGGACTCGACGGCACTGTCCACGCTGGGCACGGCGGGCGAGAACCGGGCTGGGAGTCGGCCTCCTTTGATGGCGTCCGGTGGGTCCTCGTCCACGTCACTGGCCTCGCTGAGGCTGCCCGGCTTGTGGGGCAGGAGGGGACCTGGGAGGAGGAGGAGGAGGAGGAGGAACTGCCGTCTCTGACCTCAGGGTCGCAGCTGATCACAGCTGGTGGGACTGCAAATTGGTGAGGCCAATGTGGAAAGCAGGGTGGAGACTCCTTGGGAATCTGGGAACGGAACCACCATTTGACCCAGCTATCCCTCTCCTTGGTCTATACCCAAAGGACTTAAAATCAGCACACTACAGGGACACAGCCACATCCATGTTTATAGCAGAACAATTCACAATAGCTAAACTGTGGAGCCAACCTAGATGCTCTTCAGTGGATGAATGGATTAAAAAAATGTGGCATATATACACAGTGGAATATTACTCAGCACTAAAAAAGAACAAAATCATGGCATTTGCAGGTAAATGGATGGAGTTGGAGAAGATAATGCTGAGTGAAGTTAGCCAACCCCCCCAAAAAAACAAATGCAGAATATCTTCTCTGATATAAGGGGGGTGACTACAGTGGGGTAGGGAGGGGGAGCATGGGAGGAATAGATGAATTCTA
Organism: Callospermophilus lateralis; assembly: GCF_048772815.1. Classification (NCBI taxonomy): domain Eukaryota; kingdom Metazoa; phylum Chordata; class Mammalia; order Rodentia; family Sciuridae; genus Callospermophilus; species Callospermophilus lateralis. The sequence continues at coordinate 3,472,931 of NC_135324.1, forward strand.
AATAGGGCAGAGGGGTGGGAGGGAAAGGGAGGGGGTAGGGGGTTAGCAAGGGTGGTGGAATGCGATGGACATCATCATCCAGAGTCCACGTATGAAGACACAAAATGGTGTCAACCTACTTTGTATACAACCAGAGGTATGAGAACTGTGCTGTCTATGTGTAATAAGAATCGTGATGCATTCATATATAAAAAATAATAATGAATAAATAAAAATAAGTAGAAGAAGACCCCAGACCCGGGCTCCCTCTTCTCTCCAGCTATCCCGGCCACCCTCCTGCCTCCCCGGGGATGTGGCAAGGACTCCTGAGACATGCGTTAAGCTGAGCCCAGGGGGACAGGTGGCCGGCCCCTCCTAAGGGGCTGGGTGGTGCCCGGGGCGTGGAGCTGGGCTCACGGTCAAGCTGCTTCTTGATCTTCAATGTGACAGTCTCGCCAGCCACCTGCAGGAGGTGGATGGCCTCGCTCAGGGGCCGGCCCTTGAGGCTGACACTGTTGATGGCCAGGATGCGGTCCCCCACGTGGATGGCGCCAGTCCTGGGGGGGGGAGGAGACGGGAGGCAGAAGACTGGGGTCAGGGATCTGCAGCCCCAGACGCAGATGTCACCCTTTGCGGGAGCTTGTGAGTGGGGGTAGGCATTGCCCAGCATGCTCCCCAGACGCCCCGGGCAGCGGATCAGGAAGAGGCAGAGTGGCGGGTAGGGCAGGCGGCCTCTGTGGCACTGGAGAGTGGCCCATGTGAATCAGGATCAGCTAGATTCTAAAATAGCCACCCGATTCCGAAGGCGTAGTATGAGGAAAAGGAAACATTGATGGCACACTGAAATAACGACATGGTCTTGCTAAGTTGCTGAGGCCGGCCTCCAACTTGCCATCCTCCTGCCTCAGCCTCCAGAGCGGCTGGGATTCCAGGGGTGCGCCACTGTGCCCAACTCTTTCGACTAGAAAGTTAACGGCTAAATTTGCATTTCGGTTTGTCCTTCAGTTGGCCAGCGCGGAGCTACATCAGTCTGGTGGGGGCAGAGGGGTCGTCTGTGGGTCCCCAGCACCCAGGCCTGGGCTGGGTGCGCTCCGGGGTTCATCAGGACCTTTGGAGTCTCTGCAGCGCGCCGGGAGTCCAGCAGGGGGCGCTGCGGGCGCGGTGCCTTCCCTCCCGGAGCCACCAGGTCGCTGCAGTGCCAGGGCGCCCCTCTGCCTGTCCCTACTCTGGGACATCTGGGGCCACCCGGGTCCCCCCAGAGCCCCGCTCACCTCTCCGCCAGCCCGCGCTTGGTGAGGCCCGAGATGACAATGGGGTCAAAAGGCTCCTCTGTGCCCGAGATGGTGATGCCCAGGGGACCCCCGTAGCGCTTCAGCTCCACCGTGTAGCTGACGGCGCCCGTGGTCTCCTGCTCGTCTGCAAGGGGGACGCCGTGAGGGCCAGGGTCCCCTGGGGGCGGTGACACTCACGCCATGCAATGCATCCGCTCCGGTGGGGACCCTGAGGTCACCGTCTGCAGGCATGCACTCAGCTGTCCCCACCTCCCTCCTTCCTTGGCCAGATGGGACCTCGCTGGCCCACGGGGTGGCGCCCGAGAGGTGACACACGGGTCCCTACCCGAATTGTCTTCGTCCTTCCGGATCTTCAGCTTCACCAGGTCCTCGCACTGTCGCAGGATCTGCACCGCGTCCTCCATGGGACAATTGTCCAGACGGATGTTGTCGATGGCCAGCAGCTTGTCGCCCGGCTCGAGGGTGCCCGTCCTGCGGGAGCCGGGGTGGGGGATGGGGAGGCGCCCGGTGCAGGCAGACGTGGGGCCCCTGGCGTCCCCTCCCCGTGTCCCCGGGGGTGTCCCTACCTGTGTGCGGCGCTGCCCTTCTTGATGTCCGAGATGATCAGCGGCTCCCCTCGCTTCCTGCTGGCCGCTGGGGGGAAAGTGGCCATGAATCTGACCTCGGAGGACCTCAGGGTGGGGCCGGGCCAGGCAGCCCAGGGCTGCTGGGGACATGGAGGCGCCCTGCTCTTCCTGGCTGTGACTGTGAACAAAGCCTCCGCCGCCCTGCGCCTCGGTTTCTGTTCTGCAAGATCAGTGGGAGGCCCGGGCCTCGCGGGGAGGTGGTGAGACTAAGTCCCACAACAGGAGGCGCAGTGTGGGTCTTCCTGGACGGTCCCTTACAGCCCCAGGGGGAGTCCCGTCAGGCCAGGGGGCTCCCATCTTCCCTCCTCTCCTGCCCAAGCTGGGGGCTTCCCCTTACACCAGGGTGCGTCCGGGTGTAGCAATGCTGGTGAGGAGGCAGCTGCTCCTAGGGGCGTGGCTTCTTTGAAAGGCCTTGGCTTACTCTGAGGATGTGGCTTGCACTGGGGGCGTGGCTTGACCTGGGGGCGTGGTTTGCTCCAAGGGTGTGGCTTGCTCTGGGGTGTGGCTTGCTCTGAGGGGAATGGCTTGCTCTGGGGCGTGGCTTGCTCTGAGGATGCGCCTTGTGCTGAAGGGTGTGGCTTGCTCTGGGGCGTGGCTTGCTCTGAGGATGCGCCTTGTGCTGAAGGGTGTGGCTTGCTCTGAGGATGTGGCTTGCTCTGAAGGGTGTGGCTTGTTCTGAAGGGTGTGGCTTGCTCTGAAGGGTGTGGCTTGTTCTGAAGGGTGTGGCTTGCTCTGAGGGTGTGGCTTGTTCTGAAGGGTGTGCCTTGCTCTGAGGGGCGTAGTTTGCTCTGAGTGTAGCTTGCTCTGGGGGTGTGGCTTGCTCTGAGGGGCACGGCTTGCTGTGAGGGTGTGGCTTTCTTGGGGGCGTGGCTTTTCTCTGAGGTTGTGGCTTGCTCTGGGGGCGTGACTTGTTCTGGGGGCGTGGCTTGTTCTGGGGTTGTGGCTTGCTCTGAGGTTTGGCTTGCTCTGGGGGTGTGGCTTGCTCTGGAGGTGTGGCTTGCTCTGAAGGGTGTGGCTTGCTCTGAGGGGCGTGGTTTGCTCTGGGATGTGGCTTGCTCTGGGGTGTGACTTGCTCTGAGGGTGTGGCTTGTTCTGGGGTGTGGCTTGCTCTGAGGGTTGTGGCTTGCTCTGGGGGCGTGACTTGCTCTGGGGGCATGCCTTTGCTGAGGGCCTGGCTTGCTCTGGGGCGTGGCTTGCTCTGGGGGCGTGGCTTGCTTAGAGGGTGTGGCTTGCTCTGGGGGTGTGGCTTGCTCTGGGGGCGTGGCTTGCTTAGAGGGTGTGGCTTGCTCTGGGGTGTGGCTTGCTCTGGGGCGTGGTTTGTTCTGAGGGCATGGCTTGTTCTGGGGGCGTGGCTTGCTCTCTGGGGCGGCCGGAGGACTGGCTTCCAGCAGGGGGACTCACAGCTAATGGTGATGCCCAGCTCCACGCCACGCCGCTTGGGCAGCTTCACATGGAAGGTGCCGCTGCTCGGGATGACCGACTCTGCGAACAAACAGACGTGGGCTGATGTGAGGCCCACGGCGGGAGCCTCGGGGATCCCCATTCTGGCCTGGCGGGGAGGGACCCCTGAGAGAGACCCTTCCAACACCGCTCTGCTTCTTCCATCCGACAGAGGAGGAAACCGAGGGCCAGAGAAGTAACACATTTGCTCCCAACGACAGACCCGCGATGGTCAGAGCTGAGTCAGGACCGGAACGCAGGTCGTGGACTGTCAGCGTGGGAGGTCCCCAAGGCCACATTCTATCCAGTTTGGATCCAGCAAAGATTTACTGAGCACCTACTATGTGCCAGGTCCTGGCTGGGTCTGGTCACATGATTCATGCTCTTGAACCCAAAGGACACTCCTCTTGTGGGTTCTACCTGCTATTTTATGCACGGGGCAAGTGTCCGGTCCAGAGTCGCACAGGGTGGAGAACCCACCACCAGAATCTGGGTCCTTTGGCCGAGCCATGCATAGAAGCAGCTCAGGGTATCCCCTGTCCAGCCCCAGGCTACCCCCTACTCCCACTGGATGCTGTCCCCCAGCAGGGGACTGGGCACAGAGAGGGACAGGGGGTTGGAAAAATTGCATCAGATGTGAACAAGATCAAGAGAGGCCACCCACTCACCGGCCACGTCGAACTCCACCTCCAGCACCACCTTGTGGGTGAGCGCCGCGTCTCTCAGGAGCTGGTTGGCCTCCTCCATGGTCCCGTCTTCCGTGGCGATGCCATTGATGGACAGGACACGGTCCCCCACCTGCAGCAGCCCACACCTGAACCCCGGGTGGCCCAGCAGAGAGAAGAATCTGCATGACATCTCCACTGGGGGGCCAGGGGCCAACCTGGACCCCACCTCCTGGCCTGGGTGTGCCAGCTATGTATCGTCAGGCAGTATGTCCTAGGACCCCGGCTAAGGACCTAACCGTCCTGGGCCTTGGTTTGTCTGTCTGTCCATGGGGGGGGGGGGGGGAGATGCCAGAGTCCTCACAAGATCCTCAGACAGAGGACTCCGCAGGGTACACAGGCTGTGTGATCCTGGGCAAGTGAATCAATCTCTCTGAGCCTCGACTGTCAACATGGGGATAGTTGAGATACACTAAGGAGGCCGGGGCTTAGTGTTTTGACTCAGTTTCCCCACTGTCCCCTTTGTCGGTTTTATAGGATAAAACCAATATCCTGCCAGCATCACTACACTTGGTCTTTGAGGCCATACCAAGTTGGTCAATGTGGTAATGGCTATTAATCGACGGGAGGGTAGCATACACAGGGTGGATACACTGGACAAAGGGGAAGGGCAGCAGGCTCACCTCTCAGCCGGGCTGTCGGGCTCAATGAACCGCACCAAGGGTGGAGAGGACAGGGTCTCAGTGGCAAAGAAGCCGCCCTGGAGCTGCAGGCCGAAGCCATTGAGGGGGTCTCCGCAGAGTATGACCTCTGTGGTCTCTGTGTGTACGATCTGCCCACCTGGCCCCACCGTGCTGGAAGCCAGGGATACTGGGGACAGGTGATCAGGGCACTCAGGTGGCCTGCCCCAGAGAGGCCTTACCAGAGCCCACCCACCCCAGAGCCTGAGGGCCACGTAAGCAAGAGTCCTGACTCAACCTGGGTCCACTCTGACCCTTAGTTTCCTCATCTGTGCCATGGGATCATGACTCCTACCTGCTTGGGGCAAGGACTAAAGAAGACAGTATGTGGGGACCTGATTTTGTAACACAGAGATTCTGGGGCTCTGCGAAATTATGTTACCCTAGTTCCTTCTTAACCGCATGGATACGCTCCAAGTCCTGAACCCTGTGTATACTATGCTTTTTCCTGGACACACATACCCATGACAAAGTTGAATTTATGAATCAGCTGCAGTAAGAGATTAACAAGAGCTATTAATAAAATACAATAAAACCCATATTCTGCCAGCATCCCTAGGCTTGGTCTTTGAGGCCATTCTGAAGTAAAATAAGGGTCACTGCAATATCAAGATGGTCAATGGGATAATAGCTATTAATTGATGGGAGGGTAGCATACACAGGGTGGATACACCAGAGGTAATGGTTTCATTGAGATACAAGTCACCTGTCAGAGTAGTTGCCCATTTAAAGTGTCCGATTCAATGGTTTTAGTGTGTTCACCACAATCAATAGGTTGATTGTCCCCAGGGAAACTTTGTTATTGCTCCCAATCCTCCCATCTCACCCAGCCCTCGGCCACCATGGATCTTTTTGTCTCTGTAAAATTTTCCGTTTTCTGGATGTTTCATGGAAATAGAATCGTATAGTACATGATCTATAGCGACTGGCTTCTTGGCAGAACATTTTCAGAGGACATCTGTGTCATAGCATGGATCAGAATCTTGGATTAAACCCAGGGGCACTTCACCACTGAGCCACATCCGCAGCCGTTTTTATTTTTTTTATTTAGGGTCTCACTAAGTTGCTTAGGGCCTCCTTAAATTGCTGAGGCTGGACTCCATCCTCCTGCCTCAGCCTCCCAAGCCGCTGGGATGACAGGTGTGCGCTACTGAGCCCGGCCTGCCCTGCCTCCCCAGGTGCCCTGCCCCGCCCTCTGGAAAACATCACTCCCAGCATACAGGTGGCCCAAAGGGACCAAAGGCTTACGCGAACTCCTGTGCTCCCTCCTCCGCTGCCTCCTCCTCCCCATGGTGGTCCTGGGGCTCATGGGCTGGGATCCGCGGGGCAGGGTGCTGGGGTTGGTGCAGGAAAAGGCATGGTTCATGGTCGGTGAGGAAAAGGGTGTGGAGGACGAGGCTGGGGAGATAAGAGCACAGCCCCATGAACCTCCCCGGCAGGGCCCCTCACCCTGCTGTGCCATAGGACCCGGGAAGCCACCCACCAGCCCAGAGACCCTGGGAGGCAGTCCTCCTGACACCACAGATATTCGCTGTGTGACCTCAGGCAAGTCTCTCTCCCTCTCTGGGCCTCAGTGACTATACAGATTCCATAGACCCAGTGCGACCTGGCTGTGAGGGTGTGGCTTGCTCTGGGGGTGTGGCTTGCTCTGAGGGTGTGGCTTGCTTTGGGGGTGTGGCTTGCTCTGGGGTGTGGCTTTCTCTGAGGGTGTGGCTTGCTATGGGGGTGTGGCTTGCTCTGGGATGTGGCTTGCTCTGGGGGTGTGGCTTGCTCTGAGGGTGTGGCTTGCTCTGGGGGTGTGGTTTGCTCTGGGATGTGGCTTGTTCTGGGGGTGTGGCTTGCTCTGGGGGTGTGGCTTGCTTTGGGGGTGTGGCTTTCTCTGAGGGTGTGGCTTGCTCTGGGGTGTGGCTTGCTCTGGGGTGTGGCTTGCTCTGAGGGTGTGGCTTGCTTTGGGGGTGTGGCTTGCTCTGGGGTGTGGCTTTCTCTGAGGGTGTGGCTTGCTATGGGGGTGTGGCTTGCTCTGGGGTGTGGCTTGCTCTAAGGGTGTGGCTTGCTCTGAGGGTGTGGCTTGCTCTGGGGGTGTGGCTTGCTCTGAGGGTGTGGCTTGCTCTGCAGTGTGGCTTGCTCTGGGGGTGTGGCTTGCTCTGGGGGTGTGGCTTGCTCTGGGGGTGTGACTTGCTCTGGGGGGTGTGGCTTGCTCTGGGATGTGGCTTGTTCTGGGTGCGGCTTGCTCTGGGGTGTGGCTTGCTCTGAAGGCGTGGCTTGCTCTGGGGGCACGGCTTGCTCTGGGGGCATGGTTAGCTCTAGGGTGTGGGCCCATCTTGCTCCTGACACTCTGGGTGACAGTGGCCAGGCCTCCTAATCTGGGTCTTGCTCTCCTCCGCTAGTACACCGCCCCCTCCCTAGGGAAAAGCGACAGGGGACGGTCCGGCTGTGGCCACTTGGGTGCATTACATCGGCTGCGGTCCTGGCCGCCAGCTGTGGCCCAGGTGGGCGTCCTGCAGTGGCCAGGCCTCGGGCTGTGGCAGGAGGACACACAGGGGTCCCAGCGGTGGGGTGGCTCACTCCTCTGCAGCTTGACTGGAGTGGACAGGTAAGCGGGAGAGACGGACAGACAGACAGACAGGCGTTAGGAACAGGGAGACCCAGCTCACCTGCACCCCCTGAGCCTGTTTTCCCCTGTGCACGGGGAGAGGAAGAAGCAGGGGACCCGGGCCGCACCATCTACAGGACCTGCTGCGCCCCGGGAAGTGCCAGGGCCCGGCTCAGCTCCTGGGCACCGGCCTCCCTTCCCCAGCCTCACCCCCAGGGGACTCCATCTGAGCCTCTCCTGTCCCAGGGGTCCCCCTGGCCCCTCTATGAGATCCTGCTCCCCCATAGCAGCCTCCAAACTGGGACCAGATCTCTCCTCCCAGACTGCCCCAGGCCCCTGCCTGACCCTCCCTCGCACTGCAGGGCCACCATGTCTGGGCCACCATGTCCTTGGATAGACAGGGGAGGACTGGGCTGATTTTGCCCATTGATTCCGTGTCCCACCCGACCCTGGGGCTTGGCCAGACCTGAAGCTAATGGTGCAGGGGAAATTTCAGCTCTGTGAGGGGCCCGGTGGCCCACGCCCTGATTCCCAGCGGCTCAGGAGGCTGAGGCAGGAGGATTGTAAGTTGGAGGCCAGCCTCAGCCACTTAGCAAGGCCCTGAGCACCTTAAGGAGACCTTGTCTCTAAATAAAAAGTAAAAAGGGCTGGGGACAGGGCTCCATGGTGAAGCACCCCTGGGTTCAATCCCCAGTACCAAAAAAAAAGTCTCAGCCCTGTCACTGCCCAGCTGTGGAATCTGGACAACTCACTTCACCTCTCTGTGCCTTGTGATCATCTGTAAAATGGGAACAAGACAGGGCCACCTCCTCAGGTCACAGAGAGGACTGGAATGAAGTATGATGAGAGCTTTCCAGCAAGGATGGGCACTCAGTAGTGGCTCAGTTAACAAGAGCCCGGGGATGGTTAGCGGCTGGTGGCCTGGGAGACGCTGTACATACGTCTCTGAGCCTCCGCTGCCTCAGTTTCCCGTGTGAAATGGGACAACAGTTAACAGTGGCCTCACACTGTCCCTCCAGGCTGGAGTCCCGAGCTTCCTGGTCCTCTGCACCCTCCGGACAGCTCTGGGCTGCGGCCAGGACCACGGCCGAGGGGACCTACCTGCTTCCACAGGCTTCAGGGGCCGCTGGCTCGGGGGCACAGGCAAGATCTCCAGCCGCACCTTCTCGGACACACTGGCCAGGAGCTTGGTGGCTTCCTGCAGCGAACAGTGCTCCGTGCTGGTTCCGTCGATGGCCAGGATGTGGTCTCCGGCATGCAGGGCCCCGCTCCTGGCCAGACAGGGGACAGAGGAGGCGCGTCCAGCCGGTCAGAGCTGCGGGCCACCTGTCCCCTGCGCCCACGTCCCCACAGCCTCACCTGTCCACCACGCTGGCTGGCTTGATGCGGTCGATGGTGAGGACGGGCTTGTTCCGGTGGGAGCCCGTGGTCAGCGAGATCCCCAGGGCGGACCCCGGAGTCTTGGCTATTTCCACCACCAAGGGCCCCGGGGCACTGGCCACCGTGTCTGGCACGAGGGGAAAGAAACCTTAAAAGAGGTTTGAAACGCAAATATCGAGCACCCTCCTTCCCAGTCCCTCTGCACTGTCCACTGAACACCTGCCGCCCCAAAGGGAAGAACATGCCCACTCCACAGACCAGAAAACCAGGTCCTGCCCGTCTGCCCAGCAGCTTGGGAGGCTGAGGCAGGAGGATCTCCAGTCGGAGGCCAGCCTCAGCAACTAAGGGAGGCCCCAAGCAACTTAGCGGGATCTTGTCTCCAAATAAAAATAAAAAAGGGCTGGGGATGGAGACCGCGGTGAAGCACCCATAGTGAAGCACCCAGGGTGAATAGTAATTTGTCTGCATTTATTGAGTGCCTGCTGTATGCCAGCAATGAACTATAACATTGGCTACGATCTGTCCTCGTCTTAGAAATCAAACGGGACCTCCATGAACACACACCGTGGCTTCAAGTCCAAACCTCGGTGACACTCTGAGCCACTGCCACGCTTGCTGCGCATCCAGATGCCTGCCCATCAGACCAGCCTGACCCTCGTGGTCTTTCTGGTATCCCACCTCCATAACCAGCCTGGTCCAGTCTCCATGAGTGACAGTCGCCTCCTCCAGCTGATTGGCTTCCACTCTGATCCCGCCTCTTCTGTCCTTACCCCCTCCCATTCACTCCCATTTGCTCCAGCCACACGGGCTTCATCTGGGTCAAGCCGGCTAGGCTCGTGCCCCAGGGCTTTTGCACCAGCTGCTTCCTTCCCTCACTACCCTAGTTAGACAGCACCCTGGGCCTTTCCCCTCCCACACCCCTGCCTTTTCTTCTTCTGTCCCACTGTGCTAATAGCCGCCTGGCACCTGCCATATCATGTGTGTGTTTGGTACTGGAAATGGACCCCAGAGGTGTCTCCCCACTGAGCCACATTCCCGGTCCTTATTTGTTTTTTTTTTAAATATTTTTAAAATTTATTTTATGTGGTGCTGAGGATCGAACCCAGAGCCTCGTAGGTGTGAGGCCAAGCACTCTGCCGCTGACCCACCAGCCCAGCCAAGCCCCATTCCTTTTTTGAAATTTTATTTTGAGACAATCTGTTGCTAAGTTGTAGAGCCTAGCCTCAAACCTGCAATCCTCCCGCCTCAGCCTCCCAAGGAGCCGGGATGACAGGCATGCGCCTCGGCACCTGGTGACACACACTTTCTTATCTCTTCTGTTTTCTGAACTTGTCTCCTCACCAGAAGGTCAGCTCCGTGAGAACAGAGACCTGTTGGGTCCCGGGTGCATCAAGCAATCCCGGCCAGACAGGATTTAACACCTAGAGAGGCTCAGAGAGGCTAAGTGACTGGCTGGAGGTCACACAGCCTGGGCAATGGGAAGGATCTATGGCCACTGCCTGCATCCCCCACCTCGGACTTTTTCCTGTCCCAACCCTGGTCCCCGATGTACCTGGGGTGGCCACATCGTACTCCACCTGGAAGAGAGCTTCCTGGCTGCACTGCCGCAAGGTGGCCAGGGCGGTGGCATGGCTGGCCCCGTGCAGGGGGATCCCGTCAACACTGAGCAACCTGTCGCCCACCTTTAAGGAGCCTTCCCTGCAGGGAAGGGCACAGTCAGCCGGGTGGCCCGGCAGGAGCGCAGGGCACCGCACAGAAGGCAGGACTGGGAAGGGAGGGGGCGTGGAGTGAAGGCAGGGGAGGGGCGGGGGCGCCAGAAAGAAGGGATGCCCGGATGTACCCAGGGGGGCCCTGGCCTCCGCCACCCCCTTGGTAAGGAGGAATCCACAGGCAGCCTGGACTCCATCCTAGAACCTCTAAGCTGGGGCTCACTCCTGCACCAGGGCCCAGAGAGGGTGTCTGGCCTGCCAGGGTCACACAGCATCGGAGGTGGGATAGCCTTGGGCTTCCCATGGCCTATCACAAAAGTCCCCTTTTCCATTGTTTCGGTAGTGGATCTGGCCTGGCGACAAGAACTTGGAGGGGCCTCAGGAGAGGGGGCCTTAGCAGCGTCCACTGACCTCCCCCCCACATCCCCACACACCCCTTGTTTGGGTCAAATCCCAGGCCTGGATGCCTCAGGGGCCCCAACAGGTGGCCAAAGCTATTCTGGGAAGTTCTCTGAATAGCAGTTCACACGGCCCTGTCCCAAGGACAGATTTAGATTGGTGACAAGGCCATTCCAGGGCTTCTCTTAAAATGGCCAGGAATCTCCTGCAGGGGAGGGGCCCGGGGTTTGGAGAGGGGCGGGGCGGGACTTGGAGGTGGGCAGAGCTAGGGCTTGAAGAGGGGCGAGGCTGGGCTTGGAGAGGGGTGGGGCTGGGCTTGGAGGTGGGCGGAGCTAGGGCTTGGAGAGGGGTGGGGCTGGTCTTGGAGAGGGGTGGGGCTGGGCTTGGAGAGGGGCGGGGCTGGTCTTGGAGGTGGACGGAGCTAGGGCTTGGAGAGGGGCGGGGCTGGGCTTGGAGGTGGACGGAGCTAGGGCTTGGAGAGGGGCGGGGCGGGGCTTGGAGAGGGGCGGGGCAGGGCTTGGAGAGGGGCGGGGCTGGGCTTGGAGGTGGGCGGAGCTAGGGCTTGGAGAGGGGCGAGGCTGGGCTTGGAGAGGGGCGGGGCGGGGCTTGGAGAGGGTTGGGGCGGGGCTTGGAGAGGGGCGGGGCGGGGCTTGGAGAGGGGCGGGGCTGAGGCTTGGAGAGGGGTAGGGCGGAGCTTGGAGAGGGGAGGGGCGGGGCTTTTCTGCGCAGGGACCCAGGCATTTCCTAGAGGCTGAGTGACAGCCAGAACCAGCCAATCACAGAGCCCCCGGGGACCTGAGCGAGCTGGAGTGGGCGGGGGGGAAGAGGGGCCTCGGGGGCAGCTCTGGAGTGACTTGTCCTGCTGCGCCCATAATGCTGAGGGGCTCTGGGCACCCTATGTGGCCTCTGCCGGCCTCAATCATTGTTCTGCAGAATGGGCACCATGGCCTCCGCTCTGCCCTCTCCCCGGGGAGGCAGGGGAGGTCGGTGCGGTGTGAGGCTGTGGCTTCCTCCCGTTGAGCCTCACCTGTCAGCTGGGCCACCAGGACGCACGTAGGTCAGGACGAGCGGGCGGGACTTGTGCACGTCTTCGTGGGCACCTCCTGAAGGCAATTCAACAGGAGGCGGGAGTCACCTGCCCACCCCTTCCCTGATGCCCAGAGGCCCCCCACCAAGCCCCTAGAACAGCCTTCCTCAATTAAACCTGCCTGAGCACCTTGTCCTTGCTAGTCACGACACTTCTTGTGAGATACCCACTATACATCTCTCCCCCACCCACCCACCCACCCGCATTGATGGGACGGGGGACAGGGAACACGACCAATCTCTCTCTGTTAAATGACTTGCTTCCCTGCCTGTGAGTTCATCTTATTTCCCTTTTTGCCCTGGTTGCTAGGCAGCTCCAAACTTTGTTCTCAGTCTCACAGTAGCTTTCGCCATAATTTTCTCTTTTTTGGGAGGGGGGGGGGAGGTGGGTACCAGGGATTGAACCCCAGGTGTATTTAACCATGGAGTCCCCTCCCCAGCCCTTTTTATTTTCATTTTGAGCCAGGGTCTCATTAAGTTGCTTAGGACTTTGCTAAGTTGCTGAGGCTGGCTTTGAACTTGCGATCCTCCTGCCTCAGCCTCCCGAGCCGCTGGGAAGACAGGCCTGCGCCACCGCACCCTGCTCACCACAATTTTTTTTATATGATTTTCTCTTAGATATCTGTCACACTCATTAAAGCAAAATAGAGCCCACAGGTGAAATGACCCTGGGCCTCTTTTGTGTCCCCACCCACTAACTCCAAGGGTGATTCTCACACCGACCTCTGAGGACGAAGCCAAAGCTGTTTCCCTCTTTGTAGAGTGAGATGTCCACCGTCTTGGAAATGATCTTGGGGTTGTTTTCGGGGGCTGGAGAGAAGCAGAGCCTCCCTTGAGTCCCACTGTCACACCCCTCAGCCGGCAGATGTCCCCCAAGCTTATTCCAGCGGCGGCGCTGGGAGATCTCACACTCCCGCCCCCCCGCCCCCCTGTAGTGCCCTACTTAGAGGGAGGAGCCTGCCTCCTGTTCACAAAGAGGCTGCCAAAACCCAGGCTTGAGTCAAGTCTCAAATGTCCAGACTTGAGAGCAACTTGGGGAACTCAGAGCGTGGCCCACCCCAGGGCAGTGGGGACGGTGCGTGGTCAGCCCATGTCCCCCAAATCACCTCCCCCCCCTCCAGGAAAAACATCTGGAAATAAATTCAATATGCAAAAGCAGGTCGGGTCCTGGCGCCTCCTGGTGACAGCGTACCGCATCCACGTCCTGAGCGAGGCATGGATGTCTGTGGGTCCCCCCCCCCCGTGTCTGGCACGACCCCCACCCCCAGGCCCTGGCAGGAGGTAGCCGTGTCCACCCACGACCGGACAGAGGCAGCGGAGAGTTCCCGGGGGGCACCCACCGGGCGGGGGCAGCTCATACTCCACCTCCAACACCACGCGCTCGCCCACGTTTTTGAGCAGAGTGATGATCTCGTCGTGCCGCAGCCTGGTCAGGTGGATCCCGTTCACTGACCGGATGTAGTCCCCCACGTTCAGCAGGTCGCTCCTAAACCAGAGGCCACCCCCCCCCCCCTCAGAGTGACCGGGCTGGACCAGCCCCTGGGATGCAGACCCTGAGGATTTCTGGATCCTCCTTTGGACAAAATGGGAAAGTCGAGGCCCATGGCCTCCCATCTGCGATCCTCCTGCCTCAGCCTCCTGAGCTGCTGGGAGGACAGGCGCACGCAGGCGGCCTGTCACCTTCTGGATGGGGACTCTGGCCAGCCCAGGGACAAGCCCAGGGAATGTCCAGAATAGCACCTCTGGGTCACTCCCTAATGTTGGTCCTGGCTTGCCAGATGATGGCTCACATGGGCACCTAGCAGCGCCCCAGGAGCCTGCCGGGTAGGTACTGCAGGGAACAGCATTCTAGGCAGAGGGAACAGCCCAGGCAAAGAGGGACAGACACACAGCCTGGCAAGGGGAGAGGGGAGACCCTTCTTGGGCGCTCCCCAAAGGCCTCCGCCCACGGGATCCCCTCACGTCCCCCCTCCTGCTGCCCCCAGCCAAGCCCATGCCTCACCTGGCTGCGAGGCCCCCGGGCCTCAGGTTGGAGACTCTGGGCTTCCCATCCTTATCGGTGCCTCCGGAGATGGTCAGGCCCAGGGTGCTGCCCTCCCGTTTGATCAGCTCCACCATGATGACCCCTCGGAACTCCTCTGCAGACAGACGGGACCGTGAGCATGCCCCAGGGGACGGTTCTGGGGTCCCCTGGTCCAAGACAGGCGAGGCCAACCCCGGGCAGGCATGGGCACTGCGTTGCTAAATGCGGAGGGATATTATCTCATTTTTTTTAACAGCAGAGGATCAGAGAGGTGAAGCGACTGGCCCCAGGTCACAGAGCAAGCGAGTGGCAGAGCTCGCTGTGCCTCCAGGGCAGAATGAGGGGGGAGGAAAGAGATGTCCTTACCTGGGATACTCTGTCGGCGGCATGCCAGGGCCACCTCAGGGCCTCCCGCGTCCTTGCCACCTTTGGAATACGGCCCATCGTCTGCAGGGGGCAAAGACAAGACCCCCTGGTTTCCACCGTATCTCAGCCCAGAGGGCGCCCCCTGCCTGGGGCTGTGGGATTTTCCCTCTGGGTGGCAGCCACTAGGAACACAGGATCCTCCTCTAGGGAACCCTCATGGACTCCCTTGTCCTAAAGAAGCTCCCCCACCGCCCCCCAACCCCAGCTCTTCTGGTCAAATGGCACTCTTGTGAGTCCCCGCCATGTCCTGGAGCTTCAGGGCCACTCTGTGGTCAAAGACTCAGCGCCATCTGCGGGTGGTGACATTACTCTGGTGGATGATACAATTCCACTGAGAAAGGAAGGAAGCTGAGGCTCAGAGAGGGATAGCTCAAGTCCAGGGTCACACAGCTGGGGAGTTGTTACAAAGCAGATCAGAACCCACGGCTGCTGACCCTGCCGGGAGGGGCCGCGCTTGCCTACCTGCAGAGACGGGGAGCTCAGTCACGCGCAGGTGCCACCGCCCACGTGGGACAGTACTGACTTGGGGCAGACGCAGTCTTGATGGCCATAACCAAGGCTTATTTGTGAGGACTATTTTTTTTTTTTTTAATGGTACCGGGGACCAAACCCAGGGCCCCTTACCCACTGAGCCACATTCCCAGCCCTTTTTATTTTTTCCATTTTGAGACAGAATCTTGCCTAAGTTGTTTTGGGCTTCACTGAGTTGTGGAGGCTGGCCTCCAACCTGGGATCCTCCTGCCTCAGCCTCCCAAGTCGCAGGGATCACAGGCATGTGCCTCCACACCTGGCTTGTCTTGAGTACACCCTAAATCATCTCTAGACAACTTAGAATACTAAGTATGAAGTAAATACGAGAGAAATAGTTGCCCTACTGTAGCATCCAGGAAATAACCAGGAAAAAAAAAAAAAAACTCGATACATGTTTAATACAAAGGCAACTTCTTTTCCTAATATTAACAACCCAGGGTTTGGGAAATGCCTCTCAACCACCTCTATCATCAAGCTCTGGGACATTTTCATCACCTCCTCAAATTCTCCTTTGCTGCTCCTTTATATCTATCCCTTGCCAGCCTTGGTTTCTGACATGCACCGCTCTGTTCCGGTCCTGTAATTTTGCCCTTTTCCAGAAGGGAAATGGAGTCCTACCGTATTACAGGCTTTTGAGCCTCAATTTTGTGTGTGTGTGTGTGTGTGTGACTTAGCATAATCATTTGCTATTCACCCGCATGGCGTGTGTGGGTATTTTGTTTCTTGTTATTATCAACAACGCATGATCCATTCAGTGGCTGAACCAGATTTTTTTTTTTTTTTTTTTTGCCTTTCATCTGGTGAAAGGCGTTTCTGTTGTTTCCAATTTGGGCTCATTTTGCAGGGAGTATAATAAACATTTCCATCCAGGTTTGAGTTGGAACTTGAATTTCCATTTCCCTTGGATAAAGCCTCAGGAGTGGGATGGATGGGGTGACTCTGCAAGGACGGGGTTCACTGTGTAAGAAGCCACCAGAGGACTCAGAGTGGGGTGCGTGCCCCTTTCCTCTGCCACCAAAAAAAAAGAAACATGAGAGGGTCCCAAGTTGCTCTGCGTCCTGGGGAATTTCCAGACATAATTATGTCATCTGTCTAAAATGACAGTTGTATTACTTTCAAATCTTGGTCCCGTATTATTTCTTTAACTTGCCCCAGTGGTGCTAGGGGAGATCTCTAGTATAAAGTTGATAGAATAGATGTGTCGAACATCTCTATCTCATCTTTTGCTAAGTTGTTGAGGCTGGCCTCCAACTTGCGATCCTCCTGCCTCAGCCTCCAGAGTTGCCGCGGGGGCAGGCGTGCACCCTCAGGCCCCGCACCGCTCCTTTTTTTGATCTTTTTCAACACCTGAGGTTTGCCTGACTTTCCTGAGAGGTCGTCTGTGCATTTCAAGGCAGTGGGAAGCTAGATTTCCACTGCGACAACCGGCAGGACCGGCCTCCCACGCCAAGCCCTTTGTTACTCTGATCATATTCCAGATTACCCCTCACGTCCTGCCCACCCACATTGTCTCATTCGGTCCTGTTCACGTCTCACCGTGACTCAGAGAAGAGGCAGAGGCTACCATCATGCCCACTTGACAGATAAGCAAACTGAGGCTCCAGCATACACCCCGCGCTGTCCCCGGAGAGGGGTCTCCCTGCCACCCTGACCCGCTGGCTCCAGCCAGGCCTCCTGAGTGTCCTGCCCCCGCCCTCCGCCAGCTGCGAGGAGGCCACGCCCCTTCCCCGCCTCCCTGCTCAGGGACAGAAAGGAGGGTAGGGGGAGCCACCTGGGCAGGTGGCAGAGGACTTACCCCATCCTGCAGGTCTCTGTCATGAGGGGGCGGGTCAGATTAGGGGTCAGCCTGGGTAAATGGACCTGGCCCTGAATCCGGACTTGGGATGGGCCAAGTCCAGGCTCAACTTGGGGTCCAGGTGGGGACTGAGTCACACCAAGACCAGGGCTCAGTCTACAGGGGCTTGTCAACCTCTACAATAATGGCATTCTCCGCTAAATAAGTCCTGGTGGTGACGGCCTCTCTTCTGTGCTGTAGGAAGTAAAAGTGTCACCAGATGCGGTAGCACTCCTGTCAACCGAAATCACTCCAGACCCTGCCAAAGGTTCCCCAGGACAGCAACGTCAGCCTGCGCTGGGCACAGAGCTCGACAGTCAGGGGCGGGGCCAGCCTGGGAAAGGGGCGGGACTTGTCCGTGGGAAGGGAGCGGGGCTCCACCGTGGGAAAGGGGCGGGTCTCATGCGTGGGGAAGGGGCGTGGCTCAACCGTGGGAAAGGGGCGGGGCTAGCCCCGGATCAGGGTGGGGCCAACCAGAGGCGGGGCTAAGTCTGGGAAAGGGCGGGGCCAGCCTGGGTGAGGGGAGGGTTCAATGCGGGGGTGAAGGGAGACTGGGAAAGGGGCGGGGCCACTCGGGGTAAAGGGAGGGTTCAACTAGAGGCAGGGCTAGTAAGTCTGGGAAAGGGCGGGGCCAGCCTGGGTGAGGGTCATGTTTAGCCAGGGGCTGAGCTCAGTCTGGGAGAGGAGAGGGCCACCCTGGGAAAAGGGTGGGGCTCATCCCTGTAAGGGGCGGGGCCAGCCTAAGTAAGGGGCGGAGCTCAGTCTGAGAAGGGGCGGGGCCATCTTGGGTAAGGGGAAGGCTCAGCCTGGGTAAGGGGCGGGCTCAGTCAGGGGAGGAGCTAAGTTTGGGAAAGGGCGGGGCCAGCCTGGGAAAGGGGCGGGGCCAGGCTGGGTAAGGGGTGGGCTCATCCAGGGGCGGGGCTCAGTCTGGGAGAAGGAGGGGCCAGCCTGGGTAAGGGGCGGGCTTAGCCAGGGGCGGAGCTCAGTCTGGGAAATGGCGGGGTCTGCCTGGGAAAGGGGCGGGGCCAGCCTAGGTAAGGGGCGGGGCCAGGCTGGGTAAGGGGCGGGCTCATCCAGGGGCGGGGCTCAGTCTGGGAAAGGGCGGGGTCTGCCTGGGAAAGGGGCAGAGCCAGCCTGGGTAAGGGGCGTGCTCAACCAGGGGCGGGGCTCAGATTAGGGGAGGGCGGAGCCAGCCTGGGTAAAGGGCGGGGCCAGGCTGGGTAAGGGGCGTGCTCAACCAGGGGCGGGGCTCAGATTAGGGGAGGGCGGGGCCAGGCTGGGAAAGGGGCGGGGCCAGGCTGGGTAAGGGGTGGGCTCATCCAGGGACGGGGCTCAGTCTGGGAGAAGGAGGGGCCAGCCTGGATCAGGGTTTTAGGTTACTGAAATGCCACCATCTTCACTCTAACCCCTGAGACACTGTCCCAGCTCCCCAGTCACTGCGCCACCAAATAGCTGCCTGCCCTTGATTGGCAGGAGCTGCTAAATAACAAATCAAACAGCGGTTAAGCCGGTGCTCACTTTCCTGGGCCCCTGGGGCTGGGTCCCCAGCAGCTTGGCTCTCCCCCCCTTCCCCAGACCCCCCTGTCGCATCAGCTGCCACGGAGGCAAGTAACACCCCATTAAGTCTAATGCCTCCCATTAGGGCTCCCTAATACGCACTTCATTTCGATTCAACAAGATGTTTCTGAGCTAATAAAATTAAAGAGACTGGATTCTGTCAACTGTGTGACAGGGAGCGTCTCGCGTATTTCACGAGGGCGATTCTGAAATGAAAATGGGTCTTATCTCGTGCAAATTAGATTCTGTCACTGGAAAAATCCCTCTCTCCTCCCGTGTCCCGGGAAGACGGGAGCTAGGCTGCATGCTGGGAGGTGTCTGCATGGATGGGACAAGGGGCGTGGAGGGGGGTGACAATCCGCTTAAGGAAGCTGGGGACCAAGTTCACCAAATTCAGAGCAAGAGCCCCAGAGAGCAGAGCTGAGCAGGGCGACAGGTCCAAGGTGGAGTTTTGAGCCCTGATGATCCAAAGAGTCAGAAACGTTGAGGAAGGATGATGGACAGGGTCCCCCAATTCCGGGTCTGACACCCAGGCTGGACCCCCCAGCTGCTAAAGAGAGAACCCGGTTCCTGGCGTGGTCTCCTCCAAGTTCATCTCATCCAGGATTCAGGTTTTGCTCCATTGCTGAGCTGGGCTGCACGGTGACACCCTGGGGACACCCTTGGGACAGCTGAAGTGTGTGGGTCTGCTTGTCTCAACACCAAGTGGCCCCAATTCCCTCATTTCTCCCGGATTTTCCTGGCTTTGGGCTCAAAATGCTTCTTTTCCCAGCTTGCTGGCGAGTGGAGGGAGCTGCAAACCAAGATTCATAGCACTGTGTGCCAACAGGGAGTCCATGGGCAATAAGTGAGACCTTGGGAGGGACTTCCCTGGGGAGGACACGTGCATTTTGGCCAAGAGGTCCCAGATAAGTTATCACCCAGACCCCCTACATATTCAGAAAGCCACCCGGAAGGAAGGAACGCTGTCATGTCTGCCTGATGCCCCACTTTGAAGAACACCCTGGGGCGAGGGTCAGCAGCAACAGAGGTCGCTTGCAGACCAAGGATCAAAGAAGCAGCATCAATGTTACCAATTGGAGCCTCTGTTTCCCTGTGGGTGAAATGCAGGGGTCTCCCCTTGTTGACAGCTGGCCTGGGGTTTGAGAAGCTGGGGTGACATTATTTATAGGAAAAAAAAAACCAAAACCAACCCTGGGGTTCGGACCCCAGCCCCCTCCCTCAGGCGCATGCGCAGTGCCTCCCGGTCCCTCTTTGTTCTGGGACCTGGTAATTACATGCTTTAGCGATGAAGGCTTTTCAAAAACATCCTTCCCAACCCTTTTGCATCGGGAAACGTGCATTAAAAAAAAAAAAAAAAAAAAAACAGAGATATTTTTATCCACATGTTTTTCCCCCCCACTTCGACTCCTTCCAGCAATGGGTAATTAGGAGATTTTTTTGCCCAAGAACTGGCTTCGGAGGGGAATTCATTTCCATCCTGAAGCCAACCCGGTCCCCAGTCCCCAGCAGAAAAAAAAAAAAAATGTGGCTTTGGGGAGCAGGGAGGGCAGGGGAAGATCTTGCCAGAAATCCAGCCCCCTCCTCCTACACCTGGGGCCTGGTCCCCTGCTGTCCCCTGCTGGGTCGGGAGGGGCCTCTTTGAGGTTAACAAAAGAGAAGTCACCCCCTGAGATCACAAAAGAGGGCAAAAGAGAAAGGAAGTCACCCCAAAGGCATGTGGGGGTGGGGCTGTCAGCTCAGCTCCAAGGTTGATTGACAGCTGGTTCCGCGGGCCTGGAAAGAGCCGGTGCATGGGATCAGCTTGGACACAAGGGGCAGCCGGCCATCACCAGGAGCCCCCATGCGCCAATGCAGAAGGGGGCACCTACCTGGCTCCATTGTGGCCCCCACTGTCCCCTGGCTTCAACCTTTCAAGGATCCTGGGGGGGGGGCAGTGACAATCCTTGCCCCGCCCCCAGCTTTCTGCTCTAAAAGAGAGCCTCAGTTTTGCCCTCTGCAGAATGGGGCGCTCCGACCCTGCTCTCGGGTCAAGGGGACCTGGTGTAGGGTGCAGAGGAAACACAGTGACCCTTTTTCTGTCCCCCAGTGCATTCGAAGGTTTTCCTAGAGTTATGGCATCCACCGGTCTCCATGAGCGAGCCATGGTATGCGCTGGATAAATAGCATCTCACTTAATCACTTTGGAGATGGTATCAGCGTTATTCCCATTTAAAAAGATCAACAGGTGAAGTGGTGTCCTATGGTCAGCGGCTGGGCCATAATTTGAACCCAGGACTTGTTCTAAGAACTTGAAAGTAACCACAACGTTATCCACACGCTAGTCTTAAATGGCGAGTGCCATTATCACCTGCATGGTATCGATGAGGAAACTGAGGCACAGAGAGGTTCAGGAAACGGCTCAGTGTCACACAGCACCGATCCAGGATTCTTTAGCTTCCCCAGGGCTCTGGCCCTACCCTCCAGGTCCATTCTTGGCTGCTCCCCGACTCCAGGATAGGCCTGGAGGGGGCTAAGGGACCACGCCTGTAGCTCTGGGGCTGCTCTGTTCCAGAGAACCGGCGGCCCCAGGTCATCTGAGCATTTCTCACAGAACGTCTGGCTCACTCAGTGCCAAGGATTGTAAGAGAAAATTAATTAAGAGTACCCCCGGCACATGCCGGTAATCCCAGCGGCTCAGAGGCTGAGGCAGGAGGATCACAAGGTGGAGGCCAGCCTCGGCAACTTAGCGAGGCCCCACGCAACTTAACGGGATCCTGTCTCTCAGTTAGGGAGATGGATGATCAGAGAGGTCACTCGGCTGGTAGGCTGCACAGCATCCAGGAGCTGGGCCTCTCTGAATCCCCAAAGGCCACATCCTTAACCCTTGGGTCCTCTCTCCTCCCTACACAGGAGGGCAGTGGGCCACTGACGGGTGTCAGGGCATTGGGAAGGGGACTTCCTGGGTCCCCAAGTTACCTTCCACGCAGTGCGCAGGACCTGGGGCCTGAAGCCACACCCCTGCCAGAGCCCATCTCCAGGGGGCATGGCAGTCCCCAACCAGGTGGGAGGTGGCTCAGGCTTGGCGATCTGTGCTCTGGGTCTGTGCCCCTCTGCCCTCCCTCTACCACTGGCTATAGCAAGGATATGACCTTGAAATTGGGTCACCTACAGAATGACTTAATTTTCCAATAGTGGCTTCCTGGAGCAGGAGAAGATCCCATCCAAAGTCCTCCCCACCGTGACAGCCTCTGGCCTCCCCAACCTCACCTCCTAATGCTCTCCTCTTCCCCGGCTCCATTCCTGCCTGCTCGCACTCCAATGGCTGTTCTACACACCCCACCCCAGGGCCTTTGCACTGGCTGTTCCTCTGCTCAGAATACTGTTCCCAGGATGTAGAAACTGCTTCTCTCACTTCCTTCAGGAATTTATAGCAGGGGGGCCTCCTCCTCAGCTTTTCTGGGGGCGGGGAAGGGCAGGGGGAAGGACATTGAGGATTGAACTCACGGATTTCCCTATTTGGTGGGAGCTCAGAGTGGTCGCTCGGCTGGTAAGCTGCACAGCATCTCACCAGCTGCTTTTTTGGGACTTTTCTAAAATACACTTATTTATCTGTCCTCTGGGATGTCAGGGGCAGGCAGGGACTGGGCTGGGCTTCCGTCTATCGACTCCGGGGCTGGTCAGCACACGGGTCACTGTCCAACAAATCTTTTTTAAATTCAGTTGCCATTTACGGGTTAGGAGAATGGAGATCAAAGAGATGCAAGTTATTCAAGGCCAGGGCTTCGGAAGGGGTGGAACCCGGACGCTAACTCGGGCCTCCCTGGCTCCAGGCTCCTGGCTGGGCGGCCTCTGAGGTCCCCTGGTGGCCCCAGCCCCTGCTAAGGGCTCCCCAGGCTGAGAGGAGGCTCCCTGAGAGCCACTGGGTAGAACTGGGCAGCCCGGGGCTCAGCAAGGGACCCCTCCCCTGGACACATGCCACACAGATACTCCCTAAGAGCTTTCCAGGCCCCTGCTGGGTGACCAACGTTCACTCAGGCCCTGGGGACAAGGACATCTTTGTGACAGGGAAGTCAGAAAAGGCCTCCCATCCTAGAGGCGGGAAAGTGGATGCTCGGGGCGGGGCTTCCTGGCCCAGTCTCTGCGCGGACCTGCTGGGATTGGCCAGCCTGGGGATGGGCCTGCCTCTGATTGGCCCAGCCCCAACCAATCAGGCCACAATCTCCCCCAGAAGCCCAGTGATTGGTCAGCAGTGGGCGTGGGATCCAAGCTGGGCCAATGAGAGCCAGCCCAGCAACTTTTGCTGGAACTATCAGAAAACAGGCTCTTTCCTTAGAGTTGGTTGACCTTAAAAAGGTTGAAGGTCAAGAAGAGTCTGTCTGGAAATGAAGCCCAGAGTCCTAATGATGCTAGTGGAGCACCTGGATCCCGCTGCACCTGAAACTCGCTTTTTTTGGACTTAAAAAAAAAGAGCCTGTGGGCTGATGTCAACGGAGGCAGGGGTCAACTCAGGAGGTTCTGGGACCTGGGGAGGACAGGAGGGTGAGGGCTGCAGTGGAGAGGGTCAAGGAAATCATCAAAGACGGGTTAGAGAGTTCAAGAAAGGAGAGAGAGGTCACCCAATAGAGACAAGTCACCTACTGTCCCGTGCCTCAGTTTCCCCAGCTGTAAAATGGGGGAGAATAATAGTATGCCACCTACGGTACTCTCTTGAGGATTTAAATGAGAAAATGCACACAAAAAAATAAAGAGCTTAGAACAGAGCCCAAAAGCCGAAGAAAGTCACACAACTGTCACTCTTCTTACCCCTGCTGCTGGGGGTGGGGGGGCTGAGTCTGGGCACAGGGCTGACCTCTGACGACCCGTTACCAGGGTGGGGAGTGGGAGAAAGAGTTTCTGGGTCCTTCCGAGCAGGGATGGGGGCGGGGCTATTAAAGTCATCTAAGTGGTCCTCCCTGACCCTCAGTCTCCTCTTCTGTCCTCTGGGACCACAGTCCCGGCCCTTAAAGCCATTGTGCAGCTATGTCCAGAGCATGCCAGGTGGCGGGGGTGGGTGAAGGAGGACAGGATGGGAGGGGGTGACCGCAGGGCACCCAGTACGGAGTGGGGCCAGGGAAGTTAGACTAAGTCGCCCAGAGATGAATGGATGGACAGACAGACAGACAAGAGCATCCAAGCGCTGCCCCACGGCCACTCCCCAGGAATGTGGTGACTGTGCCCCACCCTCCTGCCACCCAGCCAGCGCTTGGGGACTTCTCCCTCCCCCCCCGCCAACACTCTGCCCAAGTCCCAGGTCTCTGGGAGTGGCAGTCCCAAGGGCTGGTCACCCTGGTCCCCAGGCTTGGTGGCAGCCCCTGGGACCTGCGTGTCCAGCCCCCTGGCCCCGCCCACCTCACCTACCCGCCTCTCCAGGGGTCTCCCGGCTCAGCCCGCACAGCATGTCCCCTTCTGTCCCTGGCCGCTGCCCACCAAGTCCCCTGGAGCCACGGGGCGGGGCCTCCTCCTTCCCAGGGAGGGACAGGGAGGGGACCTCGGCTCCCACTGGCTGGGCCCCGAGTCCACCCACTGCCAAGGGCGGCTCTCTGCTTAAAGGGGACACAGCTGTCATCAGGGCTGGCTCTGGGGTGGGGTCCCCAGTCCCCCCTGGGCTGAGTCAGGACAAGGGGTCTTTGCAGACGGCCTGCCCGGGGCCCTGCGCTGTGACCCTCGGGGACAGCGCGGCTCCAACACGCCCTGGCACTCTGGCCAGCGCGTCCCCTCCCCGGGCCTCAGTTTTTCCCACCTGGAAAATGGGCACATCGAGGCCCGAACTTGATGATTGCTTTTATTTTTAAAAAATACCCAGATGCCCAGAACCTGCACAGAAACCCCACGAGTCGGGTCAACTCTCTGAGGGTGGCACCATGCGGGGACGTGTCCCTGCAGGTCTCAGTTTAGAAATCCTTGTGCTGGAGCCCAGAGGGTCCGGCCTCCTCCCGCCGAGCCTCAGTTTCCCCCTGGTCAGCCTCCCCCCCTCCCCACACGCTTATTTGAAGATCAAATGAGCTGGTGGCGGATCTGCCTGCCTCTGGGCTTGACGGGCAGGCACAGCTGGTCACAGGCTCTGGCCACAGCTGGCAGGCTGCCCCTTCCCTCCCCCCCCCACCAGCTGGGCCTCAGCCCTGCCCACTCTTGGCTTAAGGCGGACCAGGCAGATCCCAATGGGCACCCAGGGCCTCCTTCTGCACCCATCTGTGACAGGGGGAAGCCAGCTGCAGCCACTTCTTCTGTCCCCCATCTCAGCAAGCCAGGGCCAGACTCTCTGAAGAGGTCAGGGTAAAAGTGGCCCTGAACGGTGGGAGTCAACAACCTGGGCAACCGTACAGTGCACCCAACTGGACAGGTGACGTTCCTGCCACCATGGGTAATAGAAGATGGCTGCCCGGTCTTGACAGGCTGAGGGCTGCTTCTGGAATTTAGCTCACCATTTCTGGCTGCCCCTGTTGTTCCAACCCCCGATGGTACTTTGGATCTGGGTTCAAAATCTGTCTGTAGGCCCAAGTCTCTCCTGTGTGGCCCACTTCCCAAGATGCCTTCCTGTTTGGGTGACAGGGTCCAGGAGCCAGGCCAGGTCCCCTTGACCAGCAGAGAAACCAAAGATCAAAAAAAAAGATGCCTGGTGGGGGGCAGTGGAGCACCCCCATCATCCCAGCTGCTTGGGAGGCTGAGGCAGGAGGATCGCAAGTTGGAGGCCAGCCTCAGGAACTTAGCGAGGCCCTAAGCAGCTCAGTGAGACCCTGTCTCTAAATAAAATATAAAGCAGGCTGAGGATGGGGCTCAGGGGTTAAGCCCCAGCCTCGTCCCCTTCCTCAGCCTCTTTGGGGAGGGACAGAGCACCCCACAGGCCTTTGGAGGGCCAGCTGCCCTTTCACTTAAGAAAACATTTGCTTTCGGTGCAGATGCATTTAAATGAGCAATTACAGATGGGCGGGCGGAAGCTTTGCCACGCTCGGGTCTCTCTCGCTGCTGCCTTGGAATTTACTTTTGTGCATGAGAAGCCTCTGAAAGGTCACCCCGTGGATTAAGGGAGAGCTCTGAGGAGCCGCTTGGGGGTGGGGGGGAGCCTGGGGACCCAGGCGCGAGGAGCCAGGTAGGAAAACAGGGTCCGCGCTCTGCTCTCTGCCCCCATCCGCCCACTGAGCTCCTTTGTATTGGATTTGACCCAAGCAAATGTCCAGAAGCAACTGTTGGTCCCTTTGGAACGAGGCGGAGTTCCAGTAAACAATTGGGCCCAGAGAGGTTGAACAGCTTGCCCAAGGTGGCCCAGCAAGTAAGGATGGAGCCAGGGGGCTGGGTGTCCCCTGCTGCTGTTCCTGGGGACCCTCAGAAGACTGGGGAAGGTGCTCCATGGTAGTTTGGTATTTGCCCTGAGCCTGCCTCCTGGAGGGTACAATTGTGCAGGGGGCCTCTCTGAACCTCAGGTTCTTCCTCTGAAATGTAAGTTGTCCATTCCCAAGGCTTTTTGTTGTGGTGGTGGTTGTTGTTCTGGGTTTTTTTCAAACTCCTCTGAGAACTCTAGGCAGGGCACGTGCCGGTGTTCAGCTGGAACAGGGTTCGGCTCCATCTCCCTGGTCACTCCAAAGAGTATTTATTGAGCACTTACTATACCTGCCAGGAACTAAGCTGGATCAGAGGTTTCAGTGGGGAACAGTCACTGTGGCGCACACCTGTCATCCCCGCAGCTCAGGAGGCTGAGGCAGGAGGATCGCAAGTTGGAGGCCAGCCTCAGCAATTTCCTGAGGCCTGAAGCCGCTTGGTGAGAACTGTCATGCTGGGGGGCCACCTCCTAGGGAGCTCTCCAAGGAGGACAGCTGTTTCCCCACAGCCTCAGCATCCGACCATGACAGTGGGGCGTCCTGTGTGCCCAGCAGCTCATGGCACAAAAGTGGGGAAACTGAGTCTGGGGAAGAACGGGGCCCGCCTGGCCCCCCACAGGTCTCAGGCAGCTTCTCGCCTCCCGGGGTGTTTATTTGGGTCCCATGAGGCTGAGATAATAGCTTCATTTTACAGATGAGGAGACGGGCCCCACGGGGAACCGAGCCATCTGGCTTCCAAACCTTAATCACACTTCCACCTTCACAGGGGCTCAAGGGGCTTCATGGCTCTGGGGACAGCCTCTCCGGGTTCTGTGCCCTGGGGGTGGTGGGCAATGCTGAAAGAACCTCTGACCGGGCGCGGTGGCCCACGCCTGTCATCCCAGCGGCACGGGAGGCTGAGGCAGGAGGATCGCGAGTTCCAAGCCAGCCTCAGCCAAAGGGAGGCCCTGAGCAGCTCAGGGAGACCCTGTCTCTCAATAAAATGCAAAATAGGGCTGGGGAGGGGGCTCCGTAGTTGAGGATCCCCGAGTTCAATCTGCAGTACAAAAAAAGAGACCGAGAACCCTGAAGTCCTACACCAAGGTGTAATGTCCGGCAGAGAAGGACCATACAGGGATCCCAAGGAGCCCAGCTCAGAACCCACCAGGGAGCTCCGGGCAGAGGGTCCCACCCAGGTGGAGATGCAGGGCGGAGGGACCTGCTGTGTTCTCGGCAGAGAATGGTAGTTGGACATGGTGATGGAGGTAAAGAACATTCTAGAACATTCTAGAACATTCTGGAACATTCCGGAACATTCTGGAATGTCCCTCATCTCCATCATCATGTCCAGCTCGGTCCTTGGGTGCCTTAGTGGGCTGGGGAGAAGTGGGACCTGCCATCTCTGCTTCAGGTCCCGCCAGTCACTCTGGGACGGCTTCACCTCCGTCCCGGACAGGAACGCCATGGGCCGCCAGCTGCCTGCACACCCTCCCTGATGAGTGCATCCTGCAGACGGGGCTCATGGGCTCCGCCAGGGGCAAGGACCTCGCCCAAGGTCATTGCTCGGGGACCCTAGGCACCCCAGTTGTGTGGCTGTCCCCATGTGCTGGCGCCGCGCCCCGCCTGGCCCGCCCACCTGCCCACCACATCTGCTAATGAGTCACCGACTCCTCGGCCAAGACAGGGAAATGTGGGCGCCCGAGAGTCAAGGTCGGCTCAAGGGCAGCGAGCCCAGGGACAGGGCTCGGGGGAGCAGCAGCCAGGCGCTTCCCGCCCTGGGACACGGGAGGGAAACCGAGGCTAGGTCCTCAGAGAGTTGGGGTCAGCCTGGGTCTCGGGCTCCTGGTGGGCGGCTCTCCTTTCTGCTCCATGCCACCGTCTCCCTGTCGCCCAAGGTGTCCCAGCACAGGGGCAGCAGGAAAGGGGATCCTGGTCAAAGCCAGAGGGGTCCACAGGTTGGGGACACAACAGAGGGGTCCCCGCTCTCAGAAGGGGATGCTGGGTAAACCGGTCACTGAGGAATGCCCCACCCCAGGTGACATGTTGGAGCTTGGAGCTGAGGAGGTCCATCCAAAGGAAGGTGCTGAGTCCTTGAATGTTCCAGAATATTCCAGAATGTTCCAGAATGTTCTAGAATGTTCCAGAATGTTCCAGAATGTTCTAAAATGTTCCAGAATGTTCTAGAGTGTTCCTCAGCTCCACCACCATGTCCAACTACCGTTCTCTGCCGAGAACACGGCAGGTCCCTCCGCCCTGCATCTCCACCTGGGTGGGACCCTCTGCCCGGAGCTCCCTGGTGGGTTCTGAGCTGGGCTCCTTGGGATCCCCCGTACGATCCTTCTCCGTCCACTGTGCGCATGCAGCAAGTGCTCAATGAACGCTCAGGATGAGTGTATCCCTGGCAGGGCAAGGACAGGGATTTTTACCCGTCTTGTTCCATGTTGGGTCCCGGGGACTTAGAACAGTACCTGGCACATAGCAGGTGCTCAGTAAACACTTGTGGAATGGGGGCACGGGCACCGTTTATTCTCCTGCCTCAGCGTCCATGAATCCCACCTGCCCTGCAGCCCTGGTCCCCCGCCTGGACCCCAGCCCTGGCCTCTCCCTGCAGCCCCACCTGTGGTCTGCAGACCAGAGCCAACGCCTATTCCGACACTCAAAGCTGCCCTCCGTCCTCTCTCTTCCTCTAGGACTCCCACTGCCCTCAGGACAGAGCCCATGCCCTCGGAGTGGCTGCCTCCTCTCCCCAGGCCCTTCATGCTGACCCAAGTTCTCACAGTCCCCTGGGGCAGCTCTCCCAAGCCTCCAGGCATGTGCACAAACCACGCCCCACCATCTTTTTTTTTTTTTTACCTCACAAACTCCTACTCATCCTTCAAGACCCCACTCCCAAAGCCCTTGCTCACTTCTCTCACTTCTTCTCTGTCTGTTAGCTGTGTGTCCTTGGGCAAGTTACTTAACCTCTCTGTGCCTCCATTTCCTCCAGCACCATCAGGACAAGGGGTGGCCCTGACTTCACGGGGTGTGTTGAGGAAGGAGCGAGTGATGGCACTGCCTGGCGCACGGTGGCTCTGAACTGTGTGTGCCACTGTCATTCCCGCCAGTGGCCCGGAGTACTCTTAGTCCTGAGCCCGAGGCACACGGGATGGCGAATCCACCTCCCCCACCCTTACCCCGTCACAGGGGCAGCCATGGCAGATCCTAGTGGCCGCAGGTGGGGCTGGGGTCCCACAGCCTGCTCCTCTGAGGACCTGGACTCCTGCCCAGGGAGGTGGCACCTGGCTGGGGCCCTGCAGAGACTCAGGCTGGCCCACAGCCAAGTGCAGCGCTGGCTCCCGGCCCCTGTCCCCCATCTCCAGGCACACGCACACCGCGGGGGGCCACCCCGACCCCAACCCGGGAGGGGACCTCAGATCCTGAGTGGGGGTAGGGGGGAGCCACGGGTGACATGCCCCGGGAAGGGGTGGGGGACCCAGACAGAGACCAGGAAGGGACTGGGGAAGCGCTAGGAGGGGACAGAGGAGGGGACAGATAGAATAAAGAGGGGCCCAGCTGGAGAGAGAGGAGGAGGAGCAGGGAGGTGACCTGGGAGGACCCCGGGTGACAGAGGGGACAGAGGAAAGGGGGAGAGAAAGAGAGAGATCGAGAGAGAGAGAGAGAGAGAGAGAGAGAGAGAGAGAGGGAGGACACCCAGAGCGAGTTACAGAGACTTAGACAAAGAGATGGAGACGGAGAGAATGGATCTGAGACAGAAGTCAGATGGAAAGATGGACACACAGAGGGACAGACAGAGGGACCGAGACGGACCCAAGAGACAGAAAAGGGAGAGACCCAGAGCCCCCCCCTCCAAAGGACCTCAATAGAGAACCCCAAAAAGCATCGAGAGAGAGAGAGAGAGAGAGAGATCGGGCAGAGCAGGGGGTGACTGGGCGCAGGGAGGGGACCGGGGTGTCCCTCTGGTGTCCCCAGCCTCTGTTCTCCATCCAGACGCACCGCGCGCCCCGGTTCTCTGTCCCCTCCCGGCCCATCCCGCGGTCCCCCCAGACGGTACCTTTGAGCCTCCGCCTCACCACGCCCAGTCGCCACTTGAGTGACACCGCCAGCATCGTGTCCCTCCTCCGGTCCAGGACGGGACGCGGCCTGTCCCCGGGCCTCCCGGGCCGCCCCGAGCCCCGCGCGCCTCTGCGCGCCCCGGAGCCGCCTGCGCTAAATGGAGAGGCTGCGCCGCTCCCTGCTCCTCCCTCCCCGAGTTGCTAAAATAGCTAATCCTCCCCGGAGCCAGCCGCCGTGGTGGCATCGGTGGCGACAAGGCCCTTCCTCCACCAGGATCCGGGACGAGAGCGCGGCTCCCACAAGTTCAGGAATGGCCGACCCCCCGCGGGTCCCCTGTTCCCCAGGCCTCCTTCCCGCCAAAAGTGCTGCCAGGTCCACCCCCATCTTTTTTTTTTGCTGAAGTCTACCAATCCCTGTCCCCTGTCCCCTGGGAGGGCTGTTGATGCCCCCAGGCCCTTGCCCTTGTGGGTCAGGGGACCCTCCCACTACAATGACCTTCCTCTCCAGCCTGTCTCCAATAACTTGTGCAAACCGTCTCTCCCACAATATCTCATTGTATTGTACTTACTCTTCTCGCAATGATAAAGATGCCTACGTGACAAATTGAGGTGAGGTGGATGACATGGGGATGGTGACACTGAGCTAGGGTAGCATTAGGCTATTATTGACTTTCTGACTTGATCACTAGCATTCCAACACCCCGAGGGTTGATCTCATAACCCAGACAGGCTAAGTGACTAACGAGGAGGTAGTATATACAGAGTGGATCCGCTGGGCAAAGAGAGGAATCATATCCTGAGCTGGATGGAGCAGGATACCTCCAGATTTTATCATACCAATCCGAACAGTGTGCAATTGAAAACTTACATGAGTCATTTCTAGAATTTTCCATATAATAATTGCAGGCTGTGGTTGACCACAAGTAACTGACACGGTGGAAAGCAAAACCACAGATGAAGTGGGGGTGGGGGTGGGGACTGCTATAATGCATTTCATACTAGCTTGAGATGGTCTATCTGACCCCCAAGCCTGGAGCCAAAGATGTCCCGTGGGTAGCTCTTGGCTGGGCATCTAATGGGGTCACCAGTGTAGAAGGACATGCGTCCGTGTCCTAGGTATTCAGCAAGAGTTCAGTTGACCTGTCAAGCCTTCCTTCCCGCCTCACACCCAGTAAACCTCCACTCTGACCTCCTAGTGTGGCCCACACAGTCGGAATCCGGAGCAGGAGGTCCAGCCAAGGACAAACCTGCTCTCACTCGCGAGAGCTTGGGGGTTTCCAGAGCAACTCCGGGAGACCCTTGTCTCTAAATCAAATATTTTAAAAAGGGCTGGGGATGTGACTCAGTGGTTCAGCACCCTGGGTTCGATCCCTGGTACCCAAAAGAAAAAGGGAAGAGAGACGAATCACAATACTGATGATGATGTCATGTCGGCACCTGGAACCCACCGTGCCTGAAGTCCACATATTCCTTTTTCAGTAACTAAAGCCAATACATTTCCTTCTTCGTTTAACCCAGTTCAGGTTGGGTTTTTGGTATGGGATCCCAAAAGAGTCCTGAACTCATCCAGGACTCATCTTTCTCGTCTCAGAGTCCCCGATGGCAGGACACAGCCAAGGTCGGGGGGTGCAGGGGTCAGCAAAGACACCATGAATGAGTGAATGAATGAGAAATGGAATCATCTGCTTCCCAATTCTGCCTTCGGCAGAGCCCCATCTCCCCCCAGATCTCTCCTTCCGTCAAAAGAGGCCACAGTTGGATAATGAATTCCTTGTCGGCTCAGAGGCCGGGACTGAGCAATTGAGCTGGCAGATGCTTCAGGGAGCCGAGTCAGCACTGGGGGTGGGGATGCTCCGAGTTCTGGGCTCCAGCCATCTCCAGCCTGCCGGTTACCTGAGCTGCACCTGCAAGCTCACCCCGCCTCCCCCCTCCCCAAGAATTTTCCGGGGTTCCTTCAGCAGAAGTCACAGCCCCAGGGTGACTGAGGGGACAGGAAGGGGACCCCTTCAGGAAGCTCATGAAAAGTTTTTGCAAGTGGCTGGGGCAAATCAGCCCAGAGGAGGAGCCACAAGGCTGTGGAGTCTGACCCTCTTTATAGCCCTCTCATTTCCTGGGGTCCCAGGATCCAGAGACGTCTATCTTGTTGCCTGAGGTCACACAGCCTCTGGAGTGTCCAAGCCAGGATTGTAACATAGGAGTGTGAGCCCCGCCCCCCCCCCCTTTAAAAACGAGTTGCACAAAGCCCAGGAGATGGGTTCAAAGGAGGAAAAAAAGATCACAGGGATCCGGGCTAGCCTTGGCCAATCCTGCGTTTTCCATCCCGGCCTCTGCCTTAGAAAGCCCCAGAGGCCCTGGGTTGCTGCCACCCCCCACCTGCTTCCAGAAACAAATTAGCATCTCATCAGAGATGCCTTTAATCTCCTAGGCTTTTCTTCCCCATGGGCCAAGCAGTGACATTTCTGCCACCCAGCTCCGCTGATCTAAATAAGACCTAGGCCTCAGAGACTGGCTCTGCCATGTATAAAGGTGGGTGGGTGGGGGGAGACCCTTGCCGTCACCTCCCCAGGCCGGGAGAGGGAGAGATGTGCTCCTCCATTCATTCAGCACATCTCTGTGTGCCAGGCCTGGAAATCGGGCCTCCACGATGCTGATGATGTACATACAAATGGGGAGAAGAGAACAGAAATGACAAATGTAATACATAAGTAAGTGAGGGGACATGTTCGAAGGTAAAAACTTGGGCGCCGGGCGCGGTGGTGCACGCCTGTCATCCCGGTGGCTTGGGAGGCTGAGGCAGGAGGATCACAAGTTGGAGGCCAGCCTCAATAACTTAGCAAGACCTTGTCTCAAAATACATAAAAAGGGCTGGGGGTCTGGTTCAGTAGTTAAGCATCCCTGGGGTTCAATTCCACGTACCAAAAAAAAAAAAAAATTTTTTTAAGTAATTGAAAATGTGAAGATAGAGAGGGGAGCGGGTCCTTAAAGGCTTCCCTGAGAAGGTGACATTTTGAAAGACAGGCTTAGAAGAGAGGGAGGACCGTGTTTGGGGGAGAGGGGGATGCTGGAGCCAGGGTGGTGGGGGAGGGAATGCAGGCCCCCAGGGGATTCTGGCTTGTCACTGCTGTCCTGGGGGCAGAGGAGGGAGGTGGTCTGACCTCTGATTCAACACTCTCCCCGCTCAGCTGCTGATGGAGGTGAGGGACAGAGGGAGACAGGGAGGAGCCACTGCGCATGCGCAGGGAAGCTGAGCGGGCGCAGGGGAGATGAAAGGGGTGGAATGAGGTGTGTCCTTGAGGATGGGCCATCAGCCGGACAGCTGCTCCATCCTCCAGGTTAGCAGCAGCAGGTCCAGGGTCAAACAGGTTGGACCTCAGTTTTCTCAGCGATACTATAAAAGATGTTGATTGATAATTCAGAGCTATAGTTTGGATCTGGCGTGTCCCCCAAAGACTCATTAGACTTTGGGTCTTTGACATTAGTGGCTTGGTCCTCATACCGTGGTCCTATTACAAGGTGGTGGAACCTTTAAGAGGTGGGGCCTAGTGGGAGGAAGTGAGGTCACTGGGGGCGTGCCCTTGTCAGGGTATAACAGAACCAGCCCTGTCCCCACCCTCTTTTTACTTCCCAGTACCCTTTAAGAGGTGGGGCTTAGTGACAGGAAGTGAGGTCACTGGGAGCGTGCCCTTGTCAGGTATAAAAGAAACCGGCCTGTCCCTGCCTTCTTTTCACTTCCTAGTACCTTTTAAGAGGTGGGGCCTACTGGGAGAAAGTGAGGTCACTGGGGGCGTGCCCTTGACAAGTATAACTGAACCCGCCCTGTCCCGGCCCTCTTTTTACTTCCAGGTACCCTTTAAGAGGTGGGGCTTAGTTACAGGAAATGAGGTCATTGGGGGGGGTGTGCCCTTGACGGGTATAATAGGATCCGCCCTGTCCTGCCCTCTTTTCACTTCCCAGTACCCTTTAAGGGGTGGGGCTTAGCTACAGGAAGTGAGGTCACTGGGGGCGTGCCCTTGACAGGTTCAACTGAACCTGTCTTGTCCCGGCCTTCTTTTCACTTCCCAGTACCCTCTAAGAGGTGGGGCTTAGTGGCAGGAAGTGATGTCACTGGGGGCGTGTCCTTGACAGGTATAACAGGACCCGCTGTGTTTCCTCCAGCTTTCACTCCCCAGTAGCAGCTAGGTGCTGAGGTGCGCGGCTTTTCTCCGCCACACGGTGCCGTCGTGCATGGCGGGGTGCCTTGCCACGTGCCCGGAGCAACAGAGCCAGCTGAACACAGCCTACAACCTTTGAAACCGAGGGTCCAAACACACCTTTCCTGTTTTTAAGTTAATGACCTAAGGTGTTTTGTCACAGCGACGGACGCGCTCACACACACACACCCCATCATTAGGATGCCCTGTGGGGACAGAGGTGATCAAAATGTCCTGCAAACTATCTGGGCATGTGTCACCAAGAGGGGAACCACTTTGGGGGCCACTTCCTCTCCCAGGCACAGAACTGAGGACTCTACAGGTTTGTCATCCCAGGTGCTGTGATAGGCGAAGGTGGTGTCACCTGGATTCTCATTAGGACCATCTGAGGAGCTTCAAATAACAACTAATGCTGAAGCCAGACTGGGACCTGGGCGCCAGGGTGCGGAGCTGCGGCCTCACTGCTGTCCTGTCATGAAGATGGGGATGGTGACGATCAGAGAGGGAAAGCAGGCGCTCCAGCATCACACAGCATCCAGCACAGAGGAGGTATCTCCAACACACCCCTCCCTCCATCTCTCCACTCACCCCCTGCTCTCCACCCTCAGAACGAGAGCCAGAAAGAGCCCCAAGGGGATGGCGGGGCTAAACCCTGCCGTCTGGTGCCTCGAAGATGCTTCTGAGCCAAGAGCAAAAAAAATACCGCCACATGTTTTTGGTGTGGGCCAGGGCGGCTGGCCGACAGGTGCCCCCACAGGGCCACCTGCCAGGAAACAGGTGGCAGGCCTCTGCAGAGCAATAATTAGGCGCGAATTCCTGGGCAGGCACTGTTAACAGGAAGCAGGTTACATGGGGGGGCGCCTGGGTGGAGGTAATGTCCCCTCCTGCCACCGGAGCAGCAGCGTGGCCAGGGCTCCCCCTTGGGCCAGTCCATGGCAGCGCGGACCACGCCGATTCCTCTTGATGAGTCCCAGGGATGGGGATGGTCACCAAACAGGTGGAGGACCCCAACGCTGGGCTGCTTGGTCACCCATCAAACGGGTGTAGGTAGCATTGCACGGGCACCCGGGGGCTGCACCCGGTCCAGGGACTCACACCAGGGCTCCGAGATTGGAAACCAGCTCAAAATTCCGTGTGAGGCCTTTTGCTTTTGGAGCCTCGGTTTCCTCATCTGGACCCTGAGAACAAAATAACTAATGTTTACTTCTGGCTTTGCCGTCTGGGTGTTCGCAGCCCTTTTATGCACGTGAGTCCTTGAGGTGGGGACGTGATCGTCTCTCTCTAGGTCACAGAGGTGGAGACCAAGGTGCCAGGAGCCGGGTGAAGGGCTGAGGTCCCGGGGCTCTGAAGGGAGGAGGGGTGGGTGGACTGAGCAGCCTGGTTCTGAACCCGTCCTGGTGCCCGCCCGCCGTGCTGAACACAGATGCGGCTCTTGTGCGGGCGCCAACGTGTGGGCGTCGTGATTACTGAAAACACAGCATAATGAACAGCTAAGGGACACAGCCTGCCCACGCCTGCCACCTCGGAATGCCACAATCCGGGGCCTCCGCGCCTTCCTCTGGGGTTCTCTGCCTTGTGGCCGTCCCTGCAGGCTGCACACTCAAGGTGCCCTGGACTTGAAGGCAGGCTGGGGAGAGGGGTGGTTCTTGGTGGCTTTGAGCAGCCACATGACCCTGGGCTCCAGGGCACACTGATGGAATCTGGCTGCAGACTCAGGGGTTGGGAAAGGGGCGTGTTGATCAGACGTAGGAGTCACTGTCACACCGGCTCCTGGTCCTTGGGCACCTGCCAGGGAGACCCCAGTTTGTGAAACGGGGTTAAGAATTGAGGTGAGGAGCCGGGCGCGGTGGCACGTGCCTATGATCCCAGCGGCTCAGGAGGCTGAGGCAGGAGGATCGCAAGTTGGAGGCCGGCCTCGGCAACTTAGGGAGGCCCTAAGCATCCCAGGGAGACCCTGTCTCTAAAATCTAAACAGGACCCGGAGGTGGCTCAGTGGTAAAGCAGCCCTGAGTTCAGTCCCCGGTACGAACAGCACCAAAGTGGGGCTGGGGCTGTCCCCAGCAAAACAGTCCCATCCTGCAGGACATTTCACCCCCCGACTCCCAACAGCGGGGCTGGAGGTCACGTAGCTTACTAGTGGCACAGTCGGGCCAGGAGTCACAGGGCCTGTGTCCCGCCCCCCCGCCCCCAGGGAGCAGACATTCGAAAGTGACACCCAGAGACAGCCCCGCCTGTGGCCCCAGATACAGAAAAGGACGATCACGTCCCCGAAGGGCCTTCTGGCTTCTTCAGATGGCCTGCCCTGGCTGCGAGATGGCATGTGTCCATTCAATTTTTCAGGGTGAACAGTTTGAACAAAGTCCCCGGGCACTGGCCACCCAACAGACCCACTGCAGTGTAGGAATCAGAGTCCAGGGCACTAGGAAGCTGATGACCGTAGGCTTCCAGATGGGATCTCAGAGTCACGTGTCACAGGGGACTGGGGACAGCCAAGGAGGGCACACCAGGGAGGCCAGATGGTGGATTCGGAGCTGCAGGGCATCACGGTCACGGGCCCGCGCCACGCTGGGGTCCAGCCACCGGCTGTTAGAACGGCAGAATTACAGGCAGCAGCTAGTGCAAAGGTCCTGGGGCAGGTGCATGCCAAGGGCCCAAGCCACAGGTCATCAGATTCAAGAGGGGGATAGAGCAGGGGATTGGTCTGGGTGGTGAGAAAAACCAACAGCTCACACTGTTGGTCTGGGGTCCAAACTGGCCCCTTTGTGAAACGATCAGTCTCCCACCCTACAACCCTCTGTGGCTCCCCAGGACCTCAGCTGAGTGAATGAATGAATGAGTGAGTGAGTGGGAGAACGGGGGCCAGGCCAGCCACAGAGCATGCGCTTGCTCTTTGCTCTCAGCCCGGTCCCCAAGGCCACGGGAGACAAAATGAGTCCCCAGCACTAAGGGAAAAAAAAAAACTGTCCCCAAGGAGTAGGTGGGCAGGCTCCCAAGATGAATCTTGGCCACAAGTCAGGTTTCCTGAGTCCCCGGCCACTGCGGCGTGGACGGGTTCCAGCTGGACGAGGCGGCCATCCATCACGGCTGGACATTATATGAAGCTATTAAATGCCAAGGACCGTCCCCAGGGATCCTGCGGGCCTCTGGGCTTCAGTGACCCGTGGGATCCCAGGGGACCTGGCAGGCTGGGAGTCGGGGGACACAGGGAGGTTCAGGCAGGGGCTGGTACTCCAGAGAGAGAGAAGACATGGGGTCAGAGGTCAGAATGCGGTGGACACACACACACACACACACACACACCCTCCTGCCTTTGCACACCCACCAAAGAGGTGCCCAATCAGTCCTTAAGCTCCAGCGGCGAATCACACTCGGAACACATTCTACGGGGCCAGAGGGAGGACCAAAGTAATCCATGTGTAATAGAACACAGGTTGAAATAGGGGTCGGAAGGGAAAGAAGTGGGGTGCGAAGAGTATGTGGGGGGCAGAGGCCTCTCTGGGTCAAGCCTTCTGGAAAAAAGAAGGAAATGAGGGTTCAGCCTGGAGGATCCGTGAGCCAGGCAGCTAATGCAGGCAGTGCAAAGGTTCTGGGGCAGGTCCGTGCCTGGTGTGTGGTGAGGACCAGCAAGGAAGCCAGCGTGGCTGGAGGCGAGTGAGCTAGGGGGTAGCAGGAGGTGTCAGGTCAAGTGAGGACCACGGAAGGCTGTGGAGCACAGGAAAGACCGGATCTGACTTGGGTTTCGAATAAGAATCCTGTGAACGTCGGCGCGGGGGTGAACACGCCCGACTCGGGAGGCTGAGGCAGGAGGATCGCAAGTTGGAGGCCAACCTCAGCCAAAGCGAGGCCTTAAGCAACTCAGGGAGACCCTGTCTCTCAATAAAATGCAAAATAGGGCTGGGGACGGGGCTCAGGGGTCAAGTGACCCTGAATTCCATCCCGGGTTACTCCCCCCAGCCCCAAAAAGAAAAAAGAAACAGAGTTATTACAAAATCAAAGGGCCTGGGGGCCGTGAAAGCAACCAGTAATTGGACTGGATGTCATAGGAATTGGGAGGGGGGACTTTGGAAACCCGGAGCGCACCCCCTCATCAGAAAGAGGGGGCCTCGGCTCTGCTTCCTGACTGTGGTTGGCAGAGAACACAGACCCAAGGCTTCGAGAGCTCTTGAGTTTTCCCAAGGAACCAGAAATCCAGATTTTTTTTTTAATGTGAAATCTGACTCTGAAATGTCAGCAGGGATTTCACATTTGTTTTAAAGCCCTGTCTGGACCAAGTGCCTTCGTGAGCAGAGCCCAAACCATTCTGTTCGATGGATTTTGCTACAATTCAGAGGCTGGGGGTGGAGCTCAGGGGTAGAGGCCGTGTTTAGCATGCAGGAGGCTCTGGGCTCCATCCCAGCACCTCCCAACACTCTCTCTCTCTCTCTCTCTCTCTCTCTCTCTCTCTCTCTCTCTCTCTCTCACACACACACACACACACACACACACTCACAAATCAAGAAAAATCAAATTCAACTTAGAGCATTAGAACTTCAGCAAATGACCTTAGTTGCTGAGGCTGGCTTTGAACTCACGATCCTCCTGCCCCAGCCTCCCGAGGGGCCGGGATGACAGACGTGCACCATGGCACCCGCCGGCTGAGTGGGGGTTTGAACCCAGGCTGCCGGGCTCCACAGCTCACGTGAGCCCGGGTGTCCCTAACTGACCTCTGATCCGCTAACTTGCGATCCTCCTGCCTCAGCCTCCCCGCTGGCTGGGTTTATAGGCGTGGGCCGCTCCTTCACTCAAGATTGACTGGCAAAGGGACCCTCTTTTCTCCCAAGTGCTGTGGCTCTTTTGAGGCCACTGTCAAAGCCAAGGGCATGTCAAATACAACTGTTCCCATCTCACCAACTCTGACAGCCATGAGCAAGCAGGTTCTGGCCTGAGCCTCATGGAGGCCACTTAAACTGTTGATTAGTCGGCTCCAAAGCCACTTCTGAGATTTTCTTTCGTGTTTTTAGTATTTTTTTCCCATTTCCCTCTGCTTTCTTAAAGTCCATTTTCTCAAGATCAGCTCTTTCCTAATTAAAATCTGTGATGGAGATTTGCTTCATCAATCAGACTGAGTGTAGCTGACTTTGTGGACAACTTCAATACTTCAGTCACGGCGGATTCCCCTGCTGGGCTATTATTTCTGCCAACTCTGATTCTCCTTGGACAGATTTTTTTTTTTCTGCACAACTTCGTGTTGGCATGGAGATCTGATTCTCTCTCGTCAATTTTTAGATCGATGGCTATTTTTACTGTGCACGGTTTTAGCCAATGTCAGTTTTATTTCGTGTCGATTACTCCTACTAGCAGTGTTTGGGGGTGGGGGGGGGACTGGATCAGAGACAAACGGCCCGTGTTTATTTCTTAGGAAATCTGGGACAAAGGGACACACGTCCCTGAGTCTGGAAAAAGAAGACAAAGAAGGAAAGATTCAGAGCGAGAGAGGAGAAGGCGACAGGGAGACAAAGAGAGGCGTGTACTACGTGGTTTGTCTCGGGAGGCTGAGGCAGGAGGATCGCGAGTTCCAAGCCAGCCTCAGCAAAAGCGAGGCCCTAAGCAGCTCAGGGAGACCCTGTCTCTAAATAAAATACAAAATAGGGCTGGGGAGGGGGTTCAGGGGTGGAGTGTCCCTGAGTTCGGTCCTTGGTACCAAAAGAGAAAAGTTGGTCCTCAAGATGGCAGTATTAAAGGTTGGAGCCTCTAAGAGGCGGGGCTTCATGGCCCATAGTTGGGTCACCGTGACTCTCTCGCCTGTTCTGCACCCTCTCACACCACTGTAACGCCATCTGCATGAGGCCCTCACCAGAGCCCAGCCGATGTTAGCACCAGATTCTTTGATCTCCAAGACAATGAGCCAAATATACCTCTTTTCTTTACAAATCACCCAGCCTCGGGTATTTTGTTATAGCAACGGAAAGCAGACTAATACAACATGTGAGATGAAGGTTTAGCTTGGGGCTGCTCAGCAGAGTCAAAAAACAGTGTCTATCTACTGATAACCGTGTCCTAGTCTTTGTCTAGATTGTCCCACCTTCTGGCCATTGCCTAAGCCATTGGCCCAGCCTTCAAGGCCCTCCTTTACTGGATACTCAGCAATCATTTAGCCATACGTTGTCCCTGATGTGACAGAGGACCTGTCTTGTGCTTTCTGCATCTTTTTTCTATTTTTCGTAGTATTGGGGATCGAACCCAGGGATGCTCTACTGCTGAGCCACATCCCCAGCCCTTTTTATTTTATATTTAGAGACAGGGTCTCACTGAGTTGCTTAGGGCCTCGCTGCTGCTGAGGCTGGCTTTGAACTCGCGATCCTCCTGCCTCAGCCTCCCGAGCAGCTGGGACAACAGGCGCGTGCCACCACACCCACACCACCACACCCACCTTGTTCTCTGTGTTTTTAAAACATCCTTTCTGTCGACTTCAAGGGCCTCTGTGTGAGGAGATAAGTTGCAGGACTGTGACGGTTTGGACACTGAATGTCCCCCTAAAGCCTGTGTGTTGAGGCTTGGCCCAGGGGGATGCTGTTACCAAGGAGGTACGGCCTCAGGGGACAGCCTTAGGTCTCTAGGAGCATGTCTTTGAAATGGACTGTGGGACCCCAGGCTCCTCTTCTTTTTTCTTCCTGGTTGGTGAAGTGACTGGCTTTGCTCCATGTACCCTCTCCATGACATGCTGCCTCATAGACAGTGACCCCAAAGCATGGGCCGCTCGGTCTTGGGTCACAACTGCCAAAACCATGAGCCAGAATAAACAAACCTTTTCTCTTACAAAGTAAGTACCTCAGGTATTTTGTTATAGCATCTGGAAGCTGACTGATACGGACGTGCAGGCCCCTCGTCAAACTAAAAGTCCTTTCCAGACGGGAGGGATTCGGGGGATGTCGGTGGTTGGCACCCAAATGCCGATCACCACCACCCAAGGCACAGGTTTGGTGGAGACGCCACCGTGAAAGTGAGACAGCCACAGCTCTGGCCTCACGCCAACCTGCACCCAGAGCAGAGGCCAAGGTGGCTTCCCTCCCTGAGACTCGGGTTCTAGAACGTTCCTCTGGGCTTAGCTCCGCGCTGAACACTAGGAGTGCAGGGAGCCCTCGGCGGATGTCAGCTTCTCCAGGATGCCACCGAGCAGAGAGGGGACCCCTCCCCGCGACCCAGGCTCCCCGGTGGCAGAAGCAGCTGGCACCCTGTGTCCTTTCACGCCATGGCTTTGCTGGGGGCCGGAATGGGCAGCGGGCTGAGCCTGTCCAGCGCACGCATGACGCTCTCCTCTGTCCCTAGTCACTGTGGTTCTCGTGTCATTCAATGCCACCCTGGGACACAGTGGTTGTGGCTAGATTACCACCTGCCAGGGCTCAGACTGCTGGCTCCAACGTGGGACTTCCGGCAGCACGCAGGGGCTGTGTCCCCACCAGCTGGGGGGACCCTGCAGGGTAGGGGGCTGGGGCACCCAGAGCAGAGGCCAATCACGCCCAAGAAGCCTCCCTTCCTCTCCCGCTGTGGACGCCATGAGGCCCCGCCTGCTTGCAGTAGGAAAGAGACAGTCACAGGTCATTGAATGTCCTCGCCCTGTGGAATAAATAACTCTGCTTCATTTTGTGTCTACTCAGACAGGCTGGAGTGTCCGGTTGTTCGGCCAAATGCAAGCCCGGATGTGACGGGGAAGGGATTTATTTAGATGCGGTTACATTGTTCAATCAGTGGAGGTGGAGTTCAGTAGATTCCGTTCATGAGTGTGGGTGGGCCTTACCCAATCAGTGGACGGTCTTCAGAGCAAAGACCAAAGGTTCATTAAAGAAGGAAGAACTGCTTTCAATACTGCAATGCAGAGGCCTGGCGGGAGCCTGCCGGGCCTGCCCTGGAGATTTCTGACCATGAGCGCCAGAATCACGTGAGCCCGGTCCTTAAAATTAATCTCAATGGGAGATGATAGATAGACACACAGAGACGGGAAATAGACACATAGATATGATAGACAGATGTGATAGAAAGATAGACAGACACACAGACAGGAGATAGACCGATATAACAGACATGATAGGTAAGTAGAGTGACTGATGGACGGATTCTGTTTCTCTGGAGGACTCTTGATACAGCCCTTCCTGAAGCTGATCTGAGCCACGAGGGTCTCTTTCT
This sequence comes from Callospermophilus lateralis, assembly GCF_048772815.1. NCBI lineage: Eukaryota > Metazoa > Chordata > Mammalia > Rodentia > Sciuridae > Callospermophilus > Callospermophilus lateralis. The sequence goes on from NC_135324.1 coordinate 3,514,926, forward strand.
TGCTCAGGCCAGTTGAAGTGGGGTTTCTGTCACTTGTAACCAAGTGCTGCCAGCCTGTTACCTGCCTCCCCAGAAAGGGATGGGGAGGAATGGATGGCTGTGGCTCGGATGATAGGGTTTGGACTGGCTTCTGACTTGGGATCTGGTGTGTGCAAGATTAGAAACAGACAGGAGGAGAGGAGAGACTCGGGGAGAGGAGAGAGATGCCAACCAGGGGAACAGGAAACTGTGTCCCTTCTCATCTCTCAGGGACTCTTCCCAGCCTCGAGGCATGAGCACCCCACAGCTTCACCAAAATATCAGCTTCCTGGCAGGTGTCCCACCGTGGCTTGCAGTGCCATCTCCCTGAAGGAGGGACCAGAGGCAGTTGGAGCATCTTTCCATACACTCACTGGCCACCTGGACTGGCTCCTTTGTGAAGCAACCGCTCAAGTCTGTGGCTCAATTTTTCTATTGGGTTGCCTTTTTCTTGTTGATTTCTTGATGCTCTTTATATATTGTGGGTACAAGACCTTCACGGACAGCCCATGCTAAATCAGAGGTCCCCCACAGGACTTATTTACACTGGGATGGATGCAAAGGGATCTTTGGCCCAAGTCACAAAGTCCTTCATGGTTGGATGCTTTAGCAATATCTGACCCTCACACATAGATTACGGGAAAGATTCAAGCATAGACCTGGCGGGAGCCTACCTGGCCTGCCCTGGGAGATTTCTGACCATGAGCGCTAGAATCACGCTAGAGTAAGAAGGCATAAGTTCAGGGGAAAGGAGGACATGGTCAAGACCCAAGCCAGAGCTGGGAGTGGTGGCACACACCTGAAATCCCAGCAGCTCGGGAGGCTGAGGCAGGAAGATCGTGAGTTCAAAGCCAGCCTCAGCAACTTAGCAAGGCCCTGAGCAACTCAGCAACATCCTGTCTCTAAATAAAATATAAAAAAGGGCTGGGGATGGGGGCTCAGTGATTGAGCACCCCTGGGTTCCATCCTCAGTACCAAAAAGAAAAAAGAACTAAGCCAGAATTGTCACCTGCTTTAACTTCTTGTGGCCTAGCACCCAAAGTCCTATTCCCCAAAGCACCCCCCCACCCAGGACCTAGGGCAAGAACGGGCCCCCTAGTACCTGCCCAGTTAACATGGCGTAGCTCACCTGCACCATCGACTTGACTGGATTCAGAGATGCTGAAGGGGAAGGGGGTGTGTCCGTGGGGGTGTGTGTCTAGGAATGATTGACATGTGGGAGAGCCAATGGAAGCGGAGATCCTCCCTGAGCATGGGAAGCATCATCCAATAGGATGGTGGCTTGGATTCCATGAAAGTTACAGACCAAGAAAGGGGCAGCAGATGCAGCCCGGTTGGTCCCCGCTGTTCTGGGGCCTCAGCTGCTGGGTCCTCCCGCCTGCAGACTGGCCACTGTGGCCCCTCCAGCTCCTGGTCACCTAAGCCAGCCTAATAAGTCCCCCATTTTATAATCATCCTTCTGCTGATTCTGTCCTTCTGGTCTACCCATCTGATGATGGCAGGTTTGGAGAGACTTCCAGAATGGGGGGGGGGGCTGGGGCTTTCAACAGCCACAGTGACAGGGGGGCCACCAGTCACTGGACAGTCCAGGCTGGTTTCACCCACCTCAGAGAGAAGCCAAAGGCTCAGGGGGGTCTTCATCAACCAAAGCTCAGCTGGGGGTGCACAGGGAGGGGAAGCCCAGGGCCTCCCCAGTGGGCATCTGAGCAACCTCTGGATGTGTGGCAGGAAATTGGGTTAAAGCAGGAATAATGAGCTCATTACCCTCCTGGCCAGACTCTCCCCGCACGCGCAAGCCCTGCTGCCGACTGTCACTGCCTGATTGGATCCTGCTTGGATCCAGGCGCAGGGGGACCGTGGTGAGATATTTTATTTATATGTCATGCATATTTATTAGGCAGAAGTAAATACAGGAGCCGTCTGCCATCTGCAGCCACCAGCCCATGCCAAGATCCCCTCCCTCTTCCTCAATGGGGATGGTGGACGCCAGCAAAGCCCAGGACCTCCAAGGAGGAGGGGCACATTTTTAGGAGAATTCCCTCCACAGTCTGAGCACCCCTAGAATTGGACTCCCACCACCACCACCACCACCACCACCCCCCCCCCCCCGCAGAGGAAATGGAGGCCAGGCACTGTGCTCGGCCATTTGCCAATGTCTGATCCTCCCAGCAACCTTGTAAAGGTGGGCGTAACGTCATCTTTGCTACGGAGGTTCAGAGAGGTTGGGTCACTTGCTCGGGGTCACACAGCAAGTTCTGGGATGTGGTGGGAAGAAAGGCTGGGCCAGAAGAGATTGGCAGCCGGATTGGCACTCGTTACTCGCGGGTGTATGTAGGTTACCTTAATCCTTCTGGCTCTTCTTAGTTGGAAGGGAAAATAAAAATACTAACAGAGCAGCCTCTCCCCGGTCCCGCATGAGGTTGTGCGGAGAATCAGATCACCACCCATCCAAATCCTGAGTGTCTTTTAACCCCGCCTGGAGGTTTCTGTCTCTATGAAGGAGCCCCATGGCTGTGCCAGACAGGTTGGGTAAGCCAGGCACATCAGGGGACTTCTCGGACCCTCCGTTTCTTCCTCTGTAAAATGGAACAGCTACTTGGGCGGGAGGGATGCAGAAGGCAAGGAAGGATCTCACAGGTGCCCAGAGGCTTTTAAAATGTAGGAGGCGGGCTGCCCCCCACCCCACCCCAGGACCGTGAGGTAGGGGAGGAGCCAGGATACTCAAAGGTGCCACAAGCCCAGAGAGGGGTGGTGATTTGCCCAGAGACACACAGCCTTTAAACTGCAGGGAGTCCTGGGCTACCTGCCTCCCCCACTGTGAAAACAGAGCCCAGGGCCCTGAGCCCAGCAGCCTGCAAGCTCAGCGGGGCCCTGAATCTTTTATGAAGCTCTTGCCCGCAGCCCCAGGGCCCTACCTTTCGGCCTCAATGCCTCTGGTCCCTGAAGGGACTTTGCATTCAATTAAGTGCAGAATCCAAGTCAATTGCTTTTGATTGTCCCCAAGGGGCCACCTGCCACCTCCTCCTCTCCCTTCAAACAAACATGATAGGAGTTTAAAAAAAAAAATTTTTTTTTTAAAGAGATTTGATTTCATGAATCTCTCTGGCCGTTGATGTTTCCCCGATGCCTCTGGGAGGCACAACTGGCCCGTTTCTCACATGGGGACGGTTCACAGCCAAACGTAGGCCCAGGGGGACCCGCTTTCTGGGATCCAGGGAGTTGGAAGAAACAGAGATCCTAGATGTGCAGAACCGCCTTGGCCCAGGGCCACTGTCCCAGGGAACCCAAACGACTGCAGCAAGAAGGAAGCAGGTTAGACTTGAAGGAGGACCGTAAGCAGCCCCAAGGGAAACCCGGACGGCCAGCGCATCTCAGTCCCTGACTTCCTTCCTGAGCCGCAATGGTAAGGAGACAGCTGGCGACATGGCACCCGCTAGGTCACCCGCTAGGTCTGGTACCCTGCTCGCTCCTCACACCTCCCTGGGGGGAAGGAGGAGGAAACCCAAGGTGCATTCAGCCTTAAGAGGTGACAGGGAGGGACAGCGGATGCAAAGTGAAGGGAGAGAGGCTCCGGTCATGGTCATGCGTTGGCTTCCTGCTGTCAGTCCCCCAGCCTGGCCCCATCCTCTCCTGCTGTTGGAGCATGGTGGCGGCCTCAGTGGCGGGGGGGGGGGGGGGGGGGGGGGGGGGCTGCCGCTCATCCCCAGCCCTTTTTATATTTTCTTTAGAGACAGGGTCTCCCTGAGCTGCTTAGGGCCTCGCTAAGTGGCTGAGGCTGGCCTCCAACTTGCGATCCTCCTGCCTCAGCCTCCCGAGCTGCTGGGATGACGTGGGATGACGGGGGCCCAGTCCTGTGTGAACTCTTAGTTCATCGTTCACCTATTATGGCCACTCCCCCTGCTCCCTAAGCCCAGAGGCCGCGTCTGGTCCATTAGGGCTCATCCCCGCCCCCCACATGCTTAGGCAGTGACTGGTACAAACTGGTTAATTGTAGAATGAACCAAGAAGGGTAGGAATCAGCTGCCAGGACCCAGGTAGGAGAAAGGCAGGTCACAGGGACAACAATCTTCTCTCCCCCTTGGAGGTCAGCTTCCTGCATCCACAGTGCTGTGACTGCTGGGTGCCGCGGTGGCCCACGCCTGTCATCCCAGTGGCTCGGGAGGCCGAGGCAGGAGGATTGCAAGTTGGAGGCCAGCCTCAGCCACTTAGCAAGACCCTGAGACCCTATCTCTAAATAAAATATAAAAAGGGGCTGGGGACAGGGCTCAGGGGTTAAGCATCCCCTGGGCTCCATCCCTGGGTGGGTGGTAGGAGATCCCTTTCCTGAGGGAGAGGGAGGAGGAGCAGGAGGAACAGCAACACTCCAAGAGATAATGTGACTATTAAAGTGACAAGTGTAAGAAATAACATCTGCAGGGGGGACGCCTACGCAGGCTGACAGCAGCTGCGGGGGAGCGGGGTCTCACGGAAGCCTTATGTACGGAAGCAAAAGGCGGGAAACAACCTTGCTGTCCAGCTATAGGGGAGCCGGTAATTAAACATCCCCAGGATGGCCACCCGAGGGGAGCCCTGCTACAGGAAGATTTTTTTGAATAATCCAGGGACGTTGTGGCCCTGGGTTGCCAAGCAGAGAGAAAGCAAAACATAAAACCACATGTGTAGTAAGGGCAATAAAAATATTATTAATAATAATAATAATACCCAAAACAAAACAAAATACTAGAGAGGGATATACCAGAGAGCCCTGGGGGATGGGATGATTGTAGTATTTTCCTTCATCTCTACCTTTATTATCCAAATGGTCCACATTTAACAATTTCATGTTGAATCTTAAGAAAAAAGTCACTCAGTATAAAAAGTTACTGTTCTTTTTAAATTTCAAAAAGTTTTTGGTACCAAGGATTGATCCCAGGGATGCTTAAGCCCTGAGCCCCTTCCCCAGCCCGTTTTTATATTTTATTTAGGGTCTGGCTGAGTTGCTTAGGGCCTCACTAAGTTGCTGAGGCTGGCCTCCACCTTTCCATCCTCCTGCCTCAGCCTCCTGAGCTGCTGGGATGACAGACATGCACCACCGCGCCTGGTGGTTACTGTTATTTTTTTTAACAATAGTCAGAGGCCTGAGAAATGTGTACCGAACAGGGCTGGGTGGAAAGGGGGGGGCATTGCAATGTTGTTTTTTTTTTTTCTTTATTTATGTTGCTGTGTTTAATTATTAATACAGTTTAAATGTTCGATGAGCATTTTACAAGATTTTTTTAATCAGAAACAGAAAAGGAAGGACCGTGGAATTTTGGCCAAGAGAAGGGTGGACGGTCCACTCCTGAGGTGCTGCAGAGCATCCCAAGACCCTCCCTCCTTTGGAGACTGTCCTCCCGGCCTGGAGCCTAAGAGATCCCGACCAAAGGAGCTCCGAGGGAGGGTTCTTCCCGTTGGCCTCACCCCTGGGGTCCCTTCCCACCCACTGAAGGGGACTCTTTAGCCTCCCTGTGAGATACAGCGGCCCACCCTGTCTTCAGGGAAGAATTCATTTCTCACCCCCAAATCAATTACCCTCCCACCCGGGGTTCCCCCTACTGGGCTGCCAGCACCCAGCTAGATGTTTCCCTAGAATAGACATCAGAAAGGACCAGCGGGGTCAAAGAGTGTCTCTCTACAGCACTTTCTAGCTCCACAGGTAGCTGTCTAATTCGCTTCCCACTCACTGCACATGCGCGTCCGGTTCTCCCAAGGTCACAACCAAGAGGAGATTGAACCTTGGGGTGCTTAACCCCTGAGCCCCATCCCCAGCCCTTCTTATTTATTTAATTTTTTTTTTTTTGGTATTTTATTTAGAGACAGGGTCCCACTGAGTTGCTGAGGCTGGCTTTGAACTCGTGATCCTCCTGTCTCGGTCTCCCGAGAGCCACTGGTTGTTGACAGGCGTGCACCACCACCACCCCCCGCCACGAATTTTTTTTAATTTCCTCCTAAAACTGATACTGTGCCGCGGGCGCTCTGAGCATTTTTCTTAGCATTTGCAGAACGATCCTGTAAAAGGGTGAGATTCTCCATCTTTCATCCTGTTTTGGCCATTTGAGTTTCTCCTTGTAATAACTTTCTTCTCGCATCTCACCATTCCTCTTAGATTGCTTATCTTTTCTTATTGATTTGCAGGAGATCTTTATGTGCACAGGATATTATTCTTTATCAGTGACGCACAGTCATAAATACTGTCCCACGTGGTCTGTGGCAGGTCTTTGAAACTTGTGCTTTTTTTTTTTTTTTGTACCAAGGACTGAACCCAGGGGTGCTTAACTGCTGAGTCACATCCTCAGTCCTTTTTATTTTGTTTTTTTTTTAATTTTGAGACAAGGTCTTGCTAAGTTGCTGAGGGCCTCATTGAGTTGCCAGAGCTGAAGAAATCTGTAAAGCTATATATTTTTAAGATTTTTTTTTTTTTTTTAGTTGTCGGTAGACCTTTATTTTATTTATCTATAGGCGGTGCTGAGAATCGAACCCCGTGCCTCACACATGCCAGGCAAGTGCTCTACCTCCGAGCCCCCAGCCCCAGCCTGTAAAGCTATATTTTTATTTATATTTCACTTCTCCTTTGCAAACTGGGAGCTCAGACTGTCGTTTCAGCAGCCTCATCGTGGAGCTACAGTAAAGGAAGGATGTGGAAAAGTCAGCCCCATGTCCAGCTCAAAGCAGGTGCTCGAAAAATGTAGTAGCTGCTCAATAAATCTTAATAAATCTGTGTTCGGCTGGGCACTGCAGTGCACACCTGTCCTCCTGGTGGCTTGGGAGTCTGAGGCAGGAGGATCACCGATTTAAGACCAACTTGAAATAAGAAATAAAAGGGGCTGGGGATGGAGCTCAGTGGTAAAGGGCCTCTGGTTCAATCCCTAGTACCAAAAAAAAATATATATATATATATATTAAATTAAATTAAAAGGCTGGCTCCTACCCTTCCCTTCTCTGTTTCCATTCGTGGCTCATTTAGTGAGCACCTACTATATGCTGGCTCTTGAGCTCTTCTAGGGGGAAAAAATTAGAAAATCCGGCAGGTTGAGCCGAGACGCCTATGAGTCGTACATCTTCTGGTTCAACTTTACCCCTCAAGCCAGTGCACCCCTTTAGTGTACTCAGATTTATCGAGCAGCTACTACATACCAGGCAATGTGCTAGTCAGCCAGCCGGGATACCGTGGAGAGAATCACATAGATGGGGATTGTAGCTCTCGTGGCACTTTTATGGTTGGGGATCCAAAGGACATAAAGTATGTCACAAAGGCAGGCAGTATAAAGGGTTGGGAAGAAAGAAAGCCGCAGAGCTAAATGACAGCTATTCTCGATGGGATGGTCAGGGAAGGCCCCTCTGCAGAGGACACAATTGCATACATCTAAAGGAGCCAAGCAGCAGAAGATTGATTGCAAAAAAGATATAGCAAGTGCAAAGGTCCTGGGGCTCCTTCTCTCATCTTTTGTGTCTCTGCAGGTATTTCAGTGTGAGACTCCTCCCGTAAATAAGGAAGCAGGGTGGAGACTGTTTAGACAGTTGTTGCTGAGGCTGGCTTTGAACTTGCGATCCTCCTGCCTCAGCCTCCTCCTGAGCTGCTGGGAAATTCTCAGTGGGGGGGCGCTGTCGAGGGTTCTGAAATGCGCCTGTGCCACCTGGCAGCTTAAAATTTTTTTAAAATAATAATAATAATAATTCCAAGCCTGCCCGGGCTACTGCAGAGGCAAATCAATTGCAAAGGAAACACTTTGCTGAGTTTCTGTGATTGCTGTTCTTTTGAAATAAAATCGGAACATAGGCTCCTTGTCCTTTTACGCACAAAAAAGAAAAGGACATACTATTATTTGAAAGAAGGAGAAGGGAGTTGGGCCAGGGAAAAAAACCCCAGATTTCCTTGCTCCTACCCCCCACCCTTCTCGGCTGGGGTGGGGGTGGGGGGCCCTTCTGCAACGCTGACGTCATGGTCCACGTCATGGAGACCAACTTCCGCCATGCACAGCTCCGGGTGCCTGTTTGGAGGCCCCAGGGGACCTTTCCAATCAGCTCGCGGGGTGGCCATGGCAGGGATGGAGACCCCACCGAGGGGTCTGGCTGCTGCTCCTTGGGTGCCTGTGGGTCCCCCCTGGGCCACCTGATTTCAGGCGGTGACAGATGTTTCCCCGCAGGGAGCACGTGAGCTCCAGACGCGCCTTTGTTCAAGTTCGTGCGCACGCACGGGCAGCCACACGCGCGCGCGTGCACACACACACACACACGCACGCACGCACAGGGGGACCCGGGACCTCCAGCCTCCTGTCCCCGCGCTCCGCATCCCCCGCAGGGACCATTTGGAACCTGGGCCTGCGGTTCCCACAGACAGATGAGCAGCGGGATTCGGGGAGCCAATCAAAGCGCGCCCCCTCGTCTTCCCTCGTTGTCTCCTAGGCAACCGGCCCGGGGACCCATCCGCTAGCTGGGGACCGCAGGGACGCGCGCGCACAGACCCCCCTGCGCTCCTGAGCGACCCTGAGTCCGGGCAGGCGGGGCGCGCCCTTCAGCACCCTGGACAGCTCCTTCCCTACAGGTCTCCCCCTCTGGCCGTCCCTTGGCTTTCCCACCTCTGTCCCACCTCTGCCTCTGCCAGGCCTGGGTGGCCCAGCCGCCTTGGGCATCCCTCCAAACCTGGCTCAGCTTTGGAGGCGGCCCAGGCCCTCGGGGGAAGTTCTTCAAAGTCTCCCAGAATGAAATCCACCATCTCCAGCCGTGAAGGCCCAGGGGATCTTACCTTGGAGGATCATCTGGGGTCCTCCGCCCCTAGCCTCTCATTTCTCCTCCTTGACCAGCGTCTCTTCTTTTTCTTGCTCCAACAGGTCCAACTGCCTGACATGACCCCCTGCAGACCACCGGCTGATCCTCACCCCTGCCTTCTGCTCGGAACCTGGCTAGATCTCCTCTCTCTCTCTCTCTCTCTCTCTCTCTCTCTCTCTCTCTCAACCCAGGGGTGCTTAACCACTGAGCCACATCCCCAGCCCTTTTTATTTTATTTTATCTTAGAAACAGGGTCTCCTAAACTTGGGTCTCTCTAAGTTGCTGAGGCTGGCCTCCAACTTGGGAATCCTCCTGCCTCAGCCTCCCAAACTGCTGGGATGGCAGGCGTGGATCACCCTGCCCAGCTGGGACTTCTCATTCTTTATTCTCAGCTCAAAAGTCACTTTCAGAGAGGCCTGCCCTGACCCCTCGAGACCCAGTCCCTCCACCACGCCTCTCCCTACATTCTTGTGTGGCCAAAACTCACTCCCCCAAAACCCTAACCGAGGAGAGCCTCATACGTGGACCCCTTGCAACCTGGAAATCCGCCCTGGGTCCTCCTTCTCCAGGGACCAATGCACCATATCATTTTCCCACATCTGAAGTGAGAGCAGACTTTTAAAAATCAGGAAGAGCAGAACTAGGATTTCTTTTCTTTGTTTCTTTCTTTCAACCCAGGGGTGTGTAACCACTGAGCAACACCGCCAGCCCTTTTTTTTTTTTTTACATCTTATTTTAAGACAGGATCCATCTCCCTAGGTTGCTGAGGGCCTTACTAAATGGATGAGGCGGGCCTTGAACTTGAGATCCTAAAGCCTCAGCTTCCTGAGCCGCTGGGATTCTCAGCATGCGCCAACGCACGCGGCTCAGGATTAGTATTTCTTGAGCATCTACTATGTGCTGGTTCCTGCACTGCGGTGATTGGGCAGCCCTGGGCTCCACCCCCAGCACCAAATAATAATAATCGAATCAAATAAGTCGAACAAGCTTCCCTCCAAGAGACGATGGGTCTCTGGCCCGGTCTCTGCCTCTCTCTCTGCCTCTTTCTGCTCCTCTCCTTTGTGACCCAGCCCACGGGAACCCATTTCCCTGTGGCCCAGAGAAAGCCAGAGATTTGTGTCTCTTTTAAAATAGCCATTTCCTGCCGGCGCGGGTGATTGCACCAGCCACCGTGATTGAGTGCTGAGCCCAAGGATCAAGTGCAGCCAAGATTTTCCCAGGAGAAAACTCAAAAATGCTGAGGACCCTTCTGGCCTTGAGGGAGAGGGGGCCTCCTCTGGAGAGATGGCAGGGGAAGCCGCTCTCGGTGTCCTAAGACCCCTCTGCCTCCCGGGGGTCACTCAGAGGCCTCTGCACAGCTCACATGCCACCCCGTGTCTGCACACACCCGGGTGCAGCCCCACCTGCCTGGACCCTGGAAGGACAGGTCTTCAGTCTTGACAGAGACTGAAGGTTGGTGGCCAGCGCCCGGTGCCTTGAGAATTCTTTAATGTTCTCTGCTGGTTGGGGACAGCTTCACTGAACCAGGGGCATGTCACCCCGGCTCCATCCGCTGGACCAGAGTCCTATCCATCTCCCTCTTCCCTAAGGTCACCCTGGGCACCCTCCAAAGGCTGTTCCGTGAGCACCCACCCAGAGCTCCAGCCTGCCAGGGTCCGGGGCACCAACCCTCTGCCATCTCTGCTCCTGGGCCTTCAGAAGAGGCAGAGGTGACAGACCTTACTTAGCCCTGGGGACAGGGCAGGAGCGTCAGGACCAGCTCTCCCAGTCTCCTTGGGGGCCCCCCACTCTGGCTGGAAGTAGACCCTTTCCCATCAGCTGGAGAAAGACCCAACTTGGGGACGGGGCAGACCAGAGGGGGCTCTGAGAACTACCAAAAGCCTCTGGGTTCCGTAGGTTCACATCCAAACAGATGCCACCTACAGGCTGTGTGACCTTGGGAAAGGGGCTTTCCCTCTCTGAGGCATCGTGGTGGCCTGGAACGCGGAAAGAATGAGAGCGCCCTCCCGAGGGGTGGCTGTGAAGGTTAAGGGCAGGGGCGCCTGGACACGCTGGGTGCAGTGTCGCTGTCACCCAGGAGGCCCCTCAGGGTGCGCCAAGATGTGGGCAGCTGTCATGGTCACCTCTCCTGGGCCCCGAGTGGCAACGGGCAGATGGTCATTAAGCACCAAACCCAAACTTTCCTCGGCGACGGCCGGACCTGGCCGCGGGTCCCTCCTCGTTCCTCGGGTCCAGGCGGTTCCGACCACAGGTACGGAGTGGGGGTGGCGGGGCAGAGGGGGCTGCGCCGCAGCGCTGCGGCAGGGACAGGCGGGGACAGGGGGGCCTCCGTGCAGCCGAGTCACCCCAACTGCCCAGGACACCGGCGCCACCGTCTTCGCAACTTTGAGCAACTGCGGACTCCGGGGTCTGCGCGGGGCTGCGGCCGGGAGCGCGCGGGAAAGTTGGGTGCGCGGGGACGGCAGCCTGGGGTCCAGGGGACCCCTGCGGCGAGCGCTGTCCCCTCCCGAGCCCGGGCCAGGCGGGCGGGCGGGAGGAGGCACGTGGCCGCGACACCGACCCGGGCTCGCTCCAGGCGCTGGACCGGTCCAGGGACGCGCCTTGGAGGTTCGGACCCTCTGCCCTGGTGGCCCGGCCCGGGGTCCCCTCTCCGCGCGCCCTGGGAGTCCCCCCGCGGGCTTCCCTGGGACCACGCTCCGCTTGTCCCCGGGTGTCCTGCGGCGACCCCTGGAGCTGTCCCCCTCCGGGGACGCTGGCCCTCTCCCGATCGCGTCCCTCGCCCCCCGCGGGGACCGTCCCCGAGCGCCCCCCGGCCCCGCGCCCTACCTTCGTCCGGCAGCCGCTGCAGGCAGAGCGCGAGGTTCCTCCGCCAGCCCCGCATCCCCGCCGCCGCCCTGCGGCCCGACCCGGCCTCGCCAGCCCGCCCCCGGCCCGCGCCCCGGCCCCGACCCCGCCCCCGCGGGCCCGGGCGGCGCAGCGCAGCGCTGGGGACGGCCGCGGGCCCCGGGCATGGGCGGCCGCGAGCGCGGGGGAGCCGCCAGACGCTCGGCTCCGGCGCCAGAGCCCGCGGCTGAGCAGCGACGCTCCCCGGGAGCGCGCTTTCCCCGCGCGGGGGGCGGGGCGGGGGGAGGGGGCGGGGCGGGGGGGAGGGGGCGGGGGGAGGGGGCGCGCAGCAGGAGCCTCGGCGCGCGCAGCCCCGACACCCCGCGGCCCGCACCCCCGCTCCGAGACCCGCGGATCGCCAGAGGGTGAGGAAGTCAGGGAGGAATGAACAGGGAAGGAGGGAGGGAGGGGGAGGAGAAGAAATGAATGAATGAATGAATGAATGAGTGGGTGGGTCCACAAACACCCAGTGAATGAATGAATGAGAGGACGAATGATGGCAGGGAATGAATGAATGAGCGACAGAGTAAACAAGCGAATGAATGAATGAACAAATGAGCAGGTGAATTAATGATTGAGTGGGAAAGCCAATGAAGGAGTGATTGGAGAGAATGAATGAATGAATGAATGAAGAATAAGCAAATAACTGAGTGCATGAATGAACGAGTCCACAAGCACATGGTGATTGAATGCATGAGCGAATGAATGAATGACTGGAGAGAATGAAAGAATGAATGACCGAGTAAACAAGCGAATGACTGAAGGAATGAATGAACAGAATGAATGAATGATTGAGTGAAGAAGCAAATGAGTGAGATTGGAGAGAATGAATGAATGACTGAATGGGCAGATAACCGAATGAATGAATGAGTACGCACCTATGAATTAATGATTGAGTAAAGAAGCAGATGAATGAATGATTGGAAAGAATGAATGAATGAGTGAATCAGCAAATAAGTGAATGAATGAGGGAGTGGGTCCACAAGCACATGATGAATGAATGAATGAGCAAGTCAACTAATGATTGGAGACAATGAATGAATGAGTGAATGGGCAAATCAGCGAATGAATGAATGAGCAGATGAATCAATGATTGAGTGAAAAAGGAAATGAATGAATGAGCGAATAAGCAGGACCCATGATGGATGAATGAATGAATGATTGATTGAAGAAGCACAGGAAGGATATAGAGTAAATAAGCCAAGGAATGAATGAGGGAATGAGTGGAAAAGGCCCCAAGGAATGTGACTGAGTGAATGTGACTGGGTGAGGGAGGGAAAAGATTAGTAAGTAAATTAATGAGAGAAGGAAAGTGGAAATGAGTGATCCAATGAATGGATGAGCCGATGAATGAGCACATTCCCCTGCCTCAGGTCTTCCAGAGGCAAAAGGGATCCAGGATCTTCTACAGGAGCCTTCCCCACCTTGAATGGGAGACCACAGGTTTACGTCTTGCAAAGGAATCAACAGAGGCTCAGAGAGGGTAGGGCCTGTCAGTGAACACACAGCAAAGGCTGGATGTGGTGGGGAGAGGTTTTGTACATTGTACCTAGGGAGGATTCCACCCCACTGGGCTGGCAGACAGCTCTCAGAGGCTTTGAGGAAGAACAGTCCAGGAAAGGGCAGGGGGCTTCTGTTTTCAGAAGTCAGATTTGCTGTCTCCATAGGAATGAGGTAGAATGGTGTGTGTGTGTGTGTGTGTGTGTGTGTGTAAAAAAAAAAAAAAAAAACAAAACCCTGGGTCATGGAGTACTATGCAGCCATTAAAAGGGAATGTGTTCTTTGTGCACCAGTGAGAAGCCATTTCTGAGATGCATTATAAGTAATATGAGCAAAGTGAAACCAGGGGTGGTGGTGCACCTGTAATCCCAGCAACTGAGGGGTGAGGGGGACTGAGGTAGGGGGACTGACGTAGGGGGACTACAATTTCAAGGCCAGCCTCAGCAACTTAGCAAGACCTTGTCTCAAAGCTTATTCTTCCTCCTACGAAAGTGGGGAGAAAAAATAAGCAGTCTCTGTAGGATCCTGAGCTATCTCGGTGTTGAGCTGTGTGTCCTTGGGCAAATCACCTCTCTCTCTGAGCCTCAGACTCCCCATCTGTAAATTAAGGATCATCGCGATGTCCCAACAGGTCTAGTTGAGTTGCAGCCAAGTGTTTTTGTTCCCAAAAGGACTTCTAGTGGAATCCCAGGTATCTTGACCTTTTCTATGCAACCTACTTCAGAAGCAGCCCTTTTGTAAGGAAGAATGTGATGTCAGATGCCCCCACACTTCAAGGCTGCTATAATTAGTCTCATGTAACAAAGGAGGATACTGGGCTCAGAGAGGTTAAGTGTCTTGCCCAAGGTCACAGATCTGGAATTAGCAGAACTGGCATTTGAACTCGGATCTACCAAGCTTCAAGGCACGCCCCCCCCCCCACAATGGGACAGATCAACTTAGCATTTATTCATGCTCCCGAGTCCCTCCCTGGGTCACATGCTGGCCCTGTATGAATCCTGAATTATTAATAACTCTCATCAGTAAGGGGCACAGGCCCAGGGGATTGGGGTGAGGGAGGGGTAGATGGGCCCGCAGCCCCCAAGTTTTCAAAGTGCTGACTCTAGAACCTTTCTTAATGGCCGTGTGCTTCTGACAAGGCAGTGAGTCTCCCCGGCAGCGGAATTTAGAATCACGGCTATTCCTGCCCAGATTGATGAACTCCACGGTGAAGATTCCTGCTGTCCCAACCATCACAGGCTGGAATTGCTGACACGAGAGGCAAAGAGACCAGTGCTGAGGAGTTTCAGCAGAGGAGACCAGTACAAGGCCCTGGTGGCAGGAGGGGACATGGACAGCGTGCATGCCAGAGGGCCTTCTGGTTGCCTGTTGCCAAACTTAAGCCTCCCAGAACAATCTTTTTTGTTGTTGTTGTTGTTTAATTTTTGCAATTCTAAAAGTCAGGAGCCTGGACACAGAGGCCACTTAAATTTCTTACGTAGGGATGGAAGACATTTAAGAGGAGCGATGTCGGAAGAAGACCAATATTCGGAGAATGCGTTAGTCAGTTTTCCGTTACTATAACAAACACCTGAGGTCGTCAACTTAAAAAGAGAAAAGGTTTTCTTTGACTCACAATTTAGGAGGCTTCGGTCCATCACCGGATGTCCTTGGGGCTTTGGGCCTGTGGCATCACGTCACAGCTGGCGCTTATGTTGGAACCCAACTGTTCAACCTCAAGGCCGGGCAGCAAAAGAGAGAAAGAGGGGGGGTCCCACAATCCCCTCCCAGGGCATGTCCCCAATGACCTAAAGACCTCCCGATAAGCCCCGCCTCTTAAAGGTTCACCACCCCTGAATAGCACCGAGCTGGATACCAGTTATTTAACACGTGGGCCTTGGAGGGCCATTTAAGATCCCGTCACAGCAAGAGAATGATATACAGATGGTCCCCAACTGGGGACATTTCTGCTTATGATTTTTGGGGACTTACTATTGATGTGAAAGCTGTATGTCTTCAGTAGAATCTGTCCTTAAAACTTCAAATTTTGCTCTTTTTTTTCCCAGACTAGCAATATATGGTTCAGCTCTCTCTCTGTCCACAGCCCCTAATTCACCCCACAATCACCAGGCTACCCAGATCCCCAGGGGAAGGTGGCCCAGACAGAGGCCACCTCTCATGGGAGAGAACTGACCCCGCCCCACCCCCTGGGCTCTCTGA
Source organism: Callospermophilus lateralis (assembly GCF_048772815.1). NCBI lineage: Eukaryota > Metazoa > Chordata > Mammalia > Rodentia > Sciuridae > Callospermophilus > Callospermophilus lateralis. The sequence continues at coordinate 3,530,310 of NC_135324.1, forward strand.
GCAGAGAAGGTGGCTTCGCTCGGGGGCTGCGGCTCTAGAATCCTGCGCTTTCTGGAACATACCAGTCTTCGATGGGGGTGGGCAGAGCTGAATATCTAGAGGATTTCTCTTATTCACTCAGTGAATATTTGTTGAGCACCTACTATGTGCCAGCAGCTGCAGTTTAATTGAGTCTGAGGTCATTAGCACCATCGGAGGTGGCCGGTCCAGCGGCTGAAGGGGACGTCACCAGGGTGTGTCCTGGAAGGCCCCGTCCCTTGCTCAATGTCCCTCTTTTTTTTTTCTTTTCTGCTCTCCCAAGCTACTTTGAGGTGACCCAGTGCACCGTCCTTAATGGACAGTGTCGCCACGGCTCAAAGCAATGGGGCCAAGCGACCGCTGGACTGAAAGCGCTGAAATGGAGTCCAAAGAAATCCTGAAGCCAGGCTCCGTGGCATCTGTCTGTAATCCCAACTGCTCTGGAGGCTGAGAAAGGAGGATTCCCAGATTAGAGGCCAGCCTCAGCGATTTGGCAAAACAGTGGCTCAAATCAAACAAACACACACAAAAAAATTGTTCCCTTTTTTCCTTGTTAAATTGATGATCTCAGTCATCTTGTTATAGCAATGCAAAAGTATTTAACACTTTTTAATTAATTAATTTATTTTTTTTGGCAGTGCTGGGGAGGGAACCCAGGGCCTCACACACACACACACACAAGGCAAGAGCTGTGCACTTTTTTTTTTTACCCCCAGAGGACTCTGCCCCAAGGAATCCTGGGACACATCATTTTTCTCCATCTTGGCACATTTGTGGGCAAATTTTATGCCACCCCTCTAGGTGGGGGCACCCGGAAACGGCTTTGGTGACCTGATTCTTCATCCAGTCCCACTTGACACGGAAGAACTGAGGCTGAAAGCCGAGAAGTGACTCCCTCATTGGAGGCCCTGCACATAAGAAAGAAGAAAAATGGGAGGCTGAGGCAGGAGGATCACAAGGTCGAGGCCAGCCTCAACAACTTAGCCACGTTCTAAGCAACATAAGGAGACCCCATCTCGGAATAAAAAAGTAAATATTTCTGGCGATTGTGGCTCAGTGGTTAAGCACCCCTGGGTTCAATTCCTGGCACAAACAAACAAACAAACAAATGCATCTGCAGGAGGCTGACCTGAGCCAAAGAAAATACATGGCTGCCAGGCTTCGCTCTGCCCCTGGGTAGGCGTCTGGCTTTGGTGGAGTTTCTCCACTGCCTTATGCCTCCGAGCTGCGGTGTGTAAGTCGGGAACCAGCCCCCCCATTTCCTAGAGCTGCTGAGGAGAGGAGAGGAGAGGAAGTGAACAGAGAGAGCCTGGCACCGAGCCTGGCCCACAGTAAGGAATGCGTGAAATCTGCTCTCTGCATAATTGCAGTTATTCTTATTATTTACAGCACATACCCGAGGTGTTAGCGTCTTTGCTTTACCTCTCTTGCCTCGCACAGATTTTCACAGACTATTCTGGAAAGAGTTTGGCATTTTAAAAAAATCTCACGTTTATAGGACAATCTTTTTTTTTTTTCTTCTGCTTAGTTTGATTTTTTTTTTTTTTTTTTTTTTTGGTACCAGAGACTGAACCCAGAGGCTCTTTCCCCCTGAGCCCCCCATCCCCAGCCCTTTTTATTTATTTATTTTATTGAGAGACAGGGTCTCACTAAGTTGCTTAGGGCCTCTCACTAAGTGGCGGAGGCTGGCCTCCAACTTGCGATCCTCCTGCCTCAGCCTCCTGAGTCGCTGGGATGACAGGCGTGGTGAAATTTTAAAATGGAGGTATGATTTATGTCCACCGACAGCTGACTCCAAGGCTCTGGGCCCCAGGTGAAGCTGACCATTATGGTGGAGGGGATGAACTGATGAGGTCACAGCTCTCAAGGTCCAATCGATTTACCTCTGGACATTCCTGCATGAACCCAGGAGTTTTGAGGGGGACACCCCATATTCAAACCATAACACCCTCCAAAAAGTCTCTCATGCCCTCTTGGAATCATTCTCCCCTCCTGTCCCCAGCCAGTGCTGATCTATTTCCTGACTTCTGGTTGTATCTTTTCATTTTTTTTCTTTTCTCTTCCTTTTTCTTCTTCATACGGGGGATTGAACTCAGGGTCTCATGCATGCTAGGCAAGTACTCCACTACTGAGTTGTGTCTTTTCTAGAAGCTTTGGAACAGAATTATACAGCAGGGGGACCTCAAGGATCTGGCTTCTTTCACTTAGAATCTGGGTTTCATTCATGTCACTGTACATCCCCCCCCAAAAAAATCATTTATTCCTTTTCATTGCTGTATAGTATTCCGTTGTATGGATATACCACAACATGTTTATCCACTCCCCAAATGGAAGAAAATCTGCGTTGCTACCAATTTTTAGTGATTAAGAATGAAGTTGCTATAAACATTCACATGTTTTTTTTTGTGTGTGTGGCCATAAGATTTCATTTCTTTTGGAGAATAACTCAGAGGGAACTGAAAGGCCATATGAGAGGTGAAATGTAACTTTGTAAGATAAACTGCCAAACTGTTTTCCGAGTGGGGATGATAATGCTCACAGAGGACCACCTTAGACGTTTCTTAGAGGGATTGAATGGTCTGAGGCAGAGGGAGCATTCTGCAGAATCTGGCATCTCATAAAAGTTTTCAAAATGTTATCTATAATCATTGCTACATATTATCATCTGTTCAGTTTTGGAAATATCCCCCATCTGTGCCCAAAGTAGTTTTAGGATTAGTGGGTTCATGTTGGCTTCCGAGACTTTTCATTTAAGACAGAATCAGAGAAATTGCTTCTGACTATGATAATGTGTGTGTGTGTGTGTGTGTGTGAGAGAGAGAGAGAGAGAGAGAGAGACAGCGAGAGAGCGCACTGCAAGACATTTTGGACATGAGGAATCAAATGATCCCAGACAGAGCTGGGTGCGGTGGTGCATGCCTATAATCCCAGTGGCCTTGGAGGCTGAGGCAGGAGGATCACAAGTTAGAGGCCAGCCTCAGCCACTTACTGAGACCCTAAGCAACCTAGCAAGACCTTGTCTCAAAATGGAAATAAAGAGGGCTGGGGATGCGGCTCAGTGGTGAACCCCTGGGTTCAATCCCTGGTACCCAATAAATAAATAAATAAATAAGCAAAATTAATTTTAAAAAATCACAGACATCACTTCAAGACAGCCATATTGCCGGGGATGGGGCTCAGTGGCAGAGCATTTCCCTGACATTTACAAGGCCCTGAGTTCCATCCCTAGAACTGAGAGAAAAAAGAAAAAGAAAAAAAAACAAACAGCAAAGCAATACTATTCATTCCTAGAATCATAATATGTAACATAAAATTAAATTTAAATCTCTCCTCGCATATATTTGATTACCAAGTCATATGCAATAAAACATTTTTTAACCAAAAAAAAATTTCAAAGGCCATAAAAATAACTTTAAAACTTTCAGAGTGAAAGACACGGCCTTCAGCCGGGTGCGGTGGTGCACGTCTGTCATCCCAGTTGACTCGGGAGGCTGAGGCAGGAGGATCTCGAGTTCCAAGCCAGCCTCAGCGATTTAGCAAGGCCCTGAGCAACTCGGTGAGACCCTGTGTCTAAATAAAATACGAAATAGGGCTGGGGACGGGGCTCAGGGGTCGAGGGCCCCTGGTACCTCAGACCCACAGTAAAAGACATCCTCCAGGAGAACCCTCCAAGTTGCTTGGGGTCTCCATAAATTACTGAGGCTGGCCTCCAACTTGCGATCCTCCTGCCTCGGCCTCCCAAGCCGCTGGGATGACAGGGGTGTGCCCAAGCCCCACTTCAAGGATTCCTGAAGCAGGAAATCGGCCTGGTCACCGTGGCGGGAAGGAAAGGGGTTCTCCACGTCCATGTTCTCATCACCCCATGCATTCTCTGGCCTCAGAGCTGCCCCAGAAGGCTGAACTTAAAAACCAAGATTTTTTTTTGTTTTTGTTTTTGTTTTTTATCCATTTTATTCCCAGGAAGAAACAGACCACTCCCCGCTCCAGTCCTTTTCCAGTTGCTAGGACACGGATGGGTTCCAGCAAGACGTGGGAACCTCTGGTTGGCGGGAACTGGGCTCCTGGGAATTTCTCGTGCATCTGTTGCGTCTCCTGTTTCCCAGGGCGCTCCCGGAGGGGAGGAGGCAGAGCCCGGCTGGCCTCATGGGCAGCCATACCAGAAAGGGCACACGGGCAAGGGCGCAGTTTACTGACCACCTACTAAGGGCCAAAGCATGCCAGACAAGGGATCAGGGCTCAGACACCTACACTTGATCTTGCTTTTTTTTTTTTTGGTACCAGGGATTGAACTCAGGGGCCCTCCACCACTGAGCCCCACCTCCAGCCCTATTTTGATCTTATTTAGAAACAGGGATCTTGCTGAGTTGCTTAGGGCCTCCCTTTTGCTGAGGCTGGCTTTGCACTCGAGATCCTCCTGCCTCGGCCTCCCGAGCTGCTGGGATGACAGGCCTGCACCACCGCGCCCAGCTGGTTTCTAAAAGCTAGAAAATAATGGGGACTCCCCCCCCCCCACTTCCAGCAGCCCACGTGGTTCAGGGGAGGATGAATTTAGGGTTACTCCAGGGTCCTGGCCAATCAGAGCACAGCTTTCCTTGACTCCTTCAGTGATTGGTCAAAGATGGACACGTGATCGAAGTCTGAAACCAATGAAATTTGACTCTGGGACTTTATTGTAGGGGACTAAAGGATGCTTCTCTGACGAGTGACATTCATGCGGAGGGCTGAAGGTCAAATAAGAATGAACCAGCCCAGGGGCCACCAGCAAACCCAGCAACTCGGGAGGCTAAGGAAGGAGGATCGCAGATTTGAGGCCAGTCTGGGCAAAGCAGCCAGATCCTGCCCCCAAACTAGGTGAGGAGGCCAAATCTGAAGTCAGCCGCTTTGGGAGGCTTGAAAATCTTGAGAAATTCGGGAATGGGGAGGGGACTTCACCCTGTGTAGGCAGAAAAGGGATTCGTGAAAAGAGGTCAACTTGGGGATGAGTCAGGCCACAATCTCACTTAATGCTTAGATCATTTTTAAAACTTTCAGTGTAGACAGGAACCTTCATCTCTACCCAGGTGCCACAAGACCTATACGCTCTGAGCAGCCTTTGGGGACAGAAGGTGGCTTCCTGGCTCTGGACTTCCCCAAGAGGGCGAGGCCCAGGGCTGCCTCCAGAAGCCTCTATGTTCAGGCTTTTGAGGCCAGGAAAGGAAGGAGGAAGAGAAGCAGAGAAATGAACAATTAAAACAAAAAGCAATCACACCCTCCACAAGGGACCTACTTCTTCAATACAAATAACCGTTTCATAATTTACTAGTTTTTTCAGAACCTTGTATAATTTTCCGTTTCAGATTTTCTTCCATTTGGAACATTCGTTGTGTTTATTTTTTTTTTTAATTATGAAAGTAATATAACTACATTTTGGAACGTGCAGAAGGGAAACAGCAACTCTTTCTAATTTCCTCACCGGGGACTGAACCCCAGGCACTTTGAACCACATCCCCAGCCATTATTATTATTATTATTATTATTATTATTATTATTATTATTATTTTCATTTGGAGACAGAGTCCTACTCGGTTGCTTATAGCCTTGCTAAGTTGCCGAGGCTGGCCTCCCACTTGGGATCCTCCTGCCTCAGCCTCCCAAGCCGCTAGGATTGCAGGTGTGTCCTACTTAGGCACATGCTGGGCTCAGGGTTTGGGCCCCAGACTGTGAATCCTGGTACTTAGGGGTCTCTTGTGAACCCCGCGATTGGATTAAAGGCCCAGAGAATCAGCAGGTGAAATGACAATTTTGAGCAGCCTCTAGGGTAGAGGTGAAGCCTTGGGGGAGATTGTTCCAGAGGGAGGCTCCCAGGCACCAACCCTGGGTAGCAGCTGGCTTAGGCCCAGAATGAGCTGGAGGCGGGCTCATGGGTTCATATATCTGAAAAAAAGTCCCACCAAAGTCCCAGAACTGAATCTCATTGGTCCAGCGCGGGTCACATGCTGATCCTTGAGCCAATCAGCACGTGCCCCGGGGATCCGCAGCTCTAAGTGGGCCACACCCAGGTCCCTTGGCCGCCCCCTAAAAGCAGGCGGCCTAGAGTGGGGAGGGGCAGATACTGGAGTTGGAGGCCTAGGAGGGGTCTGGAACCCGAGGTCCCCAGTTAGCCAAAGCCTGTCACAGATGTCACTTTTCATAGCTGGGTGATGCGTTGCTATGTCTTCCCTGCAGCTAGCAAGGGCCCATCTAATTTATAAACAGGACAAATCCTTGTGTCTGTGACTCAATGGGGGGAGGGGGGGCTCCCTCCTTGACAAGTAACAGAACCAGGGACCCAGGGACTTTAAGTAGCTTATCGGAGGTGACAGAGCCAGGCAGGTGGAGGGGCTGGGGCTTAATCCCAGGCGGGCTGCCTTTGAAGTCCAATCTCTCTGCTGCCTCGTTTGCAGAAAAGGGAGCATTCTAGAAGTTTCTGGGGGGTCTCCTGGACCCATGGGGTTGGGGCGGGAAGGAAAGAGTCTCAGACCCACCCCCCACCAGGGGGGCTTTGTGCAAATATTCCTGTTCCTTGGGCTTTGTGGGAGGTGGCAGGGGAGGGTCAGTTTATTACCTGGGGGGTGGACAGGGCCCCATGGAGCTGGCGGGGGGTGGGGGGGGTGGGGGGGGCCTACGGCTTCAGTCCCCCGGATGTTGTCCACTCCTTTGGGCAGCAGGAATTCAATGCCATGGACACTCCTGAGGGTCGGGGACACACAGAGCTCAGTCATGCCCGACTGCAGGGCCGCAGGAGCTGGCCCACGAGCCTCCCCCATCTGTCTTCAGCCATGGGTTGGAAGTCACCCATGGGGACAGTCACTTGCCAGTACATCCAGCAGCCAGAAGAAGGGCCTCAGGCGCTGCCAGATGCACGGGCCAGGCCAGGGTGACCTGGAGGGGACTCAGGGCCTCATGGAGGGGACCCACAGAGGCCACTGAGAGTCTTTTCCTCCCCAAACTGCCACTCTGCAGAAAGACAGGACAAACCCTTTCAAATCAGGGCCACCCCAGCCTCCTGGGCGCATCCCGGGTGCCCACTCTGCCTGGCAGGACCAAGACCAGGACCTGTCCCTGACATTTCGGATCTGTTCCCCTCCCCCACCTTCTTTTGCTGCTGATTTTTTTTTTTCTTTCTTTTCTTTTTTTTTTTTTTTTTTCTGGGTGTCACATCAAGAAGATTCTGGGGTTTGGGAAACAGCTCAGGTTAATTAGTTTTTTTTTTTTTCTTGGTTTCTAAGAGGATTAGGAAGAGGGCCCGGGAGGTGGCTTAGTGACTGAGCGGCTCGGCTCGCCTAGCGTGAGGGAGACCCTGGGTTCCATCCCCAGCACCGCAAAAGCAAAAAAAAAAAAAAAGATAAAATATGTCACATGCACAAAGCAGGAGAGATAATCACGCACGACCTGCTGTGCAACCAGCCCCAAGCTGACGAATTAGACTGCTTCTAGATCTTTCTGTCTCTCCAGGAACTCCCCCATCCCCGACCCCCAGCCTCCTCGGTGGTGTGCGATATGGAGACAGCAACCCCAATCCCTACTCATTTCTGTATAGTAACTCTTTTTTTTAATTTCCTGCCATGGTAATTTTGGATCATTTTTATTCTGTTACTGTCATGTCCCCAAATCCCAACATTCCTTCTGAAATCTTTGGGAGTCTCTATTTTCTCCCAGTTTCCAAGAGAAAAGGGCAACAAGACTTTCTATCCTATCAGCCACCCACCTCCGTTAAATATCACTTTAGGACAGGGACGTATCAGTTAGCTACTGCTGTGTAACAAATACTAAAAAGTCAATGGATTGTTAGCTACTGCTGTGTAACAAATACGACAAACGCAAGGGATTGAAACAGTGCTCACGGCTCATGAGACAGGTTTGGGAAACAGCCCTGGATAATTTTTTTTTTTTTTTTTTTTTGTGGTTTCTAAGAGGATTAGGAGCTACTAATGAGCTGGGCTTTCATTAGATGAGCTGGGCTGTTCTTCTGGTCCCTCTCACATGACTGAAGTCAGCTGTGGGTTGGGCAATACGTTTACTGATCCCTACTGGGTTCTCACCCATGTTTGGGGGTCAGATGGTCGCCAGGCCAGCCTGGGATGTAAGCTGGGGCTCCTAGGTCCTCCTCCACGGGGTTTATATCCTCCGGCAGGTATGATCTCACCCTGGTGTCCCCTCCCCATTCGACCTGCACCCAAGGGGTTGGGAAGGATTTGCTCAGGCACCATATTTTCCAGGTATCCACGTTGAAACTTCTTAGACTGAATAAGACAGTTGGCTTAATAGAGCAAGACTGTCACGTGAACTGGCGACTCATTATTGGACATATTTACCTGATCTCTGAGCCAAGAGATAGACCCCCGAATCACATTCTGGTGGGATCGCTCTTGGATGGGCATCTTCACTTAAGCCAGAGCTCCGCGGAGAACTGTGTGTCAAAGATGTGCACCTTGAGCTGGGCGCGCAGCGGCCCACGCCTGTCACCCCAGCAGCTCGGGAGGCTGAGGCAGGAGGATCGCAAGGTGGAGGCCAGCCTCAGCAACTAAGGGAGGCCCTAAGCAACTCAGGGAGACGCTGTCTCTAAATAAAATACAAAATAGGGCTGGGGAGGGGGCTCCGTGGTGGAGTGACCCTGAGTTCAATCCCTGGCTAAAAAAAAAATATGGAATATATTTGATTATTTCATACACAGTTACCAAATGTGAAGTGGCCCTATGTCTCTCATCCCTCCGAGGCCCCAAAGATCACCTCTCTGTGGACCCGAATCCCTCCTGGGTGGACCCTTCCCTGGTGACCCTCCCCTCCCCAGGAGACGGCACCTGTCCCCTCCAGCCAGCCAGGCCCAGGGACTTGGGTACAAACATTCATGCTGCAAATTCTTGGTATCATGAAGCCCGAGACCCAGGAAAGATGCCTGACCATCAACAGCACGAGTTTATGGGATGGGAAGGCGGGATCCTAATTAGTAAATCGCTTCTCGACTCAGGGGACCCAGGGGTCACAGACACAGGGCCAGAGTATCGACAGGGAGAGAGGGGATAATAAAGGGGAGGACGGGAGGGGTCATGCCTTTTTATTTATTTATCTTTGGTACCGGGGATTGAACTCAGGGGCACTCAACCCGAGCCCCCTCCCCAGCCCTGTTTTGCATTTTATTTAGAGACAGGGTCTCCCTGAGTGGCTTAGGGCCTCACTTTTGCCGAGGCTGGCCTCCACCTTGCGATCCTCCTGCCTCAGCCTCCAGAGCTACTGGGGTGACAGGTGTGCACCCCCGTGCCCGGCCAAGTCGTGCCTTTTTTTTTTTTTTTTTAGAGAATGCGCAGAGGACTTCCAGAACTTGGACATCACCTCTTTTCTGTTCCTTTTATGGTCCAATATTTTCCACGGTGGCAGCTTTAGGTGCGACTTTAACCTTGAAGGGAGCCCGGGGACACGGGCCCTTTATGGTAGTTCTAGACAAAACATTTCTCAAGTGGCCAGCGTGTCCCCATGTAGAGATGTCAGCCCCAGCAGGTGGGGGACAGAGGCAATCCCAAGGCAGAGACGCCAGGTCTCTGCCTCCTGTTCCGGTCACCTCTCTGACACCCGCGGGTTCAAGCGAAGTCAGGGTTCTCGGCAGAATCTGTCTTCAAGGCCTGAAAGTAACCTAGGCAACCATGAATCAGCATCAGAACCCCACGTCACAGGGCTCGTCCACGGCAAAGCTAATGGGAGACTAATAATATTTTGTTCAGCGGCCTGACCTCCAGACATGAGTGGATTTTGGAGCATGTGAAGCTGGAAGGGTTTTTAATTTTTTTCTTTCTTACTTACCCCAGCACCCACGAGGCATCTGACCATGGACGCATCCTACAGAAGTGGGTGTCTGAGCCAAGTCCTGACATTGATTAGGTTAAAGAAAATAGACACTGAATTATTATTATTATTATTATTATTATTATTATTATTTTGCAGGTCCTGGGAATTGAACTAGAGGCAATTTATCACTGAGCCACATCCCCAGCCCTTTTTTATTTTATTTTATTTTATTTTTATTCGATGAGTTGCTTAGGGCCTCACTAAGTTGCCGAGGCTGGCCTCCCCAACTTGCGATCCTCCTGCCTCAGCCTCCTGAGCTGCACCACTATACGGTTTGGAGATGACGGGCCCCCACAAAGCTCCTGTTCCTGCAGGAATGTTCAGAGGTAAGCAGGTGTGGTGGTGCCCACATCCATTCCCAGCAACTGGGGAGGCTGAGGCAGGAGGAGTGTAAATTTGAGGCCAGCCTCAGCAACTTAGCATCTCAAATTAAAAAAAAAAAAAAAAAAAAAAAATTAAAAGTACTAGAGATTTAGCTCGGTGGTAAAGTGTTCCTGGATTTAAACCACAGCATTGGAAGAAAAAGTAAAAAAAAATGATATTCACGAGTAAATTGACTGGACTGAGAGAGCTACAACCTAATGAGTCCTCCTAGTTTGAATGGATTGGGAGGTGGGGTGTGACTAGAAGAGGTGGGTCACTGGGGGAGGTGGGTCACTGGGGGTGTGCCCGGAAAGGGTGAATCTTCCCTAAACCCGGTCCTTCCCTCCCTCCATCTCTGTTTCCCTCTTCTTCCTAAGCACACATGAGCAGAGAAGTTTCCTTGGGGGGCGGGGGGAGGCTGAGGCAGGAGGATCGCAAGTTGGAGGCCAGCCTCAGCAAAAGCGAGGCCCTAAACCACTCAGTGAGACCCTGTCTCTAAATAAGACACAAAATAGGGCTGGGGACGGGGCTCAGGGGTCGAGCGCCCCTGAGTTCATCCCCAGTTCCCACCCCAGGCCCCCCCTGAGCCTCATCAGCCTCACACCCAGCGTCCAGCCCTGGTCCTTCTCCTGTGACAAACCGTCTGTCACTAATGAGCCTCCCTGGAGCTTGTGAGAGTCAGGGTTTGATTTGTTTTGTTTTGTTTTTCTCCAAATTACCAGGAGGACTTTTTTTTCCTTTTCTTTTTTTAATTATTTAAGCAGCAGGAAGCAGCCTGCCCAGCCATCCCTGCTGGCTCGTCCTCAACAGGCCACAGCGGGGCGACTCACCCACTCGCTGGGCTCCGCTAGGCTCTGAGCCTGGGGCAAAGGAGCCTGCAAACCCCCGGGGCCGCCCCGTCACTCAAGAGACCACGCCCCCAGGGGGCGGGTCCCGCCGGCAGAGGCCCTGGGCGGAGGCCCTGGGCGGAGGCCCTGGGCGGAGGCCCTGGGCGGAGGCCCTGGGCGGAGGCCCTGGGCGGAGGCCCTGGGCGGAGGCCCTGGGCGGAGGCCCTGGGCGGAGGCCCTGGGCGGAGGCCCTGGGCGGAGGCTGGTGCGTTTGGCTGCTCTCGCCAGGATCTTTTTGTTTTTCTTTTTTGAGATGGAGTTTTGCTGTGTGGCCCAGGCTGGCTGCAGTGGGGACACCCGACTGGCCTAGCGCACTACTGCCCCAAACTCCTGGGCTCAAGCGATCCTCCTGCCTCTCTCAGCATCCTGAGTAGCAGGGACTACAGTTGTACACCACTGCACCCATAAATAATAATAATAATAATAATAATAATAATAATAATAATAATAATACAGGAAGATGTTAGAATTTATTACATAAAAACCAAAAAACAGATTTGGGGTCAGGAAGCCAGAGGAACCTGGTTTCCAAGTCCTGGCTCTACCATTTATCAAGCTGTGTGACCTTGGGTCAGTCACTTAACCTCTCTGAACCTCCTTGACCATACAATGGGGGCTCTCAGAAGTGTCCACCTGTCTGGATTTGGGTGAAGGCCAGTTAGGTGAGTGGTTTATAAGCTGGAATGTAAAGAAAGAAACGTTTCTTGGTTGGGGTAGGTAAGTGGAGCCTGCTGGGGTAACTTTGGCCTGATGATTGGAGGCATTAGGAACTTTTTATAGTTGCCGCGGATCTCAGCCTCCTGTCCCCAACGCTGGCATTCCCCTGCATCCGAGGGCAGGTACCTCCCACGGTCTTCCCTGCAGATTCAGCCCCTTCCCAGCGGGCTCCTGAGAAAAATGCCCCTTGTGTGGTTCGGTACCGTTCTGGTGACAAGTGACGGGAAAATGGGGGGGAACTTGTTGGTTTGTGCCATGAGAAAGCTTAGGGTATCTCTGACGTCACGGTTCTGGAGGCCGGAAGTCCTAGAGCGCGGCAGCGGCTTCCAGTGAGGGCCTGCCTGCTGCATCATTCAGTACATGGTGGAAGGCGCCCTGGCAAGACAGCATGCAGGCCACCTGGGGGCGGGAGGACTATCAGAGGACCGGCTGAGGGCTGTCCTGACCCAGTCACCTCACCCCTAGACCTGAGCTCTTGGGGACACCTCACCTCAAAACCAGAACCCCCCCAGGCAGGGCCTGGGTCCTGCCCACCCCCCTCCACCTCCCCTCCTTCCTCTGCCTGGTTCACCACTGACCTCCTTTCTGACCTAAGGGACTCCCTATTTCCTGTTTGATTCTTAAATTCATTTTTTCCCCTTTCTCTTCCAATCATTTGGTTATGGGAACAAAAATCAGGGGGCCTGGCCGGGCAGGGTGATGCACGTCTGTCATCCCAGCCTCTTGGGAGGCTGAGGCAGGAGGATCACCCTTGGAGGTCGGCCTCAGCAACTTAGTGAGACCCTGTCTCAAAATTAAAAAAAAAAAAAAAAAATGAAAAGGGCTGAGGATGTGGTTCAGTGGGTTAAGCGCCCCTGGGTTCAAACCTCAATACTCCCCCCCAAAAAAAACAGGGACAGTCAAGTCTCTGCATGTTACAATTCTGAGGATGAACTTTTAGGATGGAATCGAGGTGCCGGGGCAGAGGCTCCTGGGAATGGAAGGATGGAGGCTGTGTGTGCGGCTTCTCCTTCTTCCTCTGGACAATCCCAGAGGGCCACGGGAACCAGTAAGCTCATGGGTCCTCTAAGATCATGCCCCCAGCCCCCTCCCCACCGAGACCACCCCTAGACATGGCTGCCCACTTCCCCGCAGGACCCAGAGGGCAGCAGCCTCCATTACAGGGCCTCTTGCAGGGCCTCCCTCCCCCGGCGGTGGCTCCAGCTCTGTCTGCCTCTATCTGTTTGTCCATCGAGACCAGGCAGGAAATTAAAAGTGGACATCAGGCCATCTGCAATAAGGGGCTCAGGACCCGGGAATGGTGTGGGGGCGGCCTTCTCCTCCCCCTCCCCCTCCCCCTCCAGGAGGGTCTCCTCTCTGATGGCTGGATTATCTCCACCTCTGGGTACATGAAGGGTGGGGACAGCAGGGAGGGTACAGAGAAGGTGGTGACTGAGGCGACAGAGATCCAGGAGCCCTGTCCCCTGGGAAGGGCCGAGGAGCGTACAGTGAGCAGTTTCTTTTTCCTGGAAGAATAGTGGTAAGTTGTTTGAATTCTTTCTCCACCTCCTCCTTCTCCTGTACTGGAGATTGAACTCAGGGGGTGCTCTACCCCTGAGCCACCTCCCCAGCCCTTTTTATTTATTTTATTTTTTTAATTTGAGACAGGGTCTCACCAAGTTGCTGAGGCTGGCCTCCAATTTGCGATCCTCCTGCCTCGGCCTCCCGACTCGCTGGGATTGCTGACGTGCGCCACTGGGCTCGGCATTGCCAGGTCTTTTGAGGCTGCAGGGTTCTTAGTCCTTCTGTCATCCGAAGTGGACTGCAAGGGAAGCCCCATGATGGTCCTCTTGTCCCAGATATGCAGACTCAGCAGGCCTCTCCAGTTACAGCTTGTCCCACCTGCTCCGTAGCCTCTGTCTGACACGACCTCTGTCTGGTCCTTCCTTGCAGAAATAAAATAGAGACCAGTTGCTTAAGATTCCCACTTTCCCCAGGACAGTTGGGGGTGGGGGGAATGAACTGGTGGAGTGCAAAGCTAACACAACCTGAGAGGCAGAGACACGGGAGTCTATCTTCGAGCTAAGCTGCTTCAGTTCACATCCTGGGACCAAGAGTCCATGGCCCGCAAAGGAGTGCCCCCCCCCCCCCACGGTGGCCTTACAATTTCGGCACTTGGTAGAGGAAGGCACTTCCAGAGAGACCCACGTGCTCAGAAGCAAAAGAGTTGAAAAAAAAGTTGGATATGGTAAAAAAAAAAAAAAAAAAAAAAATGGTGGTCGTGCCAGGAGAACATTCTGGTGGATTCCAGAGTAAGCTGTTCTGCTTTCCATGCTTGGATTCCATGCAAGGAACCGGGGGAGGCAGGGAGACTCTCTGGATGGTTTCTAGCAATTTCTGTGGTGTGGGTGGTGATCATGGCGGTTTTACAAATCTGTGCGGGGAACTGGGAGTTTGTCAGCCAGGGACCCTGCCCCACGCATTCTGCAGAGAAAGCTAAACTCGACTCCTTTCAGTCAGCTTTTTCGTTGATTCAGGATGCATTACTTGGTAGCTGGGAAATGGCTTCTAGCATGTCATTTAATCTCTTGGACCTTTTTTTTTGGTTCACATGGAGGACAGTAGCACTTCCTCTGGGATTAAATAAAACAAGCCAGGTGAAAAGTTATCTACACCCCTGGTGTGTAGCGAAATGTTATTGTTATAGTTTGTATCAGTTTCTTCTTGCTGCTATAACAAGCAACCCCAAATTCAGTGTCTTAAAGCAACACGGGTTTATTCTCCTACAGTTCTGGAGGTGGCAATGGGCCTTATGAGACTGAAAGTCACCTGTCCCTCTGGTACTGGCCTGCTGGAGGCCCTACCAGAGGGTCCATCTCTGTCTTTTCCAGCTTCCAGAGGCTGGAAGGGAGAGAGTGGGTCCTCGCGGAGAGCAGAGGGACAAAGTGTCTCCTCCACTCCAGTTTTATGGAGTGTCCCAGAGAAGTTTCCAGAGAGTCCCTCCCAGTGATCCCAACCCAGGAAGCCACCTTCTGGAGTTTATATTCTTATAAACTTGAATATGTGAAATGGCCCAGAATAAGCACTGCATGCAGGTTACTGATGATTTCTGGGAACAGCAACATCATCATTTCCCACGTGGCATGAGTTTTGTGAGAATTAATTAACATGAATTAATTAACAGACGGTCCCTGATATACAGCAGGTCTTCAAGGAGCACCTGAGGTTTTCCCAGTTTCACGAGTCCACCTTCGTTTTTTGCTATGCTGGCGCTTGCTTCACCCTTCTAAAGATGGCGCCCCTCCACCTCCACCACCCAACTCTCCCCACTCAAGATGGCCTCCACTGCAATGAAAGTCATACTTCGCCCTTCTCAAGATGGCGTCCAACACCCGCCCTTTCATACCCTCCGCCCTCTTCAAACCCTGGGTTCCCTCTGACCTTCCCCAAATGGCGGCGAACACGGTACGCACCGCCCACTGACGTTCTCAAGATGGCGCCGAGGTCGCAAACTCACGTCGGAAACTCGGCGTCGCTAGTCAAAGGCATTTCCGGTTGCCCCTCGGGCGGCCTTAGGAGGCCTGGGAGCGCTCCGGAGGGCTGCGTCTTGGCGCCGGAGACCCTGAAAGTGACCATGGACCGGAGGAAAAAGCCTTTGGACGTTACGGCCTCCTCGGTGAGTGCGGGTGTGACGTAATGCCGCGGGCGCCGCCTCCCGACCTCGCGGGTTTCTGCGCTCCGGGCCCCGGACCTGGGCGCCCCGCCCACCGGGAACCCGGACCGGCCTCTCCCCGCCCCGGGGGGACAGGGACAGGTCCCCGGTTACGGGTCCTGAGCTGGCTTCTCCCCGTGACGTGCACCCGGACCCGGCTCAGCCCGCGGACAGGGACCCGGACCCGGCGACTCTTCAGGGCTGGGAATCCCCGGGCCTCCCTGGGCCGCAGCCTGGCCGGGCCACCCCCACCGCGGGGACCTGGGTGGCCAGCGTGTGTCCCTCTGCAAGGAAGCCCCGCCTGGCCCTGCCCTGCACGCAGATCCCCGTTGGGGTTTCCCCTCCAACCCAGGGGCCAGCTGGTTCTTTCCAGAACATTGCATCTGTCACCTTGTCCCCCCACCTCCGGGGTGGGAGCGTGCCTCGTGTCCCCTTTGCAGAAACTGATGGGTCAAGGTCCCCACGAGATGTGCTGCGCGGGAGCTGTGAGGTCTGACAGCTTGGAAAGGCGCACGTCCGTCATCCCAGCGTCTGGGGAGGCTGAGGCAGGAGGATCTCCGGTTGGAGGCCAGCCTCAGCAGCTTGGCCAAGCTCTAAGCAACTCAGCGAGACCCTGTCTCCAAATAAGAAATAAAAAGGGCTGGGGATGGGGCTCGGTGGTTAAGCACCCCTGGGTTCAATCCCTGGTGCCGGTAAATAAATAAAATTCAATTTAAAAAGGTATAAATGTTAAAAGTCATTTAAAAGTCATCAAGTGTTCCCTGATGATGGTAGAAATGCCATCTGGGAATCGATCATTTTCTGAGCATTTTTCTTTTAAAATTCGAAAGAAGTTGTAGAGTAGGAAACCGGGCTGGTGAACACTTGATGTAATTCAGAAAGCTTGGAGCCCGCACGGTGGCCCACGCCTGTCATCCCAGCAGCTGGGGAGGCTGAGGCAGGAGGATCTCGAGTTCAAGGCCAGCCTCAGCAACTTAGGGAGGCCCTGAGCAACTCAGTGAGACCCTGTCTCTAAATAAAATACCAAATAGGGCTGGGGATGGGGCTTGGTGGGCGAGTGACCCTGAGCTCAATCCCTGGTACCAAAAGAAAGAAAACAAAAATAGAAGGCTTGAAAGATAAGGTGAATTTCTTTTCTCCCCATTTGTCATGGGTGCATCGTAGTTATACACAAAAGTGTCATTATTGTCACGTGTTTGTCCTCGCACACAACATCACAATATAGTTGGGCTGATATAATTCCCCACTATTTCTCCTTTCCCTCCCCCTTTTTGTCTTTAAGAATTTACAACAGTAGGTCCTGAAGGAAACTGTCCTTTATTGGGGTTCCCCCACCCAGGACTGTGGGACACTACCACTGAGCCACTTCCCCAGCCCTTTTTATTATTTATTAAATTTTGAGACAGCAACTCACTAAGTTGCTGAGACCAGCCTCGAACTTGTGTCCTCCTGCCTCAGCCTCCCACATGGCTGGGATTACAGGTGTGCGCCTTCGTGCCCAGCCTGTCCTCTGCTTTATTAAAATCCTCGCCAAAGTCCCTTTTAAATTGATTTCTTCCAAAACAGACAGCATTGAACTCCCTTGTGCTTATTTTCCTTAAAGGCCAGTCAGTGGTGGACATCCGATGCACAGAGGCCCACGCATATAAGCAGCTGTGCCTGGACCCTTAGGAAGGAAATTGTCATTAGGTCCTTTTTCGCAGAGTGGGCTTGGTGGCTGAGCCAGTGTCAGTTGCCCTTGTCATTAGATCGTAGGCCCTTGGAGGCAGGGAGCCTGTCTGATTGACGTCTGCTTCCTGCTCCTCAGCGGTGACAGTGACAGCACTTAGTGAAGTGTCAGATAGTGGCTGGCCAGAGACCGTCCCCTGTACGATGGTAACTCGTCCGGGTGATGAAACAAAGTCACCTAGGGACAAGCCAATGGCAGCACTGTTCAGAGCAGAGTCGCGTGATGCTTGTGGAGTCTGAATCTATAAATGACGCTGACATCATTTATGTCTTGCTCTGCGTTGTTCCCTCCCCCTGTGCCCAGGAGTTTGGAAAGTCAGACTGGAAATGCACTTGGAGCAGAGCTGGGGGAAGGGGTTTGGTTTGGTGTTGGATTCTGCGTCTGAGCCCTGAGTTGCGTGTCCCTGGATGGGGAGGGACATCTTGCTTTGGGAATTGCAATCGCGGAGCAACCCTGTCGCATGCTAGAGCCGATGGGATATTCTCACTCACCTCATGGTTTTATTCCAGTTGGTGGATCTGAAGGCGGAACTCTTCCGCAAACAAGAAGAATTCAAGCAAGAAAAGCACCTGAAAGATTCTGGCGTTTGGGAAAAACCAAAGACAACGAATAAGGTAAAAATAAGACCTAATTGTCTGCCTTGGTCCCAAACCTGGGATAATTATGCTGTGTTAGGGTTTAGAAGGTGACGGTGGTCTCTGTGCATATGGATGTGAAGGGGCAAGATCCCTGTCTTATATTCAGACACCTGCATGAGGCGTATGAGACACTGAAATAGAAATCAGTGGGAGTATTTAAGAGCACGTTGTCAGTCTGTCCACTCTGCCTCATTGGTGCTTGTTTTAGAAAAGGACACTTTGCTGATATGTGGCGTGTTCAGGTTCTCACGGACGCCTTGGCCCTGACACCCTCCTATTGAGCTGCACAGCTGAGGGTCTGGTCTGGCCGGGGTCGGTGGCATTTCTGATCTCTTTGAATCACCCTCCAGAAACCCAGCATCTGGAGCAAGCAGAACGCAGGAGTCTCCAACCGGGCGGACAAGGATGCTGAACAGAGGGCCGAGGAGCAGAAGATGCTGGACAGGGCGAGGTGCGTGGGGCTGAGAGCCGAGGCCTCGGGGTCACCCTAGCTGCCAGACAGCATTCAGATCTGATTCTCAATTTCTAAATGTGATGTCATGTCCCCCTAGCCAGGTGCTCTGTGGACTGCGGGTGCCAACGCAGTGGCTCCTCGTGGTCAGGGGGCCTTGGGGTCAGGACCCATCCCTGCAGATACCTACAGCCAAGGGTGCTTGAGCCCTTTAGGTAAAATGACAAAATATTCGCACAGAAGCCGCACGGTCCTGCTGACTGTGGTAGATTGTATGCTAAGACGATGTGGCTGTGGTGTAAGTGCTGACTCTGTACAGCTTGGAAATAATCACAAGAAACAGTTCTGTCCACGTCCACAGAGACACTAACCGCACAGTGCCCACCAGCCACAGTGTGACATTTTTTAACGAATATTTTTGATCCCTACTGAGTTGAGTGTGGAGATGTGGGATCTGGATATGGAGGTTTAACTGTTCCCTAAAAAGAATATAATCTGCATTTGTATCTGTTGTTTTACAAAATGATAGAACACAGTCTCGATTTAAAAGATGAACAGGATCCTTCCCTGGACTGTTGTTAGACACTAAGATCATCAACAGGTTTTTGTTTGTTGGTTTCTTTGCTTTTGCACTGTATCAGGGACTGGACTCAGGGAGGCCCCACCTCGGAGCTGTGTCCCCAGTCCTTTATTTTTTATTTTGAGTCAGGGTCTCACTAAGTTGTCCAAACCGGCCTCCAACTTCGGATCCTCCTGCCTCAGCCTCCCGACTAGCTGGGATGGTCGGTGTGCTGCACCATGCCTGGCCCTGTCCACAGGTTTTTAAAAGGAGTCCCCGTGGTGTGGTTCTGGGTTCTAGGTGGCAAGACGTTGGCATTTAGAGACCCTGATTGTCCCCAGACCAGCACAGCGATTGCCAGAAGGCTGCAGGGACCTTTGGAATACTCGCTGGTCTTCCTTCCCCCCTCCCGCTCCTCTCCCGCCCCCACGCCCCAGAGTGACGCTGGGCTTCTGAATATCTCAGCACCTAACTTGTCCTGCCTGAGACATTCAGCACGTGAAATGGTGCCGTCGATTCTGCAGTCTGTATTTTGGTCTGTATTTCTGATCCTGCCAGATGTCCTAGTCCAGTCACGTCCTGCGATGTTTTTAAAAGATGCAGGATCCCAAGATCCCAAGATTACCCATCGCCTTTGCTCCGACCTCTCAGCCCCCTCCGTGTAGCACGGTCCCCTCACTGTCCTGTGCCTCTCATGCGCTTGACATTGCTGAGCGCCCACCAGGTACTTCAACAGCGAGCCCGACCAGGTGGGGTCCTGTTGAAGCTCTGGGTACCAGAGGCTGGCGGGGCCTGTGCGGGTCATCCTGAGTGGTGGTGAGTCTGGTCACCAGGTCAGGGTAGGTCTGCCACATCTGCACGGTGAGGGTGCCCGTCCCCGCTCCTAGTCAGCCGTAGCCTGAGGTGGGAAACTGGAGACTCTGGGTGTCCTGTTTTCCCGCCGTGGTCTGTCCTTGCTGGTAGACGTGGTGCTCCTCAGTTAGTACACAGACAGTCTCAAAATGATGGTTTTTCTGATTCTGTCTTAATTATTTTCCATTGTGTTTATCAGTTGACATCTGCAAAGAAGAGGCTGTGTCCCCCTTGTCTCAGAGAGCCCCAGGTGGTCACGTCTGCCCCGATGGTCATCTATGGTGGTGATACACTGGCTGATGTGGTAGCTCACGTCTGTCATCCCAGAACCTCAGGAGGCTGAGGCTGGAGGATCACAAGGTGGAGGCCAGCTTCAGCAATTTAGTAAGGCCCTAAGAAGCTCAGTGAGGCCCTGTCTCTAAATAAAATATAAAAAGGGCTGGGGACAGGGCTCAGGGGTTAAGCGCCCCTGGGTTCAATCCCTGGTACCAAAATAAAATAAAATTACTAAAAATAAAACAAAACCCTTTACAGTCGCCAACAGTGCTTACTGGGTTGCTCGGCTGTTGTGGCTCTGAAACTCAGGGCAGGATGTCAGCCCACCTGGGGGCGTATTTTCGTGGTGCTTGGCCTGTCTGCAGCAGACCACAGGCTTCACTTAAAGACATGGCCTTTTATAATGTTAATTTTTAGAAATAAATTTTTCCGTCCCAGTGATTGAATCCAGGGGAGCTTAACTCCTGAACCACATCTCCAGCCCTTTTTCGTAATTTTGGGACAGGGTCTAGCCAAGTTCCTCAGGACCTTGCTACGTTGCTGAGGCTGGCCTTGAACTTGTGATCCTCCTGCCTCAGCCTCCTGAGCCCCTAGGACCACAGCCATGTGCCCTGTGCCCAGCCAAGATATGGCCACTGCGACATCCGTTTTGCTATTGAACATGTGCTCAGGACTTTAATCTTGTCAAACAGGTGCCGAGACCTGTTGTGCTCCAGCAGAGTCTGTCTTGCACATGGTTGTGCCTGTCCCCACCAATGACGGTCAGCAAGGCCTGTCTCCCTGTGGCTGGAACAGTGGGGCCCACCCTGGTTCCCGGGCCCCACCTTGGGTGGGTCACAGCTCCGTTTCATCCCACACCCTGAAGTGAGTGGAGTGGTTGACAGGTGGAGAGAGGAGGCGCCTGTCTCTGGGTCCCATCTTCCATCCTCAACCAAAGAAATTGCTCCTGAAAGTCACCAAGGTCTCTCTGCCAAGTCCAGCGGCCATTTCTCTCTTGGCCTCCTTTGTCCTTGGCAGGCCATTCCTGCCCCGCAACCCTGTCACCTACTGCGCCAAACATTTTTCTGATTTTTGGTCCTGGGGTTGGAGCTCGGGTGCCCTGCCCCAGCCCTTTTTATTCCTTATTTGGAGGCGGGGGCTCACTGACTCCCCCAGGCTGCCCCTGAACTTGGCCCTCTGGCTCACTGGGATCGCAGCTTGGGCCACCATCGGCTGCACCGGACCTCCTGTCCCCCGCCTCCCTCTCCTGCCAGCTCCCTCTGCCAGCCTGCTCCCTCCTCCCGAGCACGCGCGCGCCCGGCTCTGCGCCCTCCCCTGTCTGGTCTCTGCCCGTCCCATCGTCCTGTGCTGGGCCTCCTCTGGTTTACTGGTCACCCTCAGAGGGCTGTCCCCTGGCCACCATCCCTGAGTTAGCATCCCACCTGCTCTGGGCTCTTGACACCTTGGGGTTCTGTTTTGATTTTTTGAAGTTGTCTGGTGACGACACCAACAGCCTGAGCCGCTGGGCAGGAGTGGGCCTCCCGCGTCCTCCTAGGACAGGGCGTGGCCGTGGGAGGCCTGGGGTGGAGACTCGCTGCCTGTGGGAAGTCAGAGGGGACCCTCCTGCCCTGGACATGGCCGTCTCCAGGGAGACAGGGCTGTGCGTGTGGCATCTGGTTGATCCCCAGGACGACCTAGGAGGCAGTAGCCTTGTGTTTCCTTTGTCCGTCTGTCCGCGGGAACTGAGGCACAGAAAGGTCAGTAGCTTGTCACAGCAGCAACCCAGGATTTCACAGCCTCCGGATGACATTAGAAGTGAAATTGCCCGTTGTGATGAAGGTCCTTCACAAGAGGAAGAGCGGGTGACCTCTCAGTGCTTCCTATCATTAAGGGTTTCTGGATTAAAGATCCGCCTGCCCTCCCAGCCGCCTGCGCCTGCGAGAAATAAATATCACCCGAATCAATCTCAGCAGAGAGGCTGCTTCACCAAAATGCCAAGTTGTCGTCTGCTCTTTATTAGCAAATGTGTCCCCATCCATTATTCATGCCAAACAGACTTGATCTTTTTTTTCTCTTTTTCCTATCGAGGTCCTGGGGGTTGAACCCAGGGCGCCCCACCACCCAGCTCCATCCCTCAGTTGTTATTTTGTATTTGGAGATGAGGTCTTGCTAGGTTGCCCAGGCGGGCCTCGAAACTTCCACCCTCCTTCCTCAGCCTCCCGAGTAGCTGGGATCACGGGTGTGCATGCTGCACCCACATCATCGTGGTTTAAAATTTTTTTTATACCTTTATTTATTTATTTTTATTTTTTATTTTATTTTTCTACCCTGAGCCCCAGCCCATTATCGTATTTTTAATAGACTTCTAAGACGTTGGTTTCCAAGTCCATGAGAGGCCAGGGCCCAGGTCTAAAGCAGCCAGGCATGAAGCTTGGCCTCCACTTTGGTCTCCTGTTCAGCGTCCACGACTAGAAACTGTCCTTGTTCCCAGGCGTCTCGTTTGCCGTGGATTCCGGTTGCGTGAGCAGTTAGGTTGAGCAGTTGGGACCTTGTCCGTTTATTCGTTCGGTCCCATGTTCACTGAGGGGCTGCTGTGGCCCACTGTGAGGTCCTGGGACACTGGGACACACGTCCTTGGGGCCGTGGGGCTGTCCTGGCTCAGCCTGTTGGCCTTTAGTTGTGGCCACCTCGTTAGCCAGGCCTCCTGGGCAGATGGCAGCTGTGAGGCTGAGGGGGTGGCCCTCACCAGGAGGGACAGTTGGGAACCCATTTCTAATACTTGTCTCTGTTTTCCTCCCAGGGAAAAATTAGAAGAAAAAGCCAAGTTATACGAAAAAATGACTAAAGGAGACTTTCTAGGTGAGTGTGTTTATTTGTACCAATTTATTCTCTCTGAGTCACGCAGAGACTTTGTTAAGAAGAGCGAGAAGGCTAGGCTGGGTGGGGCTGGGGAGGCCCAGGGTTCAAGCCTTGGCACCCCGAGAAAATAAACAAATAAATAGAAATAACCAACAAAATCCAGTGAAAATCCTGCTTTCTCTGGCGGCACAAGAACAGTGCAGAGTGACTTCCAGGTTGCTCCCCAGGTGGAGAAAGAGGGTACAGGACCAGGCACCGTTAGGAAATAAGGTCTAAATGAGCCTCACTTAGTTACCTACAGGGGGCGGCCTTGGTCTGGGAGGTGTCGGGTCTGCAGCAGAGCAAGGTCTGAGTGGGGGAAAGGCAGGGTGGAGTCATGGTCATACCACAGCCTAGAGTTCCTTTTCTTTTTCCTTCTCTATTTTTTAATTTTTACTTTTTTTGATTTTTAATTTTTTTGGGGGGCTACTGGGGGAATTGAACTCAGGGCACTCGACCACTGAGCCCTGTCCCCAGCCCTATTGTGTTTTTTTAGAGACAGGGTCTCACTGAATTGCTCAGGGCCTCCATTGCTGAGGCTGGCTTTGAACTCGCGATCCTCCTGCCTTGGCCTCCTCAGCTGCTAGGTCCCAGGCGAGCACCACTGCGCCCGGCCCCTTCTGTTTTTTAACCATATTTCCACATTGTGCTTACAGCTGCTTTGAAGTAGAAATAATGAAACTGTTTCCTCAGACCCCAGAAAAAGAAAGTCCAGCTCAGAGTTAGCCAGCAGTGGGACAGGCTTTTATGGGACAGTGTACATTCCATTCCCAGAGGACAGGGACCATGGGACTGTGGCTGAGTGATTATCGGGGAGAAGGTAGGCCGTGGGGTGCCCCCTAAGGTCTGAGCTGGAGCAGAGCCTTTTGCAGGGTCCGGGGGAGCAGACGGGTGAGGGAGGGGCTAGCCAGCAGGACGGCCCAGCCTGGGCCCGGGTGTAGCTAGGGGGACAGGCAGGGCTGCCCGGGTCACCGCTGCCTCTCCTAGTGCACCTAAGCCCAGCACAGTGGCATCTCCCTTACCCTGTGCACGCGGGAGTGTCCTGGGTTAAGTTAAAGTCGGGGTGGCTGCGAGACTGTCCCTGTGTTCTGGTCCTCGGTGACCGAGGCCCTGCGGGTGGACATCACCTGCCCCCTGTGAGCCTTGCAGAGCGGGCCTGGGCCTGTCTGAACGCCAAGGCCAGTGGCTGGAAAAGAAGTCCTTTCCCTGTGTGAGGCAGGGGACACGGCCTTGGTCTGGGCGGTGTGTGGGGCCGGCAGCCGAGCAAGGTCCCCGTCCTCACCTGATGGCCTGAGAAAGGCAGGGCTGTGGCGTCCCCAGGGCGTCCTGAGACACGCGGCAGGAAACTGCAGCTTCTGTGTGTGTCCACGATGCCCGGGGCCTGTTCCCAGCTCCCCTCAGGGGCGGGCACCTCTGTGCCTTGGTGGCCTTCCCAGGTGGGGGCGTTGACTGCTGAGCTGGCAGGGGCAGTGGAGCCTCCCGGTGACCTGGGACAGGGTCCTGGGTGCTTCCCTTCCGTGACGTCGAGGCCTGAATGTTGTCCCTGTGTCCTAGACGAGGAGGCGGAGGAGCTGTACCTCGTGGACTTCACCCAGAAGATCATAGACAAGCGCAGGGAGATGGAAGCTTCCGGGGCCACCAGAGAGTCCCGGAACGCGGCCGAGAGGGACGAGGAGGACGACGAGCGTCTCTCAGAGAGAGACATACCTCCTCCCCAGGACCCCAGTGAAGAATGGTGGGTGCTGTGTGGGGGTCCGAGCAGAGTGTTTTGTTGGGTCATTACCAACTCGTTGCTCCTTAGACTTGCTTGGTCCCAGGGATTGAACCCAGGGGCCCTCGACCCCTGAGCCCCGTCCCCGGTCCTTCATATATTTTATTTAGAGACAGGGTCTCCCTGAGCTGCTGAGGGCCTCACTTTTGTTGAGGCTGGCCTTGACCTCACGATCCTCCTGCCTCAGCCTCCCCAGCCCCTGGGATGACAGGTGTGGGCCACCGCCCCTGACCAGAGACCCCTCTTAAGTGAGGGTGGTCATTGTGTCACAGAGGTCAGGCAGCGGCTCCCACAGAGACAACAGCGATCACATGTGACAACCAAGCCCTTGCTGTCATCCAGCGCTGTGCCAGGCCCAGGGGTGCTTGGGGACGTCCTCAGCACTTTGCTCACTGACACTAAAGAGCTGTTTAGGCAGAAGCGGGAGCCCCCAGGCAAGCCCTGCTGTGGCCATGTCATTTTCCAGCCGTGGCTGGGCATTGTGGCCTTGGACAGCTCCACTGCCACCCGCTGCTGCCCGTGTGACCACAGTCACCTTTCTGACCTCGGAGGCCGCAGTGTATGTTTGTTCCCGTGACCTTTGCTTTACTACAGTCCCCTCAGGGGGTGAGAGCACCCGGGGCCACCTGGGCGCTGCTCTCAGGGGATCCAGCAGGCTTCTGGGGAGCGATTTCTGGGTGCCATCTCCGTGTAGGTGAAGGGGTGGGGACAGAGCTCGGCCTTTCCATACAGAGACCGGCATGACAATCCCACCCTGGTTGTCATTAGGAGCCCTGGTGGGCAGTGCCTGAGGGCCCCGGGCACCTCTGACCCCTTCCCGGCCGACCCTGCCCCTGTCCTGCCTGCGAGCCTCAGGGGTCTGCACTGGGGGCACGGGTTGTTCTCATCAGCGGCCCAGGGAATGCCGTGGCCTTTGTTGGTAGTTTTCCGCCCTTGGCCCACGACGTGGCCGCCTTGGCCCGAGGTAGCGTTTTATTGGGATGAAGCAGGCGGCGTCTCATCTACTGTCTAGGACTCCTAGCTGGGTGGCTGGGTGTGGGGTAGCCGCACACTATATAGGCCCAAAGTCAAGGTCCCGTCCCTTGTCACAGCCCTTCGTCCCCATTGCTGATCTAAGTGATTTCTCCCTCCTCTGAACTTGGGTGACACTTCATGCACTTCCTGCTTTGGGGGGTCTTAACTTATGATTGACACGTCGTCCTTGGGTCCTGCCTGATCGCATTGGCTCCTCCTGGGCCCGTGCGTCACCCTCCCCAGAGCCCCTTGGAGACGGGGTGACATTAACTGTCCTTGGAGTCACCCTTGGTTCCCTTCATTGGCCTGGGACAGGGCTTGCTCAGTGACGAGGGACCGCTGATGAGCCAGCTGCCGCTGCCTTGCTCTGCTTTGAGGGGTCTGAAGCTGGGGGCCTCAGAAGCAGAACAGGCCCTTGAAAGACTGATGTCTGCTTAGATCTTTGGCTTATTAAGGCCTCTGTGATCACGAGCGATTTGCCAGTGATTTGAAGAACTCTGGGGGCACGCGCGGTGTCACATGCCACCCCGTGGTGAAGGAGGACGCACCGCCAGCAGTTCTGACGCTTTGTGTTTTGTTTTGTTTTTAAGCCAAGCTCCAGAATCCAACTGCTTGGAAACTCCTCTGAGGAGTTAAGTTCCAGGTGGTGGAAAATCTTCCCCAAAAAATACCGTAAATAATCCCTCGGACCATCTGGCCGGTTGTCTTCCCTCTCATTCATTAGAAAAAGGGAAGAAGCTGCTTTCTGCAGTTGGAGGTTCTGCTTCTCTGCTGGATCAGCGGTGGGGCCACAGGACGGGAAGCCATCAATTGAAATCAGAGTTGCTCACTAGGAAGGCAATGTCCAGCCGGAGAAACCCGGCCCACAGAGTCCGAGCCCGATGGTTCCATCAGTTAGTCCTCACTGAAGCCCCACTGTGCGCCCAGGGCCCTGCTAAAACCCGTGGACACCCCCTGCCCATAACTTCCCTGGAAAATGCGTCATAACGCAGGTGAAATGCCCGCGTCTCCCTCCCACCCTGCACCCCTGTCCCCACCATCTAGAGCAGGCAGAGAGCAGGACAGAGGTGAATTGTTTGGTTTCCCGCTAATTAAAGCCCAGAAAACACGACGACATATGATAAGCGATTTCCGACTCCTTGGGAAGAATTGTCCCCAGTGGAAGAAATAAAGGAAACAAAAGGTCAGACTCAGGAGACCCTGAGGAAATGAGCAGTGGGGGCCCAGGGGACGAGGTGAAGTCATGGGACACTGACGCCTGTTTGTGACCCCCTGACAACGTGAAGTGGGCTCCCAGCTGTCGGGCAGGTTTCTCTGTGGGAGAGTCACCTTTGGAACCAGAGGCGGAGTGTCAGCTGTGTTCTCTGAAATGAAGGTCTGGGGGAGCCCTTGGGCCTCAGCCCGCCGTGTGCCAGTGTTGACAAGCGTGTTCTCGGTGGTGGCTGAGCCCGCATCCCCTCCTCACCGGCTCCATGTCCCTGATCTGGGGACCGGGGTGCCACGCCTTCTCACACCTTGTCATTGATTTCAGGGTGGATTACGTGGACTCTCTGGGGCGATCCCGGCGCTGCATGAGGAAGGACCTGCCGGGTCTGCTGGAGATGGACAAGAACCTGCAGGGGAGACTGTGAGTACCTCGGCACCCTTGGCCAGGTCCGTGCGGCCACCTCCCTGCGTTAGGTGGTACATAGCCATCGAGGCTCTGTATGGCCATCTCTGTTTCCTTCACAGAGCGCTTAGTGAAGGTGTCCAGTAGGTGGCCTGCCCGTACACATGTGGCCCACACTCAGGGACAGTCTTTTCCCTTGTGTCCCGAGCTCCTGGTCCTCAGCCATCCTCCTGCCTCAGCCTCCCAGGTGGCGAAGGCCGCTGTGGGCGCCTGCTCTGATCATCTGTGTATCGCAGCTCCTGAAAGGAACTGATGGAGCTTGGGGGCTGATGACAGAGTGACCAGTGCAGAGGGAGGCCAAGGCAGGCCCACAGGGAGGCTTGGTGGAGATGGGGCCTGAGAACCAACACCCCTTCACTACCCACAGCAGGAGGGGTGGGCGGCCTTGGCTGACTCGCTTTCCCTTTGTTCGTCTTTGGGTTTTAAACTAAAGGCCCCATCGCTCCCTTCCCCCCCCAGTGGGATCGAACTTGCTAAAACATCCGGGAACAGAGTCCCTCTTCCCCGAGCCACTTCTGTATAAAAAGGGTTGGGAAAAACGCCACCTCGTCCCACCCCCAGGTTCGGGCATCCTGTGGACAGGCCTGGGCTCTGCACAGGAAAGGACAGCGAGCGGCAACCTCGGCCAACCCAGGACAGGAGGCCCCCCTGGGAGCAGTGTTGGGCACCTCTGTGTCCCTGGCGGCCATGCACACAGGCCCCAGTTCCTCCCGATGCCCGGGCCCCTCCCGTCTTGCCAGGACCTTAGTTATAAAGCAAGAGCGCCTCCTGCTCAGCGGCCAGCCTGGCGCTTGGTTTTAAAAGATGAAACCCCCTCACTGACCACTAGTGGTCTGGTGGACCGGAAGCCCCTGTGGGGCCCTGCTGTCCCTACCAAACAGTGTTGGTTTTCCCTGGTCCCCACTGCTGGGCTCCAGCAGGGCCACCCCAGGGTGACCTGCCGCGAGCCTTGCTGTGCCGTGTCCCCCCAGCTTTGTCAGTCCTGCCAACGAGAAGACCCTGCTGTCCGAGGACATGAGGAAGGAGCTGCAGCGTCAGCAGTGGGAGGAGGAGGAGCGGGAGGCCCTGCAGCGGCCCGTGGGTCCCCTGCACTACGAGGACATCCGGGAGAACGGTATTGCTGTCCCTTGCAGCTTTTCAGGCCACTTTCTAAGATCGTGGCCTGGGGACAGGTGTGACGGGGAGCACTCACAGGCGGTCACTCTGGCAGAGAAGACCCTGCCCTGGAGTGATGCCCCTTGCCCACCCGATTCCCCAGGGGACGCTCACGTGGAGAACGTCTCCCTCCCGCAGTGTCTGTGGACCCAGCTGTTCCGTACAGCTGTGGCTGGAGGTGGACGCATCTTTGCAAACAAGATGAAAACTAGTTCCAACTTTGTGTTTGTTCTTTGGCTTAATCGTACGTTTAAAAAATGGAACATTTTAAAAACACCTGTGCAAAGAGCAATGGTTCCTTTTTGGTGTGGGTGGGGAATCTGGTCTGAGCATCGTCTGGTGCTCAGGGAAGTCTGACCTGTGGATCTCGCTGACTCCTTCCAGAGGCCCGGCAGCTGGGCGTTGGGTATTTTGCCTTTGCCCGAGACCAGGAGCTGAGGAGCAAGCAGATGAAAACCTTGGAGACGCTGCGCGAGCAGGTACGCGGGCAGCGTCCACCTGTCAGGGAGAACATCTGGCCTTTGGTTTCAAGATGTTCTTCTTAAACTTCCTAAGACGTTAAGACTTATTTTGTTTCTCTGTTTCTGGTAATCGTGTATAAACAGATGCCTTTATTTTATTTTATTTATTTTCCTGTGGTGCTGGGCATGGAGCCCAGGGCCTCCCACGTGCCAGGCCAGCGCTGTGCCTGTGACCCCCGGCCCCCAGAGTTCTCACAAGAGCACCTCCTGGGCCGTCATTCTCAGGTCCCCATGGTGCTTCTCAGAAGTGCTGTGAGAACCAGTGAATTGTCTGTTCTTAGAAGAAAACTCTTTCATCCTTTTGGAAAGAGATATTGTGAATCTGACTCCAAAAAATGATTTTCTGGCTCTTTCTCTAGACAACAGATCAGAGAATCAAACGGGAAAACATAAAGGAAAAGCGGAAGGCTCTGCTGGAAGCCAGGCTGGCCAAGCTGCGCCAAAAGAAGATGAAAAAATCCAAAGACGACGGGACTGAAGAGGGCGACCCAGGTAGCGCGTGGCTCAGGGCTCTGACCCTCAGGAGGGGAAGCTGGTTCCGTCTGCGTCCCCCCACAGGGCTGCTGTGGGGAGCGAGCCTCAGTTTACCTAAGCCTTTGACAGCAGGCCTGGGGGTCCTGCCATGAGCAGTGTGTGTGACCAGAGTGACGCAGAGTGACACTGAAATGCTTCTCACAGCAGACAGATAATTCACTGGGCGCCTCCTAATGTGGTGGGTTAGTCACCAAGATCCACAGAAAGGCACCTCAAGGGAAAGTGTACGCATGCGCATGTGTATCATGGAATTAACATTTTTACTTTTTATTTTTTAAATATGCAAAAAAAATGTACAGCCTTTTCTTGGGCCAACGCCCAGCACACCCGACTGTGTGGGTGGGGGAATTTGTTACATATTCGTGCAGGCGCACTGTACTGTGTCATTCTTGAACCAGGGCAAGTGTGTTTATTACTTCAAACATTCATTAGGTCTCTATGGGGAAACACTCACACTTCCTCCTTGCCTTTTAGACATCTTTTTTTTTTTTTTTTTTATTACTAATGGCTGTAGTACTTTTTAAAATTCATTCTAATTATGCGCATATGACAGCAGAATGCATGTTGAGTCATTGGGCACAGCTGCAGCAGCACAACTTTTCTCTTCTCTGGTTGTACATGACGTAGCGTCACATCATAGGTGCAGTCATACGTGTACCTGGGTAATGACGTCCTTCTCATTCCACCATCTTTCCTGCCCCCATATCCCTCCCCACCCCGCCCTCCCCTTTGTCCCTATCCCCTCCATTCCTCCCATGCCCTCTCCCCCTTTATGGATCAGGCTTTGGTTTTTTGGGATTGGCTTACTTCTCTTAGCATGATATTCTCCAACTCCATCCATTTACCTGTCAGTGCCATGATTTTACTCTCTTTTATGGCTGAGTAATATTCCACTGTGTATATATACCGCAGTTTCTTTATCCATTCATCTGTTGAAGGGCATCTAGGTTGGCTCCACAGTTTAGCTATTGTGAATTGTGCTGCTATAAACATTGACGTGGCTGTGTCCCTGTAGTGTGCTGTTTTTAAGTCCTTTGGGTACAGACCGAGGAGAGGGACAGCTGGGTCACATGGTAGTTCCATTCCCAGTTTCCTGAGCAGTCTCCAGGCTGCTCTCCATGTTGGCTGCCCCGTTTGCAGGCTCACCAGCAGTGTGGGAGTGGGCCTTTCCCGCATCCTCTTGCTTTCAAATTCCTTCATAAACTTGGTAGTGAAATAAAACTTCAGAGACATGACTATAGACAGCTTACCAAAAACAGTGCTGCAGCAGTTGGTGACTGGGCACTGGGGGCACGGCGTCCCTTGGCTACACTGCTCAGTGCTGTGCCTCTAGCTTCCTGTGTGCAGGATGGAGAAGCAGCTGAGCTATTGCTGTGGGGACGCTTGTGGGACAGAGAAGACAGAGCTCTGTTTCTCCCTTTAGTACTTCAGAGGTGGCCGGGTGGGGGGCTCGCAGGGCAGCTCTGCCCCAGGGGGTCCCAGCATCCTGCTGTCCTGCAGGCCACAGCTCCTCCGCAGCTCCCACTCCCCATCAGCCCAGGGAAGGGGCAGGAGGAGAGGGGAGCCGCTTCCTCTTGAGGAAGGTGAGTCAGAAGTCACCCAGAACCTGTGCTTTGACACCCCCCAAGGCAGACAGGCTGCGGGGGGGCTGGGAAAGGCTCCTGGGAGGGACCTCAGGCTGCAGTGAGCCATTTTCTAACATCTGAGCAAAACCTCAGTTAGCCCTGAAAGGAGACCAGAAAGATCTAGAAATCTGAAAACTTTCATATAGGTGTCGTAGTTTCGTGCAAGGTGAGCTCTTCCTGTGGCCTGCTTTTTTTGCTGTGTGTCCAGAATGGCCGTCATTCCCATCTGTGAAGGGTCACTGCAGTGTTTTTGAGAAATCGTCTCATTTAAAAATTTCAAAATCTGGCCCGAATGGCGCAGCCTGGAGCAGGTCCCACTCTGCACCCCCAGCCTCCGCTGCTGTGCTGGGGTTGTGACTCGGGTTGAGGACTTGGGGCTCTTCTGGTCCTGAGATCACCAGTTGTGCAGTAGAGACGTGGTGGGGACAGAGACTCGTGTCTACCCTGCCTGGGGTCTGACCCCTGTGGGACATTGCTGAGCTGAGCTTGTAAGCCCTGAGCGCCACTTGTCTCTCAGGAGTGGCACATTGGTTCTTCCGTTGTCATAATGAGGACTTTGTTTCCTTACAAAAAAACAGACGCAGCTGTTATTGGGCCTCCGGCTCCAGAACCAAAACCTGGGCCAGCTCCGCCTCCTGCTCCCCCGAGCAGCAAAGTGGAAGTCATCATCCAGGAGAGGAAGGACACCAAGCCCGGAGTGCCACACGTCCGCGAGTGGGACAGGGGGAAGGGTAAGCGAGGCCGGGCAGGCGGAAGGCGGGCTGTGCTGGTTTTGCTTTTAAGTCAAAGTGGGTTCTCTGTTTCTCATTCTTCCGTGCTGGGCACATGCTCCTCCGCTGAGCCACACGCCCAGCTCCGTGGTGGGTCTTAGGGTCCCTTGAGACTTAGAAACCCAGATCCTCACACTGATCTTCACATGATTGTCGCCAGCTGTTTATGAACACAGCTGGAAAATATCCTGGAAAAACCAGGATCTACCCACAAAGCCCTCGTGGAGAGAGAGAGAGAGAGAAAGAGAGTGTGTGTGTGTGTGTGTGCGCGTGTGAGAGAAGCACTTGGGGAGCAGGATCCATGCCCTCCCGTGGTTTCACAATTCTGGAACGTCGATTTTCAGGAACCACTTTAAGGTGTGGGGATGCAGGTCTGGTGTTGGGAAGCCCCTGTCCAGCAGTCTCCCGTGTTCCCAGTGGAAGTGACTTGCGTGCCCCTCTTAGCCTGGCTCCCCGTGAGCAGACTTGTCTGTAAACTCATTCCTGCAAGTTGACCAAGGGGCCTGCAGCAGCCTCTCCTGGGGAGACCGGCTTGAGCCTCCTTGAGCAGAACCTGAGCTGCGCTGCCCGGGCCGATGCGATCCAGAGCTAAAGAGCGGGAAACACCAGGGCCAGTTAGAAATAGAGTAGAAAAACCAGTCAGGCTGGGCCTCACAGGCCACTTCACACCTTCAAACACTCAGTAAGGGCAAGATTCGTGTTTGGGTGCGAAGTGCCTCCCCATGTCTGACAGTCTTCTTGTTCTCTATTTCACTCTCAGACGTAGTGCAGTCGTTTCTCCCTTCTCTTAGCCTGACTTCTTGCAAGTAGTTATTGCTCACCTTATAATATGGTTTTGTTGTTGCTGTCCTTGTTCTTCAGAGAATTTGTGTGATCTTTAAAAATACAGAGATAATAACTGAGCAGGCCAGGGTAGGGCATGTCTGTAATTCCAGCAACTCGGGAGGCTGAGGCAGGAGGATCACAAGTTCAAGGCCAGCCTCAGCGACTTAATAAGACCCTGTCTCAAAATAAACAATAAAAAGGGCTGGGGATGTGGCTCAGTGGTGAAGCACCCCAGGGTTCAATCCCTGGTACCAAAGAAAAAGATGCACAACGATTGTAAAACAATGACTCTAAGTCTAACGGATTCTAACAGCACTCTTTCTTATTGTCACCAGAATTCTCCTTTGGGTACTGGTCGAAGAGGCAGTCAGACCTGCGGGCCGAGCGAGATCCCGAGTTTGCCCCGCCATCGGATTACTTTGTGGGTCAAAAGAGAACTGGTGCTTGCAGTGGCCCGACGTGGAACAGACCTGGACCAGCACTGGGTGACCCAGGGCAGTGGTCTGGCCAGAGCCAGGAGCCCAGCTCCGCACAGTCACCGTCCTCCTCTGCCCCTGGAGGCCCACCCCAGCCCCCCAAGGTCACCTTTGAAACTCTGGATGAGATGATATCCTATTACAAGCAAGTGACATGACCTCGGAAAGCATTCTGCCTTGGTGTGTGCTGAGGACAGCGTCTTCCTCTCAGAGAGGGGACACAGCTTTAGGGACAGGGCTTCCTGTCCCCCTGTACTGTCCCTGGAAGGCCTGGGCTCCAGGCAGGATTTCCCACCGAGGGACAGAAGGGGGTGGGACGAGGACCGTTGGCAGGGCGCAGGTGGGGGACGGTGAGCGGGGGGCAGGATGATCCAGCATCCACGAGGCCCCTGGAGCTGGTGGCATAGTCACGCTGCCATGGTGAGACCAGGGAAGGGCGCTTCATGAGAGGCCAGTGAGGAAGTCCTTGACGTGCTTCTGCGTCACACTGTCCCTTACGCACACCTGCGTGCACAGCGGCCGTCTGACAAGTGTGTGTTCAGGACCTGGGTATCCCGGAGGCTGCTGGGCCCACAGCCTGCTGCTCCTTAGTTGTGACAAGTAAGGCCGTTCGGCTCGCCGGCCCTCCTGCCTCTCGGTCCCCTGTTCCCCAAGCCTCCCTCAGTCCCTGGGGCCTTGTAACCAGGTGAGCACTGCCTGAGCCACCCAGGCCTGAGAAAGCCACCTCTGAACTGTAGAGAGACGGGCAAAACCATCAGACCTGTGTCACAGTCACCAGTAGGTCTCGTCATCAAACCCTCTTTCCACACCTGCTCGTTGGGCCCCACTAAGCCAGCTGCCTTTTGTGCAGAAACCGACAGGTGACCCTAAAATCCACCAGGAGATGCAGGGGACCCAGAGTAGCCACCACAGTCTGTCAGAGGACAGAGCCTGGGGACTGTCACTGCCCAAGTCACAGACTCACTGCGCAGTCCCAGTCCGTAATCCCGAGGGCCTGGTGTTGGCCAGCACAGGCCACAGGTCAGGGGCAAGCCTGGCTTCAGGGTCTCTTGGCTTGCGACAAGGACAAGGCCAAGACCGTCCAGGGGGAGAGAAGAGTCTCCCCAGCAGGGGACTGGGACCCCCAAACGTCCCAGGCAGAATCATGACCTTGGGCTTTTATCTTGTCCCATAGACAAAAATCAACCAAAAACTTAAATATCAGGAGTAGAAGAACCAACAGCTGAAGCGGTTTGTAGGACAGAGGAGGAGGCCAGAAATTTTGAAATAGTAAAAGGAATCAGAGCCGCTGGACACGCCGGACACCAAGAGACAAGTAGGGAAGGGGAGACCCAGTAAATGACAGGAGGAGGGGCGTCTGTCAACCGCATCACCAGGAGGAGGGGTGGACGGACGCAGCCAGGGGGCAGAAGGGGCCGGGACTGCGAGTGCCACCGACCATCCAGGACAGCAGCAATGGGCACTTCACCTCGCTGTGGGGCACACTGCCTCCGGGTCACAGAGACTAGGCGACCCTCTCTGCAGGCCCTTGTGACAGCATAAATCCAGTTCAGCGAGTCCCCAGCCCACCTCAGCCTGTGCAGTGCGTCTGTCCTCTTGGGTTTCTCAGCCCTGGTTCCCAAGGCCTCCCTGTTCCTCAAGGTCCTGTGGGTAGCAGCCTGTCCAGCAGGTGGCGGTAGAGATCCTCACGTTCAGGTCCAGGTGCAAGGGCAGCGCTGCCCTGTAGGAACCCCCAGGCCACCAGTCTCTCTTTTTTTTCTTTTTCTTTCTTAACGGGATTGAATCAGGTACTCAGCCCGTCCCCAGCCCTTTTTATATTTTAATTAGAGACAGGGCCTCCATAAACTGCTGAGGCTGGCCTTGAATTCTCATCCTCCTGCCTCAGCCTCCGGGCACTGGATTACCCACGTGACCACCACCGTGCCCAGCTCATTTCCATTTTTCTGGGAACCACATTTAAAACGTGAAGTTGACTTCGTGATGTGTCTTAGCCCAGCATGTCCAAAGCCATTTTAGCCTGTAGCCCATACCTGGAAGGTGTTCACGAGCCGTTTGACGGTTCTTTTCTACCCAGAAAGTTTGCTCCGTGTTTAGAAACCATGAAATACTCAGTTGGAAAAAGCAGACTCCCGTCCAGGAGGTCCCAGATACACCCCAGCACCCGTAGAGTGGTTCCAGTGACCAAATTCAGTACAAGCTTTAAATTGAATGAAATTAAAGTTTAGTTGCTTAGTGGCACTGACCTGGGTCCAGCTCCATTTCCGGTGCGTGGGGTCCCGTAGGAGCTGCAGGGCGGGCAGCTGGCCCTCCAGGCCCACGTTGGACATGGCCATCTTCCTGGGCCATTTTTAACTCAGGAGCAAGTAGTGGCCGCGTCTGGTCCCCGCCTTCTGACGTTGCTCTGGATCGTTGGTTCTCACCAGGTCTGTCCCCAGCCTCGGTGTGCTCCGGTGCAGGTCATTTGAATTGGCCCCATAAGTCACTGTTTTGCTCCTAAAATCCCCAGGGGAGTGTCCACCTCCATCCACAGGGGACTCCCGTGGGCCCAGCACCCATTTCCCAGAGGCGGGTGGGATGGTCCATTCCTCTGAAGTCCAGGGGGCCTGCGGCCTGGGCGTGGGCTCAGCTGAGCCCTCTGTGACATCCAGATGAGGCGGTAGAACCCGGAACCCGAGGGCCAGCGGCGGGTACTGGTCTGACAGTTACCCAGCAGCCAGCCGAGGACGGTGCCCTCAGCCAGAAGAGGCCAGGCCGTTCCATGTCCGCAGCTGGCGGGGACCACGACAGGCCCAGGTGAGTGCGGGGTCTGCCAGGACCCACTGGACCCCGCCCCGTCATGCCCCGGCCCTCCTGGCCGTCCCATCTGGCAGGCCGGGGCTCCTGGAGGCCCTGGACACCCCCTGCACGTCCAGAGGGTGCGTGGTGTCGGGACACAGCAAGCTCGTCTGTCTGGTGACAGGAGTGGTGACAGCTGTCCTTCCCACTCTCAGTGTAGACAGTCTACTCCACGACCTCAACGGCCACCCTCTCCCTGCCACGGAAGGTCCCCCTGGTGGCCGCGGCCTGGCTGGGGCACCTTCCCTGGGGCCTGCGGCGCCTCTGAGACGTCCCTGAACTTGGACTTGACGTTCCTCTCCGTCCACCCGCCCAGGCCGCTGTCCCCGCCCAGCTGCTGTGGCTCAGAAAGTCCAGGAGGGGGTCCCTGTCCCCGTCACAGACCCTTCTGAGCACCGTGCTGCCGTCTCTGGGGACACGCTTGTCACTTGTCTTCTTGATGACCCTCCCTGAAGCCCCTCTTGCCTGCTGCCGAGCTCTGGTCTGTGAGGGTTTCACAGGGACGTGTCCCCGCTGTTCAGGGTCCTCTGTTTTTTCCTTTCACTTAACACCTCAAAGTCGGAGCTGCTTGGTTGTTTTAATTGCTGCCCCTAACAGTCCATCAAGGTGACACCGATTGTCACCTGTCCGCGTCACTATTAGGGACGCAGTGGCCGGGGCATCTCTGACTTTGACCCCAGCGCCGTCTCTGAAGCCCTCCCCTCGGCCATCACTGGGCGGTGGCACCCTCGGTCAGTGGGCTGGTCACTTTATGATTTGCGATGGGCCTGTCAGGAGAGCCACTCCGCAGTGGCCCTGGGCACTCCAGACGCCCCCTGGTGAGGAGGAGGGTTCTCTGGACAGTCCACCCCGGGCGGCTCCTCCATCTAACATCCACCTGCCCCAGCTGGGCCGTCCCCCTCCCTCCCTGCTGAGAAGATCCCACGAGTGTCTGTCTGTCCAACTGTCCTGGGGGCCAGGCCACCACAGCACGGCACCTGGCGCCCGCCCAGTCTCTTGTCCACTTGGTCATTGCAGCAGGTGACCGTCCCAGCCTCAGCCTTTACCGAGAGGCTTCCTGGCCTGGGAGAGGCAGGAGCCGGAGGAGAGGGCCAGGAGAGGCAGGACCAGGTGACCCTGACTCCTTAGAGCCTTCCGTGGGGACATTTCCACCCGCACTGGCCCCTCAGGTCGGTGCCAGTCAAGGGAAGGACGGTGACGGCTCTGCCTGCACAGTCCCCACCCGGGTCCCCCGGCCTCCCTCCTGGCAGGGCCCACGTGTCCTGTTTCTGTCTACTGTTCCCAAGGACACGACTTGCCCGTCACCTGTTGTCCCCTCACGAGCGCCGACACACTCATCCTCACAGCCTGGGAGGTGGGGGCCAGCGTCCGGCGTGACCCATGGGAACATCACAGTCCCAGGCTCAAACCCACATTCGTGGCCATCGAGACTGTCCAATGCCATCTCCTCCCCTGGGTCCCCATTTGCCCGACTAGGAGCGTCGGACTGCCCGTAGCTGACCCTGAGCCCCCCTCAGGACAGAGCCTGTGCTGTCCCCCTCTGTCCTGCACCCTGCCCTGGGACAGAGGAGACTTGGCAGCAGTTTGTCAGCTGGGTGTGGTGGTGCCCGCCTGTCATCCCAGCAGGCCAGGAGGCTGAGGCAGGAGGATCGCAAGGTGGAGGCCAGCAGCTTAGACAGCTGTCTAAAAATAAGACAACTGGGGACGTAGCTCAATGTTAATGTGCCCCGGATTCAGTCCAGTCCAAAAAAAATGCGTTGGGCTAATGGAGTCGTTCCTTATATCCTTTTAACATTCATTATATGATTTTTTTAAGTTTTATTTTGTGGGAATGGCTTCATGAAACTTTGCAGGTGGCCACCTCTGTGGGTCCCTCAGGCTGTCTGTCGGACGTCCGTGTCTCAGATATCGTTCAGTTTCTGCTCTTGGGAACCCTGACTTGGCATGGTAGACTACAGACGGGACAGAGGCCAGCGGTCCCTGCCCCCATTTGCAGAGAGGAGACTTCACGTGGGACACACCTTCCACTAAAGGTGACATGGTTGAGTACTGTCACGCACCACTTAAGGATGGGAATGTGTCATTAGGTGATTCTGTCTGTGCAGACGCTGTGGGGTCTGAGGGGTATACATCGCCCCTCCGCTAGCCTCCTGCTGCATTCAAGGGACAGTAAACACGAGATGTATGGGGGCTGCTGGTGGCTTACAGCATCCGGTTGGCCACGGTGTGTGTGTTGGTTGACTGTCCCCTGAGGGTCCTTGAGCCATTGAAGGCTCATCTGAGGGGACTGCATTGGGAGTTGCTATGAATCTTTAAAAGGTCAAGTCTAGTGGAAGGTCCTGGGGCCACTGGGTCTGTGCCTACGGAGGAATCATGGGACTCCTGTGTGTGTGTGTGTGTCTCTCTATCTCTCTGACTTACTGTTTGGCAATGTCAGCTCGCACACACACACACACACCCTTCCACGTTGATATAACACAGCCAGGAACATACCCAACACCATGCCCTTGAACCAGCTCCACTCTGAGCCAAATAAACCTCTTTGCTTCATAAGCAGCCTGTCTCAGGCATTTTGTTGCAGTAACTCAATGCTGACAAATACACTTTCACAACAAATTTGCTTTTATAAGTAGAACACTCTGATGATTAAAAATAGAGAAAACACCCAGAGCAGCTCCCTAGTTGTGACCCTTGTGTATTGTGTACCACGCATAATTTGCACGTGCTACGCTTTCACATGAGCAGCCGCGCAGTGGGTGTGTTCACACTGACCTCGCCACGGCACCCAGATGCTGCAGGTACGGTGGCCACAACCTCACTAGGCAGTAGCAACTGGGACTCCATCACCACCTCGTGAGACCACAGTCATCACGCGACCCGTGGCGGGGTCGGTGTTGAGCCTTTCCTTCCATAGCAAATGCAGAGTCTTGGGCAGGACACGCGTGGCCCAGTGCTGTGATTCTAGGCCACCTCCGCATTCCCCCCAGCCTCGGCTACTCCCACAGGCCCTCCCTGACCTCCACCCTCTGGGGTGTGCTCTGGACCCCTCTGTTCCTTCCACGCGCTGTTCCTGTGACCAGGAGCCCCCCTTCCTGTGCGCCTGGCAACTCTTGCTCATCCCCAGGAGCATCCACCAGCACCACTCCCTTTGGCTCCCTCCCTTGGATGTTCCCGGCACTGAGGACATCTCTCCACGGAGAGCCACTGCCACCGTCCTGTTTTGTCAGCCACTGGGTGGCTCTGGGGCAAGGCCCACATCTCAGTGACCTAAAGATGAATGGCAAAATAAAAATCGGATAAATGGAAAGAAGGAGAGGTGATCTCGTGGGACTGGTTGTCAATCAGGAGGAACCGAGATCTGAATTAAGTGGCTTAAGGACATGACTGGCTCAGTCGGGGGCCAAAGGAGTTTGGAGGTAGATGGTGAAGGGATGATGGGGGGTGACGCATAGCTTTCCTCTTCAGGGTAACCTCATGCCTCAAAATGGCTGCTGGAGCTGCAGCCATCTCATGCCTTCCGGGCAGGAAGGGTAGTGGCTAAAGGAAAAGTGTTTTTCTACGAAGGCAGCCTCCTGTGAAAGACAGCTCAGGGTCTTGGAGCCAATAGCTCTCGTCTTCCTCTCCCTGGCCAGACTAATCGCGTGTGGGGTCACTTCTAGCTGAGCTTTGAAGAGATGTGACCATAAATACGTCATGTAGGCATTAGAATAGAAATAGCATTTCTTCTAAAAACAGCCTTTAGATCTGGATAGATATTTCTCCAAAGAAGATGCAGGCCTCTAATCCCAGCAGCTTGGGAGGCTGAGGCAGGAGGATCCCAAGTTGGAGGCCAGCCTCGGCAACTCAGTGAGATCCTGTCTCTAAATAAGCAAGCACAGGAAGGGTCCTCCAAGATGTCACTTCACATCCACTGAGATGACCCTGGAATCCAAAAGATGTAACGGGTGTGGAAGAGGACGTGGGGAAATCGGAGTCCTCACGAGGGACCACACAAGATGCAGCCACGTCGGGAAACAGTTGGGCAGTTCTTCAAAAAGGGACGCATTGAGTTTCCGTGTGTGACCCAGTGGTGTCACTTCGACACGCACACACCTGCCCACAGGAACCAAAACCCTTCCCGTGCCCTCGCCAGCAACTCTGTGACAAGCCTGCAGGCTGGGGCCACCAAACTTGGATAGCAGGGACGACTTGTGGACCCAGCATGCAGAAACTTCTGTGTGCATCGGTCACCGCGTTGCTCAAAATCGCGGGAAATCGGAAACAAACTGAAATGCACATCCACCGATAAACAGGGCAGCGGCTCGTGGAGTCTCTGTGCCCTGAAATCCTTATTCAGCCATAAAAAGTAACGAAGTTCTCCTGCCTGTCCCAGCACAGAAGAATCTCAGAAATGTCACACCAAGGGGGAAAAACAGCCGGCCACAAGGACTACAGATTGTGTAAATCCAGTTGTAGGGAATCCTAGAACAGGGAAGAAAGGAGACGGGTGGTCGCCCGGGGGTCAGGGGCCGTGGCAGGGTCAGGGTCACGGTCAGGGCCCTCTGGCTGGTTGCCCAGATGAGCAAGACTCTAAGTGGTTTCTTTGTTCTGTACACGCAACATTTCCGCGTCTGCAAAGCAGGAGGTCAGCAGAGAGACCCAGGGATGTGCGAACCAGTAGGATATTAGGCTGGGCTCTGGGGGGTTCTCAGTGGATCCTTGGGAATTTTGTGGTTGATGGCTCAGGGCACTGTCGAGAATGGCAAGGGCCGAGCAAGGTAGCACAGGCCTGTCATCCCAGCAGCTGGGGAGGCTGAGGCAGGAGGATCACAAGTTGGAGGCCAGTCTCGGCAACTCAGTGAGGTTCTAGACAAATCAGCCAGATCCTGTGTCTTAATATAAAGTACAAAGGGCTGGGGAGGGGGCTCAGGGGTTAGCTGTGATGCTCAGGCTGGTCTTGAACCCCTGGTTCATGTGCTCGTCCTTCCTCCACCTCCCCGTGGCTGGGACTGCTTCCCGGCCTCTCTGAGGTGAGGAGCAAGCCCCCCACCACCCTCCTCCACCATGATGCTCTGCCTCCCCGGGGCCCAGAGCCACGGAGCTGGCTGACCCTGGGCTGAACCCCTGACCCCACGAGCCAACACACACTTCCCCTTCTCTAAGCTGTCTCTGTTGGGTATTTTGGTCACAGCAGCGCCAAGCCGACACAAAAACCCAAGAAACGTATTTGTAGAATTTTTTTTTTCTCTGCGATTTTTAATTTTTGTTCATTGTTCTCGATGCTCCCTGCCTTCAACCCACGGTTGGGTTTGGGTATAAATTACCAAGGCCAGGAGTAGCCGTCTGCTACTTCAATTCCCCCGACTTGGGAAACTGAGGCAGGAGGATCATGAGTTTCCAGGCTAAACTCAGCCACTTACCAAGACCCTGTCTCAAAGTAAAAGTAAGTAAGTTAGCCAGGTGCGCGGCCCACGCCTGTCACCCCAGCAGCTGGG
Organism: Callospermophilus lateralis; assembly: GCF_048772815.1. Taxonomy (NCBI): domain Eukaryota; kingdom Metazoa; phylum Chordata; class Mammalia; order Rodentia; family Sciuridae; genus Callospermophilus; species Callospermophilus lateralis. The sequence goes on from NC_135324.1 coordinate 3,571,895, forward strand.
GAGGCTGAGGCAGGAGGATCTCCAGTTCAAAGGCCAGCCTCAGCAACTTTCTGGCCACTGAACTAGGCAAGTGCCTTCTCAGCAGGCTTTTCTGTCGGCCCTGGGACATGCACATTGGACAGTGCCACGCCTGTCCCCATGTGTGACCAGGACCTTCCCTGTCCCCCGTCTCTGGGGAGACAGCCAAGGCAATGTCCTTCTGTCTCCGTAGGCTTTTATCAATAGGCCACAAGTACGGCGTCCGCCCTTGGATCTCTCAAAAGGTACCTGGGGCCTTGCCTTGTTCCCGGGCCTGAGTGTCCCCAGCCCCCCAGACTGATCCTGTGGGAGACTTTGGGGGACCACCCTCAGGCCCTTCAGGGAGAGACGGGAGGGTGGGCAGCCTTGGTCCTGCTGGGGGGACCCACCCCTGGCTCCTTCTCTTTCCCAGGGAGGAACCTCGGGATCCATGACCTGTAAAGGCCCCTGGAGCCCTGCCACTCCGTCTGTCCCCAAGGCTTCTCCGTAGACCAGGCTGTCTGCTCTCAGGCGCCCCTCGACAGCCGCAGGTGTGTCCCCCTGAGATGGACAGTGTCACCTAGCAGCGGGCACGCATGGGCAGCATGAGTGACAAGAGCAACCGCGAGCTGTACCAGCAGTACACGGCCCTGGCGCCCAGGCTGCTGGCCCGCGTCTCCAAGCTCCTCATCCTGTGCCGCGGCGCGGGCATCGCCGTCCCCAAGGGTATCAGGAACATCTTCGAGTTCACCTGGGGGGAGCTCATCACCGACCCCGCGGTGCCCACCGCATCCAGCATCCCGGGCCTGGACGTCAGCCTCGGATGTCCCCCCGTGCCACCCGTGGAACCCACCCCCGCGCCATCCCTGGTCCAGAAGAAGCCACCCCCGGCTCCACCCCCGCCGTCCACTCTGCCCACCGCCGCGGGCTCAGCCAAGCTGTCTGGCCCCTCTCCCGTCCCCGCCCGCCACACGGGCCAGGAGACCCTGCACAGGTTCCAGCGACAGTCCATCCACCTGCTGACGGAGCTCCTCACCCTGAAGATGAAGGCCATGGTCGAGTCCGCCTCTGGTAAGGCCACCAGGTGCCCCCAGCCCCCTTGTGGCCCAGGCATGCAGATGCACGTCCACCGCGCCCAGCGTCCCTAACAAAATCCAGAATGTTCCAGAATCTGAGCCTTCTTGAGCGCTGGACCTGATGGCACAGGTGCAAAGTCCCACACCTGGTTCACGTGGCAGGTCACAGCCAGACCCAGGAGCGCCACACAGGGGCAGAGCCACGCCCAGGCTGCGGCCAGGGAGGCGTGTGCGAATCCTGACCCTGGCCCTGGCCCCACCCCAGGGGAGCTGCTCACAGAGGTGCACACGTCACACAGTCCAGACACTCTGGGCCCAGGCCCTGGGAGACCCAATAAGTGTGTGGCCGCAGGTGACATGGGGACGCACCTGCTCACTGCCTCCTGGTCCTCCCGCTCTCTCCCGGGCCCCCAGCTCCACAGAACTCGGATTGGGAGGTCAGCAGTGGAGACCATGGGTGGCCAGGGCCCTGGCGGGAGGAGTCTGGGGTGCTCAGTGGCTGTGGGGACAAGGGACCCCAGCAGGGCTGACGGGTGGGGTAGTCTGCAAACCCAGACCGTCAACGGACCAGTCCAGCCACCAACGGGGGGAGACACAAGCACCAGGTGCCTCCCAGGGGGCAGCATCATCCCAAGGTCAAGGTCACCACTAAGGCAGCCTCCGCAGTAGAGGCCGCTGGACGGTGCATCATTCAGATGCCTGCAGCCTCCGCGTCCAGGCCCGTGGGTGGGAAGAGACAGTGACAGGGACAGAGGCTAAAGCGGCCCCATGATGGGTCTCGAGACCCCTTCCTTGACCCCCTGGCTGACCTTAGGGTGTCCGTCCACTCTGCCCTTATTCCCGGGGCCATTGGCAAAAGGTGCTGGGCACGCGGCAGCCCGTGCCGGGAAGGACCCGTGCTGCCCAGCCCCTTCCCTTAGCAGGAGCCAACCCCATGGACATCACGAGGCGCTTCGTGGAGGCCAGCCAGCTCCTTCACCTCAGTACCAAGGAGACGGCCTTCGACTACCTGGTCGGCACCGTCGGGAGGGACGGCTACAGCGCAGGGCCCCCGCTGAGAGGTGGGCACCCGGGCCTCGGGGTCCTCAGGTGCCGCAGGGAGGCCGGAGAGTCCCCACCGGGAGCTGCCTGGGGACCCCTGTGAGGAAGTCAGACAGGAAGGGTGACTGCAGAGTTGTGTGGAGTGGCCAGGACACGGGGGCAGTGTCCCTGTCCATTACAGGGAAAAGTCGACGCACGGTGGTCCCCTTGGACCAGGGGACGCCAGGAGGGGGGGGAGGATGGAGCAGTCACACACACAGGAGTGGTGACACGTCCCCAGCAACGGCGACAGACAAAGAAAGGCTTATTTTCTTTCCCCCAGTGATAGTTTATATCTTTTTTAAAAAAAATATTTAATTTTTAGCTGTACTAGGACCCGATACCTTTATTTATTTATTTTTATGTGGTGCTGAGGATCGAACCCAGGGCCTCGCACGTGCTGGGCGAGTGTTCTACCACTGAGCCCCAGCCCCAGCCCCGATCTTTTATATCTTAAGCTTAGTAGATTCCCAGGTGCTTAAAAGTACTCCCCGTTGGGCTGGGGTGGTGGCTCCGTGGTACAGCGCTCGCCTAGTATGTGTGAGGCACTGGGTTCGATCCTCAGCACCACAAAAAAATCAATGAATAAAATAAAGGTCCATCAACATCTAAATTTTTTTTTAGATTACTGTTAAAAGTTTTTCTAGGGAAACATTAAAAAAACATATGTCATTGCCGGGCGTGAGACTACACACCTGTCATCCCAGTGGCTCGGGAGGCTGAGGCAGGAGGATCGAGAGTTCCAAGCCAGCCTCAGCCAAAGCGAGGCCCTAAGCAACTCAGGGAGACCCTGTCTCTCAATCAAATGCAAAATAGGGCTGGGGAGGGGGCTCAGGGGTTGAGTGTCCCTGAGTTCAATCCCTGGAACCAAAAAAAAATTAAGATAATAAACGGAAAGAAGACGCCCGCTGTGTTCCTCCCAGAGTCCCTCACGAACATGTCGGCCATGGGTGTGAACTCGCCTTACCAGCTCATCTACCAGTCCTCCACCGCGTGCCTCAGCTTCTCCCTGTCCACCGGGAAGGAGATCAAGAAGAAAACAGGTGGGGGGGGGGGTCCCAGCAGGACCTCAGGGCCCTCCGTGGGGGACGTGGGGTGGCGGGCTGCCAAGACAGGAGACCAGCGACACCCCTTGGCAGGGTGGTCAGACCTGGGCTCCTAATTGAAAGGAACAGATGGGCTAGTCTCTCTGTCCAGGCTCAGATCCGTCTGGCCACAGCCATCGGGGGAACTAGAGTCTCCACAGAGGTGTTGGGTCCCAAACCCAGCGGGCCCTGGTTGATGTCCCCAAATCAGGCTGTGGGGTCGACGACTGTCTGTCTTGGGCCCACCCCTGCCCCATGACAGTGACCCATAAAAGGAGCTGGTGCATCTCCGCCACTGGGTACTGGCCTGGCGTCCAGGGCGGGGCCACCGGGGCTTAGGAGAGGGAAGAGAGGGGACAAGCAGGGGCCCCCCTCCCGGGCTGGGGACTGTTGGGGTCTCTGCTTTGTTAAGTCTGAACCCCGAAAGCACTAGTGGTGGGGTTCAGTCACTGACCCTCGGTCATTAAGCCACTTTGAAGGTCAAGTGACTCCCCCTAACCTCTTGGCCTCCAGGTACCGGCAAACTCAGGGTCCCAGAGGACTCCAGTATGTCGCCCCCTCAGCGAACAGTGGGACCCTCTCCCGAAAGTGTGGAGTTCACTGACCCCTGTCCCGAGGCTCGGGAAAAGCTGCAGGAGATGTGTCGCCTCATGTGAGCGCCTGTGACGGGGAGGGGACAGGTGTTCTCAGAAAACCCACTCCTGGCCCAAAGCCCCCCGAGTGTTTTGCTTTGGTTTTGGTTTTGGGGAACCAGGGATCGAACCCCTGGGCGCTCTTAATCATGGAGCCACATCCCCAGCCCTTCTCGTTTTGGATTTTGAGACAGAGTCTCTCTAAGTGGCTCGGAGTGGCTCCGTTGCGGAGGCCGGCCTCAAACCTGCGATCCTCCTGCCTCAGCCTCCCGAGTCGCTGAGACGACCAGGCGCCCTTCCTGGTCTTGAATTTCTTAACACAGTGTGTCATGTGCTCTCCCACCAAAAGGACAAGAAAGCTCTCAACACAAACATAAAACATTCACGTAGGTGATTCACAGTATTTACCATTGGTCGGTCCTAAAAGGCCGAGCAAATGGTCCAGAATTTATCCCGAGGGGCCAGACCATAAAGGATTTAAAAATCGATTCTCATCTCAGTCACGTATGTCCTTGGGGGTCACTGGGCCAGGACATGGGCAGCTTACCGCCCCCCCCCAACCATTTACCTTTGTTCTATGACCTTCTGGAAAGAAGTTCTCTTCCCAGGACCTCAGGACGGAGGTGGGGGCTGAGCAGAGTGTCCCAAGCCCCCTCCTGTGCACATCCCCACCCCATAGGTCCTGGTCCCCACCCTCCAGCGAGCGGGGTCAGTCCAGGGCTGGTGTCGGGGGACTGCCACCTTCTAGTTCCTCCCGAGGATACCGAGGACAGGGACGCGTCCTGGGGACACTTGGTTACTGGGGACGCGCTGTGGCTTCTGGAAAATTTGGTCTCCCTGGCTGCAGAGAAGCGGAGAGGACGTCGTGGAAAGGCAAGAACATCTTCTACCCCATGATCCTCCGCAACTACTCCACCAAGCTGCCCCTGCACCCGTCCAAGGGGGACGCGCAGGCGCTCGGGGTGCAGCCGTCCCACGTGGTGTGCGCTCCGGTGGCGACGCCCTTCCCGCACCAGGCCCCCGCCCAGGCCGTCTCCCTGCTGCGCCCCTCTCAGGAGTGGAAGGTGCCCAAGAAGAGCGCCAAGCTGCACTACTCCTTCTACGACGGCTCCTCCTTCGTCTAATATCCTTTGGGGCCTGTCCCGACCCCAGGGAGTGCGGGGTCTGGCCCAGCCTCCCTGGTGACTTGGTGACTTCCACTCGAGAAGCCCGTGGTGGCCCTCCAGGGTGGTCAGAGTCCACCCTGCTCCCTCTCGGGAGGGCCAGAGGAGGCCCCCCCATGTGCCAGGCCCCAGGTCCCTGCCAGGCTCTTGTCCCCAGGCAGGTCCCAGCTGACAGCTGAGGACCTTTCTTTGCTTCTCTGTCCCTGTCTCAGTGGTTGACCCCCAGGTCCCTGCCCGAAGGACCCCAAAGGTCCACGTCTGCAGAGTCTGAGCCTCACCCCGGATGCTCCAGGCCTGGCCCGAGCCCCCTGCTCACCAGGCCTGGCCCACGGTGCAGGACACCCAGTGTCCCCCCAGGCCTGCTGAGGGACCCGGGTCCAGAGCTGCAGATTTACCAGGCTTTACGCCCTTTGAAAAGCCGCCTCTCTTTGGAGGGCGAGTCCCGGGAGGGGACTGTACCTCACGGTGGAGTGAGCGGATGGGCACCGAGTATCAGGAGCGTGTGGCAGACCCCGGGGGCGGTGCGACCTACAGCTTGTCACGAAAGGAATCTGGTGGCCAAGCCTCAAACCAGAGGGGGCTTCCTGGCCTGGATTTAGGGCCCTCCTTTGGGCACCATCTTGGTGCCTTTAGGATCATTCCATTCTGCAGAGCCACAGGGTGGGAGGCAGCGGGGGACGGACCACAGCTTCATCAGGAACTCGCTGGGGACCCGGGTGCCCTCCTTGGAGGACAGGGCAGGGCTCTGAGCCATCTCGGCTCCTGGCACAGGGGACAAGCTGCCCCCTGGCTCCCTGGGAACAGCCCCCTCAGTTGGTCTGGCCTCCTCTCAACTGGGAATTCGGGATTTAAGGGCTCCTTTCTCTGTCTGCAGACGAATCTACTGTCACTGTCCCCTCAGACCTGCCTTGGGGACACCCTCAGGTTTTCCCAGTGTGACAAACTTCTTTCTGAGGGCAGCTGCTGCCTCTGATGGGTCCTGGGGCTCCCCCTCCCCCTGTTCCCGACTCCTCACTGCATGGAACAGAGGGTCCCCCTGAGACCCCCGTGGGACGTGTCTGTGCCGTAGGGTGCCCTCGGGGTGACCTGGGAGAGGGGGAGCTGCAGTCTTTATTCTCTCACCGGTTCCCAAATTCTGAGGCCCCCACCAAGTCTTTGGCTCATTGCGGCTGGCTCAGGTGACATGCCCCAACAGGGACCCCATCCTGGCAATGAGGCGTTATCAGAGATGAGGGGGTCATCCTTGGCCGGGGTGCCCATGGCCCCGAACCTACGGGAGCAAAGACGCGTCTTCAACAAACGGCGCTGGGAAAACTGGGAATCCACATGCAGCAAGATGGAATTGAGCCCCCGTCTGTCACCATGCACAGAACCCAACTCAAAGTGGATCAGGGACCTTGGACAGAGACCCTGCGCCTAGCGGAAGACAAAGTGGGCCCCAATCTCCATCACGTGGGACTGGTCCCCGACTTCCTTAATAAGACCCTAGAGCGCAAGAATTAAAACCAAGAATCAGTAAATGGGGTGGAATCCACCCAAAAGCTGCTTCTCAGCAAAAGTGACAATACTGCACATCTCTCCTCTCATCAGATCTACGACCTGAAAACATTTCCCTGAGACTCTGAAGTGCCTCTCCATTCTCTAGACGTCACCCTTTGGTGGATAATAGTTTTACTGGGGGCCGGTGCCGGGGGCTGAACCCGGGGCCTCACAAGCCCTATCCTGGGTCCCCAGGATATCAAGCGAGCCTCAGCCCCCCAAGGTTTCATTCTGATGAAGTCAACATTTTTGCTGCTGTGGTTGCTTATGTCTTTGGATTAGCATTTTAGAAACCATCGCCGAACCCCAAACCATCAAGATGCACCCCTACCGTCTCTCCTAAGATTTTGAGAGTCACAGTTCTTGCACTTCGGCCTTCGCTGTATTTCAAGTTGATTTTTGCAAGTGGTGAGAGCTCACGTCCAATTTCCTTCTCTCGCCTCTGAATAGCCAGTTGTCCCAAAACCATTTGTCCCCAGCAAACGGTCTTGGCCCCTCTTGTTAGAATCCAGTTGATTTTAGGGCTGGGGATAGAGCTCAGTTGGTAGAGCGCCTGCCTCGCATGCACAAGGCCCTGGGTTCAATCCCCAGCACCAAAAAAAAAAAAATGAAAAACAAGAAAAGAATTCAATTTATTCTAAACAGAGGGTTTTAATTTTAGACTGTCAATTCTAATCCATGGACCTAATCTATATCTAGCTTTACACCAGTATCACACTATTTTGATTATTGAAGATTTTTGTGGCGAGTTTTAAAATCAGCAAGCGTGAATCCCTGTAGTTTGTTGTTCTTTTTCCAAAATTTATCATTTTTCGTGTGTGTGTGGGGTCCTTTACAGTCGCACATGAATTTCAGGGTCAGGTTTTCGTACGCTAAAGGGGCCCATGAGATTTTCAGAGGATTTGCTCTGAATCTGTAGACCTTTGAGGAGCGCTGTCCTGAACAATATTCAGTCTTCCAATCTGTAAACACCAGCAATAAAAAGAGGCGATATTGCTGGATTAACAGCATCAAGAAAAAGGAAATACTTAGAAATAAATAACCAAAGATGTACAAGACTTGTACGCTGAAAATTATAAATTATTGCTGAGCTAAAGAAGACTTAAATAGAAGGATGGGCACCCCATCACCATGGGGTCCTGCGACTTTGCTGAGTTCATTTATTCTGCTTTTTTGTGGGGATTCTTGAGGATTTTTTTAAAACCTTTGGTCATGTCATCTGGAAACAAAGATCACTTACTACTTTTCCAATCTTGAGGGCTTTTTATTTCTTTTGGTTACCTAATCTGACTGTGGCCGGCACTCCCAGTGCAATGTTTAGTGAGGTGGTGAAAGCAGGTGTTTCTGTCAACTTTTTCGTATTATTCTTCTAAAACTCTTTTAAAAATATGTTTTATAATTGTTTTAAAAAATATATTTTAAGAATATATTTTGGGGGGGCTGGGATTGTGGCTCAGCGGTAGAGCGCTTGCCTAGCACAGGTGGGACCCGGGTTCAATCCTCAGCACCACATAAAAATAAAGGCATTGTGTTGTGTCCGTCTACACCTAAAAAATAAATATTCTTAAAAAAAAAAGAAAGGAAAGAAAAAGAATATATTTTTAGAATACATTTTAAATGAATATTAAATTTAAATAAAAATCAAATTTTAAAAAATGTATATTAAAATATATTTTTGTCGTTCTTTTAAAAATGTATCTTATCATTCTTTTACTAAAAATATATTCTTTTAAAATGGTTTTTAAAAAATATATCTGTAAGGTTGATAGAACTATCACACTCTGTCATTCATGATTTTAGGAATTTGAGGGTTTCTTTCTTTCTTTTTTCCTCGATCTCTTGGGAGTTTTACTGATCTTGTGAAAAAACCCAACTTTTGGATTTGTGTTTGTTTTTCTGTTCTCTGTTTCATCTTTCTCCGCCCTGATCCTCCCCACTCCCTTCCTCTGAGAGCTTTGCTTGGTCCACTCTTCCTCTCCTGGTCCTGAAGGTAGAAGGAGCCGTTGTTGGCTGGGATCTCCCCCCTCAGGGTGGGCATCTGGAGCTGTGAGCTTGGCTCTGAGCCCTGGTTTCTCTCCCTCCCATAGTGTCGACACGTCGTGTCTGTTTTCACCCATCTCAAAGGAGCTTCCAATTTCCCTCCTGACTTCTTGATCCACTGGTTGTTTAAAAGGGCGTTGGTCAATTTCCACACGTTTTAGGAGGGTTCCGGGTTTCCTTCTGTTAATGATTTCCAGTTTCATCCAATTGTGATCCAGGAAGATACTTTCTATAGTTTCAATCTTTTAAAAATTTATTGGGGAGCTGGGGCTCAGTGGTAGCGCACTTGCCTGGCCTGTGTGAGGCACTGGGTTCAATTCTCAGCACCACATATAAATAAATAAAGTCTATCAACAACCAAAAAATTTTTTATAAAAATTTATTGAGACTTATTTTGTGTCTCATGTGTTGCCCACTCCAGAGAATGACTCTGGTCAACTTGAGAATGTGGGTTCTGCTATAGGGTCCTGTACGTTTCCTGTTAGATCTGTTATTTGACACTCTGTTCAAGTCCTCTAATACCTGATCAGTGTTCTGTCTACCTATTACAGAAGGTGAGACAGTGGTGTCTCCAACTATTATGACAAAGCTACTTCTTCCTTTAATTCTGTTAATTTGCTTCATATATCTGAAAAACAAAAAGGTGTGTATTTATCTACGATGTTATGTATTCTTGAGATATTGACCCTTTTCTGAATCTGTAGTGTTCTTTTTTTGTCACTTGTAAAAATGTTGGACCTGAAGTCTGTTTTGTGTACTATCAGCATATCGTATTCTCTCTTGGTCCTGATTTGCATAGAATATCTTGGTCCATCATTCCACGTTCACCCAAGTTGTGTCTTTGGATCTAAATGGAGTCAACCCCATAGAGTCGCGACATTTTTTTTTTTTAAACACATTCTGCCAGTCACTGCCCTTTGGTTGGAGAGTTTAGTCCACTTACATTTAAAGTAATTTCCAATTTGGAAGCATTTAAGTCTGCCACTCTGCTACTGGTTTTCTACATATCTGACGTCTTTTTTTCCTCCATTATTGGCTCTGTTGTATTTTTTTTGTTGTTGTTGCATGCCGTTTTGATTCACTTCCAACTTCCTTTTCCTCATATGCTTATTTTCTTAGTGGTTACCTTGATAGTGGATTTAATAGTGTATCTCCAAAATTCACGTCTATCTGGAACTTTGTGGCACTTTGGTATAATGGCCCTAGGAAACGGGTACTACAATTGATAAAATCGTTTGAATTAACAAAATCCCTCAATAGTACATAAAACTCTGGTTCCTAAATAGCTCCACCCCTCCCTTTTAAATCATTGTTATCAGAAACTACACCTTCGTATGTGCACTCTCTGCCCGTTAACAGATGGGTAATTGTCGCTTTATTATCTATCATTCAAACCATGTTTCAAAAGGAAAAATTTCAACAGAAAAGACAGGAGTGCTCAATGTTAGATTTTTGTTGCGAAACCAGCTATTGATCTTCTTGAAGGTCCCTCTTACATGAGTCTCTTGATGTTTTCAAGATTCTCTGCTTTTTTCTTTGGATGGTTTAATTGAAATGTGTTTCAATTATGAAAGATCATCAAATTGATCCTACTTGAAGTTGGAATATGCAGATTCATGCCTTTCATCAAATTAGAGGCGCGTCAGCCATTATTTCTTCGAATGCTCTTTCTTTCTCCTCTCTCTAGCTTCCTCAGGGGGACCATTACGCATGTGTTGGTACGCTGGATGGCCTCCCAGACGCCATTGCGGCTTCGTTACTTTTTTAAAATTCTCTTTTCTTTCTGCTACCCATTCTTCTGGACAATTTTAACGGACTTATATTTGAATACAATGATTTTTTTTTTCTTCTAGTACTTCTAACCTGCTGTTGAACGTGTTTAGTGAATTTTTTATTTCAGTACATTTAGCTCCAGGATTTCTTTTAGGTTATTTTTTATTTTTATTATTATTATTATTATTATTATTATTATTACTACTACTATTATTATTTCTATCTGTTAATGTCTTCGCTTTTCAGCTGACCAGAATTATTTAGGAGAGTAGATCCCAGTGCCAATCACTGAAGTGTCCAGGGCACCACTTCTGAAACCCCAGCACGCCAGACAGCAGCCACCAACACCGTGTCCTCCCTGGTCAGGGCTAATGCCTTTGGGGGCCTCTTTGGCAGGAAATCGACAGGGAAAATCACTCTTTCTCCTGGATCGGAGGCAGCCTGGCAGAACTAAATGGCTCCAGAGACCAGATCCTGGCTCTGCCACCGATTTCCTGGGGGTGTGACATGGAACAGGTCATTTTCTACAGCTTGGATTCCCCATCAGTAGAATGACCTTAGTCTTTGGTTTCCCGGGACTTGGCTGGTGTTAGCACCGAAAGTTCCATGTCCCCAAACCCGTGACGCCCAGGAAACTCTGCTGTGTGAGATGGCGACAAAAGACCATCCACCGCAAGGTGGACGGCGAGAAGATTCAGGGAAACTCCCGGGGCCCTGGGTGGTCTCCGGAATCCTTTGGTCGTGCCATATGCAAAGTGCGGACGGGCTCTCGAAGCCAGGGAATGAGACACCAGGTAGGTGACATGTAGATTTGCGAGCCTGGGGCCCTGGAGAAGAGAACGGAAGTGTCTGCTCTAGTTGTCCTTGACCCTTCCCGCCAGCTATCCTTCTGGAAACGTCGCCATGTGTCAGATCCCGACCTGCTGCCGGGCCAGAGCCATCACCTGTCTTTTTAGTGACACACCTAACTTCACCTTTCTGGCCCTGTTCAGCGCCGAAGGCCACGGCTATGTCCACTATAACACAAAGTCCCGGTAAGTGGGCGGGGGGGTCCAGATCACTGAGATCTTGATTGACAGTTCTTCTAGAATCCTTCCTTCCTTCCTTCCTTCCTTCCTTCCTTCCTTCCTTCCTTTTCCTGCGTGCTGGGGATTGAACCCAGGGGCCTTCTACCACCAGGCCTTGTTATTTTGAGAAGGGTTTCACTGAGTTGCAGAGGCTGGCCTTGAACTTACGATTCCCCCTGCCTCAGCCTCCCAAGTTGCTAGGATCACAGGTTTGCACCGCCATGCCTGGCTTCCGAAAGAATTCTTTAGTGGTGAAAAGCATCTTGTATCAGGAACGGGTGAAGGAGAGGCATGCGTAGCACTTCTGTGTGTCTCTTAAGAGAAGCACATACTTTTCCCCAGCCAGAGGTTGATGTTAGTGTAACTTTCCATAGGAACTGTTCTTTTTTTGCTGGAAGGAAGGGTACTAGGGAGTGAACTCAGGGGCACTCGACCATTGAGCCCCAGCCCCAGCCCTATTTTGTATTTTCTTGAGAGACAGGGTCTCACTCGGTTGATTTGTGCTTTGCTTTTGCTGAGGCTGGCCTCCAACTCGCGATCCTCCTGCCTCAGCCTCCCAAGCTGCTGTCATTACAGGCGTGCACCACGGTGTCTGGCAAGGAACGGTTCTTAAAAGAAATGAGTTATCCCCATATTTTAAGTGTGCCAGTTCCCATTTTGATGCCTGCTATCATACATGTTCAGAGCACAGATTTCATTTCTTCCCTCTTGGGGTTTGGCCTGATGCTGTCAATCCTCCTCAGAATGGCGCTTCCTACAGACCCCCCCAGAGCCTCGACAGGTGCCAAGGGACCTCAGAACATCCTAGGCAGGGGACATGAAGCTGGCATCAGCCTGAGGCAGAGTCTCAGCGCTGCCTGCCCGTGGGGATGAGGGTGTCCCTCCGGGGCCTGGCAGCGGCTTCTGACTCCAGCGTCTCTCCCAGCTCCCCGTACGTCTTGGTCTTCGATGATGAAGGAGGGACCACCAATGACCACAAGGGCTACATCGTCCACAAGTGGAGCTGGGCCTCCAAGACGGAAACTCTGCTCTCCCTGGAGTACAAGGTAGGGCTGGGCGGAGGGGTCTGTGGTCTCGATGGGAGGTTCCAGGTGGGTGGGCAGTGGTCCCCGTTTGGCTTACAGTCACTCCTGGCTGCTGTGCTAGTGATAATGATTGCTTTTGCTGAGGCTGGCCTCCAATGTGCGATTCTCTGACTGGCACTATTCTTCCTACTTAGATTTTACTATGAATATCATCATATTTTATTGTAGAAATATCCTTTACTTTTTGGGGCGGAGATGGAACTCAGGGGCACTCGACCACTGAGCCCCCCACCCCAGCCCTGTTTTGCATTTTGTGGAGAGACAGGGTCTCCCTGAGTTGCTTATCGCCTTGCTAAGTGGCCGAGGCTGGCCTCCAACTTGCAATCCTCCTGCCTCAGCCTCCTGAGCCGCTGGGATGACAGGCGTGTGCCAGCACGCCCAGCTCCTTTACTTTATGAAGTAACGATTACAGTAGCTGGTGGCTTTCTTTCGAATGCCTATTTCGTGACAGTAGTGGAAGTCAGCCATTCTGTGCTGGTCTCCCCAGGTCTTTGTTTTTATGACTTTATTATTAAAAAAAAAAAAAACAAAGAAACCCGGGAGTCGAGATAGATGGCTGACGATCATGAACCCATGTCTCACTCATGTGATTATCTGTCTAGTCATTCCTCAGAGAGTCATTCCATAGCAAGGGATACTGAACTTGTAATATTAAATGGCTTTAATACATTAACCAAGCCATTATATGTGCTCAGGGCTTTACCAAGGGCAGTGTCTCACCCCTGGTGCTGGTGACACTTGGGGACAGGTACTATTTTATTATCCCTGCCTCACGGGATGTTTAGCAGAATCCCACCGGGTGCCGGGGGAGAGTCTCTCCCAGTGGGGACAACCAAAGCCATCTCCAATGCAGATGCGAGGCCCGGCCTCCTGGAGGTTCTGACTCCGCAGGTCTGTCGTGAGGTGGCAGGGCCCAGCTGGGGTTCCTTCCACTCAGTCTCAGGGTGGAGTGTCACGTGGTGTCCATGTTCGGGTCTCCATGGCCGCGTGGAAACCTTGTCCTCCACGAAGACCGCAGATGGCTTGAGGGCAGGCAGCCTGAGTCCTGAGTCTCCAAGAGCTCACAATTGCTTTGCCAGGCGTGGTGGCACACGCCTCTGATCCCAGCAGCTTGAGAGGCTGAGGCAGGAGGACCTCGAATTTAAGGCCAGCCTCCGCAGTTTAGCAAGACCCAATCAGAGTAAAATAGAAAGGCTCTGGGTGCAGCCCAGTGATGGAGCGCCCCCTGGTTTCAACCCTGAGAACTACAAAAAAATAGAGTTCCCACGCTTTTGGTGAATGAAAGCTGGGACAGAGGTGCTTGGCCTGATACTGTGGGTGGAGAGAGGAGGAGGTATGGGTGTCAGGCTGGGGGCGTTGCATGCTGTCTCAGACCCTTTGTTTTTACCCAGATATTGACCATTTCCGGGGTCCCTGGTTCCTTCCTGAAAACCCCTGGGGGAACCATCTAACTCTTCCTCCCCTCCCCCTCCCCTCCCCTCCCCTCCTTCCCTTCCCCCTCCTCCTCC